>NW_028258333.1:36739953-37050661 GCF_053883595.1 Heterocephalus glaber
ATATGCTACTAGTGTTGTACCTAGAAACCAATCCTCATGCTCTTTTCCCTCTTCCCATGCCCTTCTCCAAACTATTAAGGTCATATTTTGCTGAGTGGCATGTAACATGTTCTTTTCTGGGGGGATAAAGAGTAGCAAGGAGTAAGGAATTAGAAATCGATGCAGAGGACAGTAATGAGAAGGTGTTAGGTTCCCAGCATAGTGCTCAACATGGTGGCTGCCCCAGGAGAAAATGGGAAGAAAATGCTTCTTAATCAGGAGAGCCTCCCTCCTCCTCTTTCAGTCCCTTTCCCTCTACTTGACCCTTGTCTTTGCAGCATGTATCCCTCCTTTTCCTCTCACTCCTGTGGAAAAGTTTTCTTTTTGAACTTATATCTTCATTTTTCTCCTTATTTATTTTTTATTTCATTCCTTCCCTCCTTTCTCATCTCAATAATATGGAAGTACATATTTGGCTTATTGAGAAGAAATATTGTTTTATGTCTTGCTCTTGAATTTTAAAAAATTGAAACACAAAAGACAAGTCTTCTAAACTTAGTAGGTTATATTTTTATTATCAGGACAGTGACTATAGTAAATAACATGTTGAAATTTAATCTTTAAAAAAATGAAAATAATATTTACATAAAAAGTATTCTTCAACACAAATATTCTAAAAATAGATTAATTCTAGACAACAAAAAGATAAGATTTGAAAGAAATAAAATCCATAAAAATCAAGTTATATTATGTTTAACCTATTTTCTAGAAATACTTACATTTAAATAAGCATAAAATTATTTTACCAATAATTTACAATCCAACACATTAGAGAATGTGATGTATTTCTCATATTTCACTTAGGGTTTAACTAATAAACCAGACCACCAAGTTCCACTAACTTGCTGCAAATGGCCACATGAGAACATCATATGTCTGGGACCCAACACATATCTCACCGCTCCATGAGTTAAAATGGCCTTCAAGGAAATCAGGAAAAACTTTCAGTAATATTTTTATGGTTAGCTCTTCCCTTCTCAAAAGCTAGATCTTATGCCCTCTTCCAAATATTGTATGAGTATGTGATTTTACAGAAAATGGAATAAAGAAGTCAACGCACCCCCACCCAAAAATATTCCCAATGTTCTTGATATTTCAATTGAAAATGTTTTAATTGATTGACTTATCTTGAAAATTATGTTTTCCCTTCCACTGGTAAACACACATGATCATAGACACTCTACTACCATATTAAGAAATGGATGTAATTAAAGTACTTATTTCACCATTATTAAGTTGTGCATTGTATTATAATTAACTCAATAGCAATAATAACTATTGCCCTGCTTCATAGCAAAATACACACATACACATAGATTACATTCTGATGTTCATTGTATATGCAATAAGATAGCAGTTGTATGTTAGCTGATGCCATTCATATATTCAACCAGCTAACAATACACTGCCAACCCATCACACACAGGTAACCGCTGCACTTCATCAACAAGGGGAATGTATCCAGAAGCACATGGCAGGATAGCTGTGGCTACTGACCTGACCCAAAGCAGCCACCTAAGAATACTCTGCCTACCTGATTCAGGTCATTCCTGCTTTTCATGGCCCATGAGTCACGGAAGCTAAATTTGTGATAGGATACACAGTAGCAAGACATTAGTCATTGCATTCTGAAAGTTCAGCTATGTATTCAATTTAGAGTGTTACCACTTGAATACAGAAAAAATTATCTGGAAAAAAATCTGTAAAAATATTGATGGGTTTAAAACTAAAATCTAAGAGTAAAAAAGTTAAAGGTGTACTATTTAGCCAACAAAGAAATGTGGTAAATGTTCATAACGAGAAACTTAAAACGTATAAGGGCTGTTTATGTGGAAAATTTTTTAATTTTTTAACTTTTTACACTGATTACAAGAGAAACTAAAGACCTTTGGGTTGGACCTTTCCAGGGCAGAAGTATTACACTGGATCAAGTTTTAAATTGCTAAGAGCCCGAGGTTATGTCACTTCTCCACATTGTCCTCAAGATGGCATCATTTCCACTTCTTCGGGGAGAGTGCTTCTGAACGCAACAGAGAGGAGTGCAACTAGCAACTGTTAAAATGAAAATCTAACAGCCAGCTAGCAAAGCACTGCCTATCTGTCACGTCCAACTTTCATCTTTTGCTCTTAAGGCAAAAACTAGGAAGCACCATTCGGATAAAAACGATTACCATTATGTCAGCGATCTTCAACTTCTTGGAATTCTTTTAGTATTGGATTCTGTACTTATTTTCAGACCAGCCCATACTTCTCCCAAATGCCTTTTTAGCAACCATTAGTTTGCTGGAAATCAAAATGAAGACAGCAAGAGCAAGCCCTGGACACTCACCTTGGGGGAACCTCGACTTCTCTGCTGCTTCATGTCCTCGGCGAGCACCCGCATAACATTCTCCTTTGAAAACATAGATAACATGTTGAGAATGAAACTATTTGGGAAAATAATAATGTTAGATGTGAACTTTTTCTAGATCCTGGCTTTTCAAACCAAATTCTCTCTTTTTTTTTTTTTTTTAAGCAACCAGGCACCTCCAGAGTATAACTAAATTATACAACTCAAAATTAAGACCAGGATGTAGTTTGGGCCACTTCATGACGCTAAACAGGTATTTAAATGGTGACTTTGGAAAGAAGCCCCTTAGAGACCTGGGAGGAGGAAGAGAAGGGCCTTACTCACCCACAGCATCTCTTCTTCGGTCCGGATCCTCCGCCGGGCGGTGCGCTCCAGTTTCCACTCCATCTCTGGCAGGCGTTGCTGTACCTGGAGTGTAGCTTCTCCTGGACCTTTTCCGGTTACTCGTCCCCGCCCCCAGGGCTCAGACAGATTTAACGTCTAATCATTAAGCCCCTAGAATCTCGTCCCCCAGGACCATCACATTTCACCACCTACCTCTATTTTTCTCAACTCTTTCCACAGTCCCAGAGAGTGGTCCCCGGGGTACTCCTTTAAAAAGCCGGCTGGGCGGCCCCCAGAGCGGGAATCCCCCTCCCCGGCTTCTCATTGGTCGCCTATAAGGTGACGTCAAGCCCGGGAGGGATTCCCCTGGCGTGAGCGGCCCCGCCCCGCGACGGCCAGGGCGCGCACCCGAGCGCCAAATTTTGTGGCGGGCGGTGGCGGGCTCCAGCCCCGGCCGGGCGCTGAAGATCCTCAGGGCCCCTGGAGGCCAGGGGTTGGCGGGCAAAGAAGCGGGTTTTGTCAGTTAGCTCTCCGTTTTCAGAAACAAAACTCTTCGTTCTAATGAGCTGTCTTCTGAGCTCCCACCTCTCTCTTTGAGGTCGGAAGGTGCAGTAAACTCCAGCCTTCCGTCCTTTGGTCCCTTTTGTCGTGATCATGGTGTGAGCCGGGCTTAGACCTGTTCCCAACGTGTCCTTCAGCTCCTCATCTTCAGAGGCAAGGAAACGTGGCGAGAAATCTGTGATGACAAGGGGAAACACTGACATTTATTCAGTAAATTTTCCTCTGCTCTATCCATTGGGAAGGTTACCTCACTGGAACTTCTGAGCTCTCTTCCTAACCAGGCTTATGAGATGAAAGGGCCAGTGACAGGAAGGACCTCAGAAGAAGAGCTAGGAAAAAAGCTGAGCAGACTTTTTGTCACTGGGGGCTAAATGACAAAGGGAGAAAGGGGAAGTGTCGTTGAGGGAGGGCTCTGCAGGGAAACACAAGGAGCTAGATGGGCTGAGCAGCCTTAGCTGCCCTCTCAACCGCCAGGAGAGGCAACCTGGGCCATATGGCAGGAGGGCAGACCGCATCTGGGAAACCTGACAGTCTGGCTGTGGCTTTCCCTCCTGCCTCACTCACCCCCCACCTCCAGTTGACACAGGTTGAATTTTGCTCTAATGTAGAGAGTTCGTGCATTTTTCTGAGGAAAGATTCACAGACATCAAATACTCAAAGGGGTCAATGATCAAAACGTAAAAAATTAAACTCACTCTAATGCTTTTCTTGATAGTGAAAGCAAGAAAATGACATCAAGGTTAAGGCCCCAATTTTAGACCAGTTTCCTATGTAGAAGGTTAAGGAACATGATAGAGGTTAGGAAAAATGCTGCACAGGGTAACTTAATCTTCAAATGAGATTTATCAAAATGTTTGATAGTCAACTCTTGGATCTCTGTTGCACCCACAAGCTTTTTTTTATTTTATTTTTTTGTTTTTTTGTTTTTTGAGATATGGTCTTCCTATGTAATTCAGGCTGGCCTTGAATTTACTATGTAGCCCAGGTTGACCTGGAACTCATGGTGATCCTCCTGCCTCTGCCTCCTGAGTGCTGGGATTTTAGGCATGCATCACCACCCCCAGAAATTCTACTTTTCTTCTAGTGCATTCCCAGAAATATTCATTCCATGTTCTAGTAAATCCCTTCATTAAACATTGAGTCTAAATAAAGTGAACTATTATTAATAAAGTGAGTCAGATCCACTGTTAAATTATCAGTTTTACAAATGCCAACTAAAATTAGCAATACATTGGAAATAATATGAAATTCTTTTTATCTTTTTCTATTTTAAATATATTTTACATTTATTCACTTTGTACAAAGAATAATTCTAATAATGAGTTTGTTAATCCATTTAAATGAGTTTTTAGAATTGAAGGTCTTACAAGTACTACAAATAGTGAATTATTCACTTAGAATGCAGTTATCTTTAAGTAATATTTATAAATTGCATTTTAATTGCTAATTCCACAACATGAATGCCTTTTTCTTTCTAGTGTAAACCAGGAAAGTATTAGTCTAATATCTTCCTTTAAAAAGTTATTGTTCATTTAAATACTTATTAAATTTTGATAGGAAATGATGGAAATACATTAATCACCATTTGGCAAATACCCTAATAATAACTGTTGTAGTTTAAAAAATCATGAATGCTAAAATTATTATGCATATGATGAGGATATTTGCCCTTGATGATTAAATACAAAAAGAAAAATCAAAACTTTTCATTGAACAAGCCTGGCAGGCACCAAGGAGACCCAAGGTTAACCCAAGGTGATCACATTTATCACCATTAAAGAGACCTTTTAATGAGTGCCTCCTGATATAATGCTCTGAGGAGGGTACAACCTCATTTCTGTGATATTCTTGCCCAAAAAAAATGCATAACATGAATTAAATGAGAGAATGCCAGACAAACTCAAATTGAAGGACATTCCACAAAATAACTGGCTAGTGCTCTTCAAATAACATCAGGGTCATGAAAAAAAGACTAAGAAACTGTCACAGATTAGGAGAAACTAAACATGAAAACTACCTGTATTGTTAGGTTTTGAACTAAATCCATCACCAGAAAAAAAGCACATTGATTGAATAATTGTAAAAGTTTGAATAGTATCTGTAAGTTAGTTAACAAAGTACTAGTACTTGTAATGATTTCCTAGTTATGATGATTGTACTATGATTACAAAATTTTAACTTTTGGAGAAGCTGGCGGAAGAACACACTGGCACTCTTTGTACTATTTTTTTTGTCTATAATTAATCAAAATGAAAACCTTTAAGTGTAACAATGTGTGGACATTATAATAAACTATGGTACAGGCCATGCCGGCCTGGCAAGTGCAAGGTCCCGAGTTCAATCCCCGGTACCGGAAAAAAAAAAAAAAAAAAAAAAAAAAAAACTGGTGCAACTGTTTAGGGGAAATGGAAATATTCTGTCAATATTTTATCTTAATTTTTATTCACTACAGTTTAGGAAAGATGTCTAATTCAAATGTTCATGCGCCTGTAATTACCTTAAAAATGTTCCCTCTTTGAGAATACGATTTTGAAGAGGGACAGATGTGTGATAAGAAGGCTCTGGGAAAGCCACCTCACAGGCCCACTCAAAGGATTTAAGAGTTAGTGGTTGACAGGTGACCGGACAAGACGTGGCGCGGGGAGAATAGGACAGAAAGTGTGGAAATGTTTTTGACTCCCAAATCTGTCATTACTCTGACCGGGCGTGATGGGGCACGCCTGTGATGCCTGCACTGGCAGGCTGACCAAGATCGCCATTTCGAGGCCAGCCTGGGCTACTTGGTGGGTCCAACGCCAGTCTAAACTACGGAGCGAGATCCTTTCTCAAAAACAAGAACAAAATCAAATCTGTCATTACTCAGAGTCTGAGCGGGTCCCTACCGATGGGAAGCAAGAGGGAATGCAAGCTTCCCAAAAGCAGGTTTTTTACCCAATTACTGTATATAATTACACTTTCGTTCAAAATAATGTTAAACGTCTCAGATACACGCAAGATACGAGGAAAACTCCCCCCAGCCCCTCTCCCAATCCCTTCCTCGCCCGAGCGAGCGTGCCAGGCCGCAGGCTCTCAGGGCGTCCGCGTGCGCACGGACGTCAGGACGCGGACTCTCCCTCACACCGCGGGCCCTCGTCAAGTTTATTGTTCTGCAACTTGCCTTTTCTACTTCACTGCTTTTTCTACTTCACAAAAAATGAATTGTTTTTCCAGAAACGCCACCCGGAGAATCTCCCATTGTCAACTCCAACTCCAACGACGGACTCGAGCGCCGGGGCCCGCCCTGCTCAGCCCGCTCCGGCTCCCGCGCACGCCTCCGCCCCCGCCCAGCTCCCGCGCCGGCTCCCGCGTTCGCCCGCCTGCCCCGCGAGCGCCTACTGGATAAAACGGGCGGTTGGTGCTGGCACCAACGGTCGGAGGCACGTGCCCCGCCGGGTGAGGGCGGGGACGTTGGTTGGTTAACCCCACGCGGCTAGGTTAATGCAACTCCATCCGGTGTCGGGCCAGGAGAGTGGAGGAAGAGGTGAACTTGGGGTGGCTACAGTCAAGTGGAGCAAGTCAGCCAGGAAGGGAAAAGTAGAGAGGAAAGAAATCCTTGCAGCAGGCCTAATCAACTTTGAGGACTTGGGCTCCCTAGAGTAATAGAGTTAACAACAGCGCGAAGGAATGAGTGAATGAATCCCTTATGATCTAGACTATCAGTAGAGCGCCAGAAAATTTAATTTGCAAAGGTTCTAGCAATGTGAACACCTCAATCAGAAGAATAATCTTTTTTATAGTTTTTATTAGTATATCTTTGTAATACACAACATTCATCATGGAGTATTGGTACATGTACATATTGCATCTTGAGGCTTTTTAAAAAAATAGTAATAAGGTAGGCCTTCATCTCTGGTTATATGTCCCTTTTATTTTTCATTTTATGTATAGGCATATTTTTTTTTCTCTTACTGCCTGATACCTGACAGAGTCTGTCCTTTTAACATTTATTTCTTCACCCATACCCAGTTAAGGAAGATGGCAAATGAAGTTTGCCCAACTTTTAAAGTAGTGATGGCAAACCTTTTAGAGACCCAGTGCCCAAACTGCAGCCCAAAACCCACTTGTTTATTGCAAAGTGCCAACACTGCAATTAAACCTGAATACTGGCGTTTTAGTTTAGAAAAAAACAACTCGTGCATTAACATCTTTTGTCTTAAAAACAACACACATGCCATAGGTTCACCACGACTGTATTAAAGCATTGAAATCAAGATCACCTCCAACAACCTAATTCCTTTAATACATTTTTCTCTGCTACTCAAGAGAGTTCCACACAATTTTAAGGCAATAAAAGAAAATAACAAACTAAAATTACTACGGTAGATGAAATCAAGCAGATAAACATTGTACCCTTCTCAAAGAAAAGCTGGCTCCTGAATGCTCTGGACTGAAAATTTGTATTTCTCTACCTACTATACCAGCACTTCAAACGCAACATAATCCAAACAGAAGGAAGAATCTTTCCAATTCCCATTCTACCAAAAATCATCTATTTCTCCTCTATGTGCTCTGTTGCCAATACCACTATCTTTCTGGTGGGACAGAGTCAACATCTTTAACTGCTTCCCTTTCTCCCATACCCAAATGCAGCCATCAGGGAGAGTCATTTTGCCTCAGCAGTGTTGATTACATTTGTCCTCTTGAGCAATAGCAATAACCTAATAACTCAGCCTCCAGTCTATTCCTCCTCTAGTCCATTTAACATATTTATTTGCACCCAGAAAATGCCATGCACTATAAAAAACAATGGAGATACACTGATAATGTTATAAGAAGCAGTAAGCACTATGTTGGGCTGATCATATTTCTCCCCTGCCCAAAATCCCTTCCTTGCACATTCAATTAAGTTCCAAGTTCTCTAGTTCACATACAGCCCTCTTATCATTTTCTCTGGGCCATTCTGGAATCACCTTCCACAGTACCACCAATGCCTTCTACTCCTCCTGAAAGAGTTGATGTCCAGAATCTTCCTGCCTCTAGATCAGCTGAGGCGACCTCACATTTGGACTATCTTTCTGCTCTATTCTCCTGTTGAAAACTTAAATCTTCAAGTTTTGGCTATCTTTTTCAAAGAGCTTTGGGGGCTGGGGATTTAGCTCAGTGTTTCTGCCACCTGCCTTGCAAGCGCAAGGACCCAAGTTTGATTCCCGGTACAAAAAAAATGTTCCCTAAAAAGGCTTCAGCAGTCATGCTAGTTAGAACTTTTTCCTTTTCTCTATGTTATCGTAGCATATTATGTGTACCTCTAGTCTGCTCAAATCCAGATTGTGTGTGTATGTGTGTGTGTGTGTACATCCTCCATCATATTGTAAAGTCCAAAAATACAAGAACCTTGTCTTTTCACATTATGTCCTCTTCAGAGATTGGTTCAGAAGGTGCCGGGATTTAGCTCAGTGGTGCCACCGCCTGCCTCACAAGTGAAAGGTCCTGAGTTTGATCCCTGGTACCAAAAAAAAAAGCCAACAGATATTGGTTCAGAACTTTACACACAGTAAGCTTTACACTTGATGCTCAAAAATTTGTTCAGTAAATCAATTTGTAGATGAGATTTGGACCTTTCTAAACTCATGAAACTAGGATAACTGAGTTGCAAAAGAAAGATCATAATATGGCTACACTTCAAATATGATACATTCAACTGTTAGAAATTTATGAGTTAAAAAATGTAGTGGAAACCAAAGGTTCTTGGAGAAAGGTAATTCCCAGGACGGCCACTTGCTAAATGTGTAACTTGAAACATGTTATTTTACCCCTTTAAGTCTCAGGTGCCTGAATTGTAAAATGCGGATTATTATATACTATACTGATTTATGATGAGGATCAAGAGAGATAATATAAAACCCTAAAAGCATAAATTTCTTTCTTTGCAAATGAAGTAATGTCACTTGACTGACCAGTTAAAAACAGTGTTTGGATAATGAATATGTTTTTATAAAGCATTTGTCCAGAAGACAGTATCTTCGGGTCTACTACTTATATGTCATAGGTGGTCAATAAATATAAGTAAATTCTAAATCTCAACCCAGTTCTTTAAGTAGAAATATACTAAATCACAAGAAATCCATATGGTTAATTTAGTTAGTGGTTATGTCACCAGAAAATACACATTTACATGTGTTCCAATTTGGTGCTCACCAAACAACCTTTTGATGTATGACTTAAGCTGAAGTCTGAGATGACGCACCACTAAAGGAAAAGTGCCCCTACTCTAGACAGCAACATATTTCCAGTTGTAAATGAGTTGGCTTCTGGCATATCCACCAGAGTTGAACTTGGTTACTGTATCAGTACTCCCGCTCCATAACTGCTATGATTGGAGAATAGTTCTGGAGAAGTAGACATGAACTGAAATGGTGAAAAAAGCAATGGAGTTCTGCTCCAGGGCAGACACTGCTCTGCTGTTAACTTGCAGTGTGATTTTGCTCCTTTCCAAAAAGTCCAGTAACTCATAAAATGATGAGGGTAAACAGAAGGAGTTCTAACATGTTTTCAATATCTATCATTACAGTTCACAAATTACCAACCAGAGTGACCTCTACATGATGCACCCAACTAGGAAGCTCTGGCTTGACTAGGTATCTGTCAGCCTTTTAACATGTCTGAGCATGGCACCATTAGAACCCACTAAAATAATAGCAACCAACACATGAGAACTTAGTTTTCCAGAGCTTAGCCTGTAGAAAAGCAGAGTACCATCAAGAGGTAATTTGAAGTCTAAAGCCCTAAAACCAGGGTTTGTTTTATAAAGCCAGAGGGTGAAGAGTCAGGGACACTTGAAAATAA
Organism: Heterocephalus glaber; assembly: GCF_053883595.1. NCBI lineage: Eukaryota > Metazoa > Chordata > Mammalia > Rodentia > Bathyergidae > Heterocephalus > Heterocephalus glaber. Next base: position 36,750,050 of record NW_028258333.1, read on the forward strand.
ACCCTTACAAAAAGTTGACCAACTTAAAAATCCATACTTGTCCCTTTATTTCTTATCTTATTATTACTCTTATACCTTATTTTTTCAAATTTTCCAGAGACTAATGCCACTTCAGATACAAACTTTTGGGTCCAGGATTTAATTGCATTGTTTTTATAATCTAATTAGTCTATTGCTATTTCATGGGTGCTAGCAGAAATCCCAAGACTCCTAGGTCAGAAACAAAGGACTGTGTTACAATATAGCAAGCCACCTGAGCATCATGTTTACATCCATTCATCTTGCTCCCAAATGCCACAGGGGTGGTGGGGAGGACGCCTGTCCTCACTGTGGGTTGCATTAGAGGACCGGAAGACTTAGCTTGGAGATTCCACTGGTTTTACCATAAGCAGACACAAGGTTACTCTTCGACTCAGACTACCTCAACCTTGAAGACACCTTACTGCAAATCAATTCTGAGAAATGGCCCAGATAAAAGAACCATTCTTAGCATGTCCAGCAAGACATACAGGAATATGAGAGCCCTTGGAGAAGTGTCTTCCAAAACAAATGTTTGGTTTCTGCACTTGTAAATTTTCTTCTATTTTTGTGGAATTGTATTATCTCATTTAAACTCAGAATGATGTAAAATATGGGCCCTCTTGTCCTTTTGCTTGTTTACAGCAAAAGGTTGTGAAAAGAACACAAGCGTTGGAGCCAGAGGACCTGTTGGGATTATAGCTTTTCCATTTACTTGGCCAAGTCATTTAACACTCTCTTCTAGAGCCTGTTTCCTCATATGCAAAATAGTAATATCTACCTTACACGATGCTATGAAGATCAATTGAAAAAGAAATTGAGGGAAAAACTAAACCCACCAAAATGTCCTTCATCTGATGAATAAACAAATGACCACACAATGGACGTATCAGAACAAAGGAATGAACTACTGATACAAGGAACATCACGGATATATCACTCATGCATTATGCTAACTGAAAGAAGCCAGACTCAAAAGGCTATGTACACCCTATGATTCAAGTTTTAGAATATTCTGCAATGGACAAAACTATAAGGACAGAAAATAAATGAGTGGTTTCCAGGGAGGAGCTGACTACCAAGAAGCACAGGGGAAATTTTTGAGGTGATGAAACTATCTCTTGATTGAACTACGATTTCAAAAACCTTTACTAAAAAAGAGTGAATTTTACACTGTATAAATTATGACTCTAGTTCTTTTTAAATTTAAATGAAGGACCATACCAAAACTAGTAGTGTTTCTGTAACTTCTTACACCTTACACACATTCTCTGCATATTGATTTTCATTTCAGCCTCAAAGACCAGTGAATGAGGTATTTAGGTCAAAACTACAGCTGAACTGCTAAAGGACTGCCTGAACTAGCTTTGCCTTAAATGCTGCTACTTGTTTTGGCCCATATCCTAAACTTCATCCTGTAAAGCTTTGAGTCACACTGATGGAACTCCACACAATCCCACAGAGCTATTCCCCTGAGTGAATACATCAGTGGGATGATTTCCTTCCATGGTTTGAAGACACTATTCTCTTTGTAATCCTTTCCTTTTGCCACATCAACACATAAACTTTAAAGGAGAAAATTGATATGATGTTTTTAATTCCTTTGGGAGTAGTACTCCATTGTATTGAAAAAAAACACATCTTTTTTATCTATTCATTGGTTGATGAGCATTTGGGTTGTTTCCAAGATTTAGCTATTACAAACTGTGTCGTTATAAATATGGATGCGCATATATCATTGTGGGAAGATACCCAGCAGGGGAATAGCTGGGTCAAATGGGACCTCTAATCCTAATTTTTTGAGGAATCTCCACACTGATTTCCACAATGGTAAGGAGACCACCCAGTGGATGAGCAATTGGTTAAGCAAACCCTGGGGAGGTAGAAGGGAGAGAGCTTCTAGGGCCGCATTGTCTATTACTAGCTACATCTGACTCTGGAGCATTTTAAATGCAAGATGGTAGTATCTGAGATATGCTGTGAGTAGTGTTTCAGGTAATACAAGTGAGTAATTGTTTAATGGCACTATTTGATACTATAGAAAATTTCCTCCTGAGACTGGTTAAAAAAAAACTATCAAGAGAAACTGTTAAAGCTCTTGGGATATATAAAAATCCAATATTGTATGTGTAGTTATTTGGTTTGGTATTCCAAAGCAAAATTAAAATCATATGCATTTCATGTCTAATCAATTTTTTTCAATGCCCCACTTCAAAAGCTAAAGGCTCACAGATTGGTGTTCTACATTGAACACATCCAGGCTAAAGAATTAGTGTAGACACTGTCTTGACAAAAAGTAAACAAAAATACTATCATTATTACACTTGTCTTTGGGAACTTAACCTAAGACCCTCCAGTAAGAATGTAGTTACAGTAAACTAAAATGAATTATTTTCTTTCCTGAAGGTGGTGCTATGAACACAGAAACACAGAAACTTATTAGCTCATTCAGAAACTATATGATTATTTTATTCACTTTTAAAATTTTAATACCAATGTCAGTTATTGTGATGCTTTTAATAATCTTAATTGCCATCATTTTGGCTTTTTCTCCTTTCTTTCTGAGATAAAATATATTGCTTAGAGTAACTGTACCCATTAACTTTTTGGTTTTAGGGGTTTTGTCTTTTTGGTGCTGGGTATCTATCCATCCCAGAGCCTTATCACGTGCTAAACACAAGCTCTACTACTAAGCTATACCCCTAGCCCACTGCTTTTTGAGTGTTTATATTAACATATTATTTTCTTTTTTAAAAAAATCTAATAGCTAAAATTTATTGAGTAGTAAATATATGCAGACACTGACTAAACACTTTCCATACTTTATAGTAATTTTATAATTCAGGGTGTGATAAAGAAAGGTACTATTTTAAAAGGGGCAATTCCCAGTGCTCCAACTTAGTTGATTTATCTAGAGAAATTAAGAGTTTATAAACTTTTTTCTCCACTGTTCTTTCCTGGGACAACATATAAGAAGACAAGATACAATGTTTTATTTATCAGTTGGAGACTAGATTAAATAACAGCCATTTTTTGTTTGCTTGCTACTGAAAGGAAAGGCAGGGAGGGAGAAAAGAAGAAAGATCTAACAAGCACATGTTTTGTTTTCTCTTAAACAATCATTCACAACCCTAGGATGAGACTCTAGTTTGAAAAGGCACCAGCCAAATAAGACATTTTATTTTCAGTTATAGGAAAAGTCATGATTCAAACACCTTGAGTTTGGAGTTACCTTACTTACTGCTCAAAAAGCTAAAACTTTGCAACATCAACTTGAAATTCAAGACAGTGATCTGAGTTCATGGTGTGTGCCATGGGTACCACTATTCTTAGTTTTTCTGTGAGATTCTTCAACTTAACTCCTAGATATTTAGTCCAAAAAAGGGGAGGAAAATAAATGAACCAGAAAACTTAAATTACATTGTAGTAGTTGGGAAAACTTGCCCCTCAACTGCACCATAAGATTATCAGCTCATCACACTTACATGAAACACTTCTAACTATGCTTATCCGGTAAGTAAACATACCATTTGCAAATACAGAAGCATTCGGTAAACATTTCACGCAGTTTAAATCAGCAACTGGGTCATAATTTCAACACAATCGTGTTTACATTGCAGTAATACTATGTACAAGGACCTGATTTTCTAGAATAAGACAGTGAAGAAAAATTGTTAAATGCTTCTCCATGAGAATAGGAAATAAATAGTAGTATACTACCAAGATTTACACTCATATGGCTGGCAATTCCTTTAGAAGTTTGTAAAAGTTAGCATAGTGACCACAGGCAGAGCTAAACCATCCCTCCTTGCTCTTCCTTTGACACATCATATTCAACTTCAGTTCAAAAAATCTGTTCTTCAAACAGCACACACTACAAGAGAAGCAGAGAGATAAATAAGAATTTCCCCTGGGAGATTTCAATATAGAAGGAAACACATTTAATGTAACATCTCTAAGACTGTGAGAGTAATGAAAGTACAAGGTGCTGTGGAATATTTTTTTAATAAATAAACATAAATTTAGCTACCTTTAAACTCTCAAGGTTAATTTCAATTCCTATTCCTCAATGATTTATTTACTATTCGCCTCTGAATCCTCAAGTTTCAATATTTAACTTAGATTATAGAATTCAAAATTGTACCATTGTTATAAAGGCTCAACAGGCTGAATTCTTGTACAAGTGTTTGACTTCCTTTAGTTTACTAGAATTTTATTCACTTTTGGAAAAATTTTTTAAAAAGTTAATGATCCCAGGAATATTTGATAATAAACATTAAGTAAATTATTCCACATCTACATAATGAAATGAAGTTATTAAAATATTTCAGAGGGGCTGGGGACATAGCTCAATAGTAGAGTATGTGCTTAGCATGTGAAAAGCCTCTCCAGCATAAAAAAAAAAAAGAGGCAGAAATGAAAACCACAACAGAATCAAAAGTACTTTATTAGAAGAAATACACAAGAGTCTGAAAGTCCCCTTCAATATGCAAAGAATATGAGAGTTTTATGTTACTCTTTCTACTTGCAGTTGTTGATTTTGAAACAATAAGATGATTCATTTTGTAATAGAATTCTCAAAATTAAAGCAAATTTTAGAATCTTGTTTATTAATCTAAGAGGCTTGATAAAGCTAAAGGAAAAATATAAGCTGTGTAAGAGGATTTCTACATTTTTAGGACTTTTAAGTTAAAACAAACTGCCAAAAATGTTACTGAAACAAAAAAGAATGCAAGTTCCCCAAGTACCTGTATTATCAAATAAGAAAATATATGTAAGAGTACTTTTAAAATTCTAGAGCGCTCTACAAACAATAGCTAACATTTATCAAACTCTATCCTTGAGCACTGTATGTGGACTTGTTACCATATTGTTTTGTGCAAGCCCTGTGTACATCTGCCTGCAAGTGAAGTAGGCCCTCCCAGGATCTTCTTTGTCCAGATTGGAAACAGAGGCACAGAAAGGTAAAATAACATGTCAAAGATCTCAAGATCCACATGGTTAGTGTAAGATTAAACTCCAAAAAGCTTTTTGGTTTTTTTCCCAGTACTGGGAATCAAGCTCAGGACCTTTCACTTGCCAGGCAGGAGAGGCACTACTGAGCTAAATCCCCAGGCCTCCAAGAGGTATTCTTTAGCCACCCTAATGTATTTTTATTGGATGTTGGTGTTAAGTTCTTATCCTTTCTTCAAAGACACTCCTTTTTAAAATAGCTTTATTGAGATGCAATTCACCTAGCATAAAATTCACTCTTTTAAAGTGTATAATTTAATGATTTTTAGCACATTCAGTTTTCCACAGTCAGTTCTAGAATATTTTCATCACCCCAAAATGAAAACTTTTACCTGTTAGCAGCCATTTTCCATGCCCACCTCTCCCTAGCCTAAGGGAACTACTAATTTATTTATTTATTTTAATTTATTTTTTGGTAACAGGGATCGAACTCGGGACCTTGCGCTTGCAAGGCACAAATACTAATTTATTTTCTGTCTCTATATTCTGGAACATTTCACATAAATAGAATCATGCAATACGTGGTCTTTGCGACTGACTCCTTTCTTTTGACATGTATGCAAGTGTTCGTCTGTGTGTTGGCATATCTCCAAGATTTATGTGTTGTAGCATGTAAGTGCTTCATTCCTTTTTATTGTTGAATAATATTCTATTGTGTAGTCACACCACATTTTATTTGTTAACTGATGGACATCTGAGTTGTTCCTACCTCTTCTTGGCTATTATGAATAATGCTGTTATGAACACTGATATAAAATCTTTTGTGTGGATAAATGCTTTAATTTCTCTTTGGTAGATAGCAAGGAATGGAACTTCTAGGCTATATGGTAACTATTTTTAAGAAACTGCCAAACTGTTTTCTAAAGTAACTACACCATTTTTCATTCCCACACTGCAGTGTATGAAGATTGAACTTTTTCCACTTATTGACAACACTTGTAATTATCTGTTTTTTATTATAGCCATTCTAGTGGGTATGAAGTGGTACCTCACTGAGGATTTTTGTTTGGTGTGGGTTTGGTTTTGGTTTTTTGAGACAGGGTCTCACTATCTAGTTCAGGCTGGGCTGGAACTTGCTCTGATTCTCCAGCCTTAGCCTCCCAAATGCTGGGATTATAGGTGTGTGCTACCACACTTGGCTTTTTCATTGTGGTTTTAATTTGCATTTTGCTGATAACTAGTAATGCTAGCATCTGCTATGAATATGTTTGTTAAAATTCATATGTTGCAACTGCCATCCCTATAATAAAACCACTTACTACACATACTGCCAGATCTGACTTCTAATAGTTTGTTTTGTTAAACAAATTTTATTTATGTTCATACTTTTCTCTTCTATTATCTTTATCCAGTGTTAGTATTAGCACAATGTTGATTTCCTAAAATGAGGGGAGAAGTGTTCCTTCTTTTTTCTGCTTTAAATGTTTGATATAATTTATCAATTAAAATGTATACGAGCCTGCTGTTGTTATATAGGTAGGTTTTCAAGCTACGAATATACTTTCTTTAATAGGTGCTATTCAAATTTTATATTTCTTCCAGAGTCAGTTTCATTAATTTGTCTTCCAAGGTACTTCATAGAAGTTGTCAAATTTATTTCAAAAAAGATTTTTGCAACATGTTTTCTATATCCTTTTAAATTCTGTAAAATCTGTGGTAATGTCCTCTCAATCTTGATATTGTAATTTTTTAAATGTATAATTGATATTGTGTAATAGGAAGAAAAGGTCTAAAGGAGTAGGAGAAGTGGGAGGGGTAGGGGAAAGGAAAGAAGGGAAAGGAAAAATTATGAGAAAAGAAAAAAATGGAAACAAAGTTTATGTAAATAGGTAGGGGTGGAGGGGATGAAGGGCGCACAGGTAATGGGGAAAAAATAAGAACCAAAATACATCATGTAAAGGTACCAGATCCCGATGATGAATGTAACTGTATTTTATACCTAAAATGTACCAATAAACTTAATGAAAAAAATCGTAAGTTGTAAACTTAATCCCCAATCCAATAGTGTTGGAAAGTGAGGCTTTCTGGCTTCATGAATGAACTCTGCTATAAGAAAGGCTTGTGGGAGGGGCTTTCCAGTTCTTCTCTTTTGCCTTGTGTGAACACAACATTCCTCCTCTCCGGAGGACGAAACAATTAAACCAGAGACCAAAACCTCTAACACTTTAATCTTAGATTTCTCAGCCTTTAAAACTATGAGAGCAGACTGAGATGTAGCTCAGGTGGCAGAGCACTGTGTGAAGCCCTGGGATCAATCCTTAGCACTGAAAAAAATAAAATAAAATAGAACTATAAGAGAATAAAATTTTATTGTTTACAATAACCCCTTCTGTGGTATTTTATGGTAGCAGCTTAAAATGGACAAGAGACACATTTTTTTTAAAAACAGGGATTATGCTTTATTTTCCTCTCAATCTCTGCATCCTAACACCTCCTAACAATGCCTAGAACAAATATAATTTTTTAAATAAAGCACAACTTAACAACTCTCAGGTTGTATTTGCAAAGTCTGGTAGAGGGCAGGAGCCTTCTCTTTGGTCCTGTGTTGGCCAATTTTCTGGGTGGAGAGGGAGAGTCCCTGTGGGTTCTGTGATCTCATGATCATCTTAACAGAGTTGCACCCAGAATCTTTCAAGAAAATCTGTTTAAGAAATAATGTGCACAGTACCTTGCAAATGTCACTCCATTGGCCAGGACCATTGTCAACAATGGCTCTCACTTTAAACATATACTCAGTGTTGGGGGTCAGGTTGTGTAGCTCCAGACTCTGCTGCATTATGCCCCAAATTTGTCCACAGTGCTCTGTCCACACATTGATAGGAGGAGTAGTAATGGGTTCATAGAATTCCATCTCAAAAGAGCACATCGTCTGCTGGGCATGTCCAGTAAACCTTGGCAGCTGTTGAATAAACCAAAGTCTGGTAGATTACAATTGGGCCTGGGGCCTTCACAGAGGCCTCATTGAATGAGTACCAGTTGTGGAAGCTGTTGCTGTCCTGCACAAGCTGGTTTTTTGCTTTAGTGTTCCGGTAGGTGTAGAAGCCAGGTTTGGCAGGGGCAGCTGACTGGGCTCTCCCATATGCCTCCAGACCCATCTTGGCCTTCTCACCGATGGTGCTGAAAGACAACAAGGAGGAGCTTCACTGGTACATCTGCTGGATGCCAAAGCTGTAGGTGCTGAATGTGACCTTCCTGGCAATCATCATTTCTGAGTGACTGGGATAGGGAGAGGGCAATGAGTCCCCTGAGAAGCATACCTTCTTGGATCCTGTGGGGAAGAGCTTGTGGATGGCACTGGAGAGCTCAGCAAAATCCAAGGGCATGCAGTGCAAGAAGTAGAGCCATAGATGAAGGTCAGGCCTGTAGGTGCTCTGGATGCCCTCCTCAATCTGGTCCACAAGAATCTTGACTGACTACAGGAATGCCACTTGGCCTGTCTCCTTCAGCACTTCCTTTGAGTAGCTGATTGGGCCATCCATTTCATTCACTTTCAGGGTTGTGATGTACACATATTTTTCTATCTCCTTCTGCCTGGACACTTCTAGATTCTCTCTCTGTTCCATGATGTCCTACTCTTTCTCATGAAGGACGCTGTGTAGCTTGAGAAATCCATTTCTGATCCCTTTTCGCTTTGCCTCCTTGTCAGCTTTAAAGTTGTTTTTTTAAATGTTGAATTCTATTAGGTAATTATCAATTTCATATCGGACTTTGGCCTCTATAATTATAAGAGATGTTCACAGTAGTGGCTGTTAGTTTCCAGACATTGATTAGTATAACAAACTGGTCCTTGATTAACCTTGGTCACTGCAATTACTGCACATGCGTTTTCAATTTCTTCTCTAAGGGTTGGCAGTGTAGTGAGTTTTCCACAATATATGACAATCCTCTAAGGTCCGCTGCCACTGCAGCTGAAATCATGTGAACCTGGGTAGGATCAGGATCAAATACATCATTCAATTTTTCCTTGCAATTGGAGTAAGCAACAAAGTATATTGCTCTAGAAGGGGCCATCCCCACTCTATTGGGGCCTAATCCTCTAAACAAGGACCGAGGCCCTTTGTTTTCCAAGATTACTTTTAGGCAATGGAGGAGACACTGTTAGGTTAACACTGGCTCCAGCCATGGTGTTGAGCTGAACTTCAGAGATATAAAGTGTCATAGAAGATGACTGCACCCATGAGTTTACAACTTCCAGTGGACATGTCAGAATAGCTCCCACTGTGCCACCACATCCCCCAGATGCACCAGCGTGTCCCTCTGCCTCATTCTCTCTCCAACATGCCCTCCAGGTGCTGAGGCAGGACACAGATGCGGCTGCCCTCTACTGTGGGAGGCTTCGGTCCTGGAAGGAGATGTACAACAGCCCAGGACATGCACGCTCGGCACTCTCCTGAGAAGTCCAAGAGACACTTCTTTTGAAAAAATTGTTTTTATTATTTCTAAAACTTGGAAAAATCAAAACGTGACCCAATAGTAATATGAGGGAGATCCTAAATCTAGGGAAGATGAAGTTTCTGACAGTAGGCTCCTGGTCTTACTTATCTTAGAGACAGACAGTCTCAGCACAAGACACCATTTTTACACAGTAGAGATATTCCATAAATGTTTGCTGAATTATGTTCCTGGTGTTCTTTTGTAACTCAACTGCACTTTCCTATGGAGTTAATTGTAAGTAGTATTTAAAATTAGTTCACAAAGGCTTTTTAAACCTATAACACAGCAGAGCCATGGTATTAATAATAGCTGTCTGAGGATGGATATTAAGAAGTAGGAAAAAAAATTTTTTTAATTAAAAAAAAAGAAGTAGGAAGTACTTTTTCAAAGGGTAAAGAGAACAAGAGATGGAAGGGTGCAGGGGAGGGAAGGAAGAAGAAAAGGATTTAAAGATAAAAATAATTGAAGGAAAAAGTGGAAATAGAGAGGAAGGGTAGGGAAGGAGTGTTGGGGGGGGGAGAGGAAGGTGCCAAAAAAAGAATTAAGATGTGTTATGTACATGTACAAATCCCACATGCTAAAAGTGATCACTATGTACAGCAAACATGTACTAATAAAATAGATTTTTTAAAATAATACAAGTCCAAGTCCTAGTTTCTGTTAACAGACTGATATGTCCAGGAGAGAGTTGAAAAAGCAGAACTCTTCTAAATTCCTCCCACTTGGACAGAGGGCCAACCCTACTTCCTTACTGATAGTTAACATGCATAAAGTGTGGTAATCTGAAGTGTACATCTTGCCAATCTTTTCATATGAATACACTTGTGCAGAAAAAGAACGTTTCCACCACCTGAGGAGATATCTTCACCTTTTTTTCCCAGTCCACCCTTCTCACCAATGGTAACACTCCTCTGACTTCGATACCCTCAACAAGTTTTACTCAGGAAAACTTCACATTAAATTTATATTTGCCACGCTCCCACCTTCATTTCTGGAATATTTTCTCTGACGACTTTGGAGGATATAATGCTGATGCTTTCCATGGCATTGTCCTGACCTATTTCCTAAAGTACTCCAGGATCCCAGCGATTAGTCCTCCTTCCCTTTCAGGTAAAACTCTCACCCATTTGTTGATAGTTTTTCAACATGAGCAACTCAGGGGCATGAGTTTTACTTCTTTCAATGCACCTATCAAACAAATGCACACTATCTCCAGTAAGTACAAGAAGAAAAACAACCAGTATAATAAAATTATCCCAAGTCATGATGTGATAGTCAACCCAACTCCATCTTGTGCCTCAGTGCCATTTTGTACCTGTGCTGGAACAAAGTGCTTACACATGAAACACCCAAAACCCGCTGCTTGACAGTAAACTTGCTAAAGTTTCAAGATGTTTTATAGCTCACCTATAAAACTTGTGTGTAAAACTTTCTTATACCCCCCACTAACCTGAAATGATTCTGCTTCTATAAGATTCTGCTTGCTCTCCCCTGAGCCCTCCCCAACTAAAAACATGATTTAAAAAAAATCAAACCGCTTCCCATTGCCAGAAAAAAACTTCTGGGCGCTAGCCCCCCTTGACCACCAGCTATAATAAATGGACTTAAATCTGACACAGAATGTGGTGCATCTCAATTGTCCAATTGTAAGTCTACTGTAAGTCATTGCTTCTCAGCCTTTTGGCTTAGATCAAGTGTAGCATCTGTTCTTATCAGTTTAAAGCCTCATATTCCTCCAGAAATTGCCAAAGAAGTTATTTATTCATGGGAGGGGCAGGTGTTGTATTAAACAAGTGGAACAAAATTGTCAAATGTTGTAGAGTGGATGATCACAACTAAGAGAAAAACAATAGTTATCAAAAACTAGACTGAGGGCTGGGGATTTAGCTCAGTGGCACTGCACTTGCCTTGTAAGCGCGAGGTCCTGAGTTCGAACCCTGATTCAAAAAAAAAAAAAACTAGATCAAAATGCATCAAAACAGTGGTTATCAAAAACTAGAATGAGGGCCGGGGATTTAGCTCAGTGGTTCCGCCACCTGCCTCACAGGCACAATGACCAAAGTTCAATTCCCAGTACCAAAAAAAAAAAAAACAACTAGAATGAAATACACCAAAATATGAACAATGCCAAAAAAAAAAAACACCAAAGTATGAACAATGAACATGTTTTGGTTTTTTCTATTTTTATCTTTTATTAGAACATATTTGCAGTACATAATGATTATACTTCTCCTGGAAAGTTGGTACATAACATACCTCAATTCTTTTTTCATCCCTCTTCCATCACCTCTCTCTCCACTCTCCCCACCTCTTGGTCCCCTTCACATTTGCAAAAGATCTAGCCTTTTTTTTTTTTTTCTGGTATTTTTGAGGTAGGGACTCACTGTATCTTCAAGCTGAACTTGAACTCACTAGGAAGCCCAGACTGGCCTCAAACTCATGGAGATCCCCCTGTGTCAGCCTCCTGAGTGCTGGGCTTACAGGTGTGTACCACCATACCCAGCTCCATTTTCTATTATCTATCTTTTATTTTGCTGTTTACTTATACTTTGGATTTCTCATTTAAGAGAAACTGTGATATTTAAGTGTGTGTCTGATTTCTTACACTTAACATTATGGAATCATGGTGTAATTATATTCTTTATGGCAGAGTAAAACACCATTGTGTATAAATACATTTTCTTTATTCATCTGTTGATAGACATATAAGCCACTTCAGGATTCAGGATTCAGCTATTATGAATTGTGCTGCTATAAACATGGGAATGCATGTACAACTGTAACATGATGCCTTTAACTCTTTCAGGAAGATATCTAGAAGGAGAATTAGCAAGGTTGAATGAAATTTCTCTTTTTAGTCTTGTAAGGATTCTCTATGCTGGTTTTCTTAGTTTACATTCCCATCAATAGTGTACAAGGGTTCGATTTTCCCCATACCCTTGCCAGCATTTGTTATTGACTTCTTGATGATGCCCGTTCTTTCTGGAATAAGATAGAATCTCAGTGTTGTTTTAATTTGAATTTCTCTGATGACCAGAGGTGTTAAACATGTTTTATTGTACTTATTGGCCATTTGTATTTCTTCTTCTGACAAGTATCTATTCACTTCAGTTGCCCATTTTTAATTGGGTTTTTTATTTCAGGGAGTCTAATATTTTTTAATTCTTTATATATTCTAGATATTAGTCTTCTGAGAAACAGCAGGCCAAAGTTTTTCCAGTCTCTTCACTCTGTTGGTTGTTTCCTTTGCTGAGCAAAATATTTTAATTTAATATGATCCCATTTGTTGATTTTTGATGTCATTTCCTGCGCAGCTGTTCAGAAAGTCTTTGCCTAAACCTATGTCTTCAAGAATTTTACCTATTTATCTTGAAATTCTATTTCAACATTTAGATCTTTAATTCATTTTGATTTTACTGTAGTGCATAGTGAGAGATATGGGTCTAGATTCAATCTTCTGCCTGCGGATAGCCAGTTTTCCCAGCACCATTTGTTAAAGAGGCTCTCTTTCCACCAGCATATATGTTTTTGCCCTCTTTGTCAAACACTCTCTGGCAATATGACAAGTGCTGCACTTGGTTTCTTTTCCAACTCTAGCCTGCCGTGAAGGAGTCACTTTTGCAGTAAAATCCCATGCTGCTTCTGTAGTTTACAATAGTTGTGGGTTTCTTTTGGGGCTAGCACTTCTGGCCAGGTCCATAATTTCTCCTAGGATCTACTGACCCCCCCAGGCTTACCTTGTCTCCTCTGGCATTTGCCTTATCCACAATCAGGTCAACCTGTTGGTTAGAGCTTCTGCTTCCCTGTGTTGAGAGGAAGCAAAACACAGAGAATACTTGGAGTGGGCAGGTGACCATAGCCAGGGTACAGCCCAGGGCTAAAGTGGGCTCCCTCCAATACAAGGAGGTGCAGGTCCCCCTGGTTCTTGGGGGACACAAATCCATCTGGTCTACAGGGGCACAGGTCTGTCTGGTCCACAGGGGCACAGTTTCATCCCCAACAATGATCCTAATTAGAAGGTGAAACTAGAATACATTTCTAATCATTTTCTCTATTTTTTAATACTACATTGATGAACATATACCACTATTATAATGGAGAAACAAAGTTTTAAATAAAGCTACTTAATCAGAGGAAAGTCCAAAAATATATCTAAATGAGATGAAAATACTTGGAGAAGGTTACCAAAGCAGAGAGGATGGCCCACTCTGGCTTGGCATCAGCTCTCCAAAGCAAACACTGTGTTACATAGTTTTTTCCCCATGGCCATTTTTTAATCTGAAGATATTTCCAAACTGCCCACCAGTTTCCATACATAAAAGCATTTTACCAGTTGACGACTTATAGTAGTAATAAGAGGTTACCAAACAGAGTGGATGGCTCTCTGGTTTGGCATTACTCTGATAAAAATGTCACCAATAAATATAATTCACTTAATAGAATAAGAACATTTTTGTTTATGTAACAAAAACTAAACATTTTTACATTTTGACAGTGTGATATCAATGTGCACTTAGTTTTAATTTGTCATTCTGATTCAATCTAGTAGTTCCCATTTGTTGATACTTTTCAATAATGAAAAATTTCCCTCCAGTATAAATCTATTTTGTGTTTTACATAGCTAGCTTTAGGGTGTTTTAAATTCTTCCTTCAGAAGATAAAATATTTCTTGTATAAATAATTTCATACAGTAAACTCAGATACAAATATTATTTGCCTGTTATGGATTTTAGATGTTCAAAAATTTTATACAATGTATGAAGGCTTTTCTATGATATTAAAATTCATAAATTTGACTAAGTGGTACACATCTATAACTCTAGCTACTCAGAAGGCTGAGGCAGGAGAATCACAAGTTTGACACTAGCCTACTCAACTTAGTGAAGCACTGTTTCAAATAAAAACATTAAAAGGGCTGGAAATGTAGCTCAGTGATAGAATAGCCCTGGATTCAATCCCAGTACTGAGGGGGAAACTTTGAACCCATGAAAGTCACTTTAACATGCTCCTTTTCCTCAGCCTTACTCTTTCTGTCACGCTCCCTTTCACTCACTCTCTTCTTCCCACTCCTTCCACTTAGAGGAGAGCTCTCCATTCCTGGTACACACACAATTATGGCTAAGACACTTGTTGTGGAGTGTTTACTTGTAAGAATAAGCACCAGAAAATTCTAAATTTAAATGTAAACATGTCTTGCTTTCAATCCAGAAACAATAGAACTTAAAGTTTCTCTAAGTAGTAACACCTGTAAGGTCTGTATTTGAGGTTGGATTTGTAGTTTACCTTTGCTTTATGCAATACTGGTCTTCATCTTACTTTTCAAGTAACATTTTATTTTACTTTTTAGTTTTTGCTTGTTATTAGTTTCCTAAGTGTTGCAGATAAGCCTAGATGTAATTTCTCCTCTCTAGTCTAATGTATATATAAAATTCATTAAAGGCAAGGGAAAGATAAACTACAGACCCAAACCAAGAAACAAATGAGAGGGATATTTTTCTTAAAAGTCTTAAAATTTATGGAGAGATAATTAAATAAGAAAGCTCAGTGAACTGGGGACAGAGCTAAGAATCAATCATAGAGGCAGTTCATCCATGGACTTGACAATATAAAATAGCACTTAAACCTCTTTGTTTCTTAATATTTTGTCTTGGTTACTTTTCTCATTGCTGAGGCAAAATACGAGACATTCACAAGCAAAGGGAGGAAAGGTTTATTTTGGTTCCATTTGTAGAGGTTTCAGTCCATATTTTTTTGACTCAAAGGCAGAGCACCATGGCAAAGGGGAATCACAGAGGAGAAATAGCTTATGATGTGGCAGGCAGAAGGCAGCAAAATAGCAGCAGTAGCAGCAGCAGCAGCAACAGCTGCAGCAGGCCTGCCTTCTCTCTCTCCTTTTATATTTCATTCTAGCTATAAGCCCATTTATTGGTGCCACTCACACCCATCATCCACACAGAGGACTTTGTTAATTCCAATCAGTGGACTAATTTAGTATCATGCACCTTTAATTCTGGAATCACACATTAGATCCAGCCAGGTCTGAAAAGCCCCACCTATGAGCACAAGAGGCTTTGGGGAAATATCTAGTACAAACCACAACATCTGTGAATGAAGTTAATGCCTCTAGCCTTTAGGCTAAACAATTTAAAATTAAATAAAACATTATATAGGCTATTTAATTTGAGCTAAAAGCCAAATATTAGTCAAAATGAAAATGAACACAATGGGTATTATTCTGTTTAAATTTTGGCATAAAGAAAAGATATACCACTTTAGATTAAGAAATAATATTAAGCCTTATAGACCAAGATAATTTTTACTGCTTTCCTTGTTAACCTGTCAAGGAGAGAAAAAGGGAGGGAGGGATAAAGGGGGAAATAAGGGAGGGAAGGAGACAGTTGGGGTAGGGAGGAAGGGAGGGAGGGCGGGGCAGAAAGAGAAAGGATGAGAAGTAAAATATAAATGTTATGGAGGATAAAAGACAAACTTCCCATGCAGCAGACCTCTGGGTAATTTATAAGAATGTTCTTCTCTAAAGAAAAGGAAACAGAACTCCTCACCTCTAAACAGACTTCACAGTGATGTTCTGCCAAAGTACAGTACTGAAAGGGTGGAAAGAAAGATTATCATTACAGTGGAGAAATCTGACAAACCCTACATCAGTCATATAATCAAGATCAACATCAATAATAATCAAGATCATCATGAATCATGTTGATAAGAATGTAATCAATATATCATGATGTGATCTTTCTCTAAAAACTAATATCTCAATCTAATCTTGAGAAAAACTTTTGACAATTTTTAATAGAAGAGCATTCTACTGACTAGTGCTCTTCAAAACTGTCAAGGATATCAAAAACCAGACAATGCCACAGCCAAGATGAATCAAAGGAGAAAAACTAAATGTAATGTGGGACATTGGGTGTGATCCTAGAATTTTTTAAAAGATGTTAGATAAAAATAGAGGAAATATGAATAAAGCATGGACTTTAGTTAATAATAATGATAATACATCAATATTGGTTCACTAACTCGACTGTACTAATGATGAGATGTACTTACACTAGTACATTACTAATTTAAGGTAATAATGTAGGAAAATGTGTGCAAAATGATATGTGTAACTTTGTGTCTCTTCAATTTTTCTATAAATCTAAAACTGCTGTAAAATATAAAAATCTATTTTAAATATATACATATTAGATTTTTTTTTTCTTCTTGATACCGGGGATCGAATTCGGGTCCTTGTGCTTGCACAGCAAGCCATATTAGATATATTAAATCAAGCCAAATTATTTCAAAAAATCATAATCTAAATTCAACAAATTGTATCTATCATCTCTTCGACTTATATTTGCATGTAGTGCTATCAAAGTAAAGTAAAAGAAAATTAAATACAACAAAGGATTATTAAGCTAACATGTAAGTCAAATGCAGGGTATCTGCTAAGCACCTGAATGATTGGCTTTTTAAAAACACTTTCAGAAGATTTAATACTGTGTCTGGAGATGTTAACCTCTACAATGAGAATGAAATCATGTTCACGGTTTTACTTCTTTTTTTTTTTTTTGACCCGAGGCAGGGCTTTATGGGGAAGGAACTGCCAGGCTGCCTGGAACAATGGCGAGAGAGGGGGGTACTAACTGGGGTGAGGTTTATATAGGGCAGTGCAGTGAGGAGAGTATCACGAGTGTTGAGAATTGGTTGTACTGTGGGGCTAGCAATGAGGTGCCAGGTGATTGGTAGGGGAGGATCATACGAGTAGCAGAGTGGAACAACAAGATAGGTTTTGCTTTTCCAGAGGGGGTAGGTTTCAATTTTCCCCCAAGTGGCTCATTTCCGTAAGCAGGAACCATTTTAGGAACAGGAGCCATTTTAGAATGTAGGACCACTGGGGCCATTTTGTCTGGGAGTGAACTCTATCATTCCAGACTCTTGTTATGGAATAGGGGTGAAGGTCTCTTTTTCTGTAGCTGCTTCCTGCTGGCAAAGGGGCATCGTTGGGGGGGGGGGGCTTTAGATGACTGAGGTGTGGTCTCATTAGGTGGAGCCAGCATCAGTATCGAGGGGCTGGTAGCCAGCCATGATGAGTTCACCAATCATCTGGTTGGTAAAGATCTGCATTCGGTCCTGTGAGAAATTTTGAAAACAGCGGAAACAGACAGGGTCGAAAAGCAGGACTATGCAAAGGATGGTGAGGGGTCCCAGGAAAGGAAGAAGCCATGAAAGTCATTTTTCAAAGTATCCTGGCAGAGATTGTAGTCAGTCTGGGTCTCGTCCAAGTTTTTCTATGCACTCCCTCAGTTCTCTAACCTTGTCGCCTATGATGCCTGACTGATTCACAAAGTAGCAGTATTTTTCTCCCAGCAAAAGACAGGTCCCCCCTCTTTCTGCTGTGATTATGTCCAGAGCACACCTGTTCTAAAGTACCACAGCTGCCAGTGAATTGATCTGCGATTGTAGGGTGACCAAGGAGTCTGCCACCTTTTCCATATTCTCATTTAGCTGCTGAGTTAGGGAGTAATAAAAGTGTGTTGATATTGAAATTCCCATGACTCCTGTGCCTATTCCTGCCAGAACTCCAGCTCCCATTAGGGAAGGGTGTACAGGAAGGGCATGCTTGTTAAGATGGTGGATATTGGTTAAAAAAAAGTCTAGCACATTTGTTGTTGATATTATCTGTATGATCACTTTGAATTTGGCAGCCCATAGGCAAGCATAAACAAGATTTTTAAAGAAATTAGAGCATGAAAAATCTAAGCATGAGCACACTATAATGGAAGGCTGGGTTGGGGAGAAAAGTCACACTTAAGATACTGAACTAGTGAGTGATTGTAATCTGTTGGCTCTTAGATTCTTTCACTGATAAAGGTTATCTGTAAGTCTGATTCTTCGTCATAAGTCTCTCTAGTTTTAGCTGTAAGAACATAAGAGACAATTTGAAGAACAAATCTCACTAAGACATTTAAAACTCTAGCTGAGCTCTTATAGATTTTACCATAGTTTTTCCTAACGATCCATAACCATGGTCAGCTACTGATACAGCTGGAAACTGCCAGGAGGGGTCAGTGACTAGAGCCCAATTTTATACCTAGCTTTATTACTATAGCACTATTTTATACCTCTTTTGGTTATTCTTTTCTGCTGGGTGTTTAAGACCAAGTTAAAGTGAGACCTGTGTCAATATGGATATCTTGCCATCTATCAAGGTCAGTTAAATCTCTTCAGGCATTATTTTGGAACCATGCATATAGCCTCTCAGCTCCTCTGTCAGTGTCAGCAATCAGGATGGGTCAAGAACTTGCTTGACCAGGTTGCTTTCAGTGAAAGCATGGGAGATTTTTCCCTCTTTGTGACCCTCCTTTGACACGGTACACTTGTCTTCAGGTGTCCAGCAATCTCCCTGCTCAGGAGGTTGGGTGACTTATCAAAGATGTAGGATACCGTAGAAAAGGTTCTCTCCTGTCCTGGATTCTTTGTTGACCTTGAGGGGCTAGGGCCAAAATATTGGCCATCCTCTTAGCCCAGTTACCTTTCTAGCTTTGGTCTCTAAACTTTAGATGTTGAACACCCAGAAAAGAAGATCAGTGACATTAGTAGTGCAGTAGGAGAAGTGAGCTTAACTATTATAATTTTACCTGGATAGTAAGCATTTTGAAATCTAAAATAGAGTTAGAGGACTATTATTTTTATCAATCATGGTTGTTCTAGTACTTGATTTCCTGTAGAATATTAACAGAATAAAACTTTGAATCAAGAACCACACATAATAATAATACTTTAGCATGACAATCATGATGACATTATCTTTGTAACAAACATAGATACGTATCTTAGTATAAAATAGCCATTGTTAAATGCACTCACTCCCCCACAAAAACACATAAAAAACTCTTAGACAAATTGTTATCTTTTGATAGGTTGCCATCTAAAGAAAATATATTGGCCTATAAATGTACCTGTTATCATAAGTAGCTGGAGCAAAAGAGAAGGGCAAACACCTAAATCAAAAGATTACTATAAACAATATATTAGAAAACTTGTACAATCAGAAAGCATAAATACATTTTGTACACCAGAAAAGTAGCAGTAATAATTATTACAATTATATGAAACCTTATGTCCTGTGATGTAGCTTGGTACCAAAAGGATCTTTTTAATAACACCTTGTTTTTCCCACAGAAAATTTTATATTTTGAAGATGACCAATATAAACATATCACAATAACATATTTAGAACTCAACCCTTTGATGATAACCAATGCACACATTTTATAACAGCATATTAAGCAATGTTTGTTGGGGTTGTGTCTTCCCATAAGGCTATGAAAATTACTGGGGCTCCCATTAGTGAACAAAGACCAGAAATAACTGTGTTTTTTTTGAGCAGCTGCTTCTTTATACATCAAGGGGAGTCTCAACATCCAGCCATCTCCCCAAACCTAAAAGTTTTTATTTAATTATCTTGACAATTTCCTTTTTATATAACCTATAAAAACCAGATTGTAGGGCCGGGGATTTAGCTCAGGGGTTCCAGTGCCTGCCTTGCAAGCGCAAGGTCCCGAGTTTGATCCCCGGTACCAAAAAACAAACAAACTAAAAAAAAAACCAGATTGTAGCAATTAACAATTTATTTGTAACCAATAAAATATATATATATTATATACTTTTTGAGTTATAGAATGTAGACAGCAATATGCATTACAAACAAAATTAATCTTTGATGTCATTTTGATCAGCTAGCAACCTGGGAGAAAAGGAAGGCATGCCTTTAATAACATTTTATCAAAAATACGATTAGACAGGGTGGGGGATTTAGCTCAGTGGTGCTGCCCCCTGCCTCGCAAGTGCAAGGTCCCAGGTTCAATCCCCAGTACAAAAAAAAAATACAATTGGACAAACACAAACAACTGGACAGACACAGACAAACAAACATATAAGACAATTTATGAAACTAGAGTGCACTCAAATATATTTGGCCAATTGAATTATAACATCTTTTAGTCAAAAGTTTTGTAGGTCAATTAACCGAGATCTCTTGTAATTAGAAATAGGAATAAAAGCACTTTATAACAGTACCATAATCTTGTGTTATAGTTATTGTCAGAAGTCTGTAAGCAGAAAGTAGAGAGAAGGTCAAGTTAATCCTATAATTACAATTCAAGAATTTATAATGTAAAAAAAAAAAAGAATTTATAATGTAAAGTAAAAGTTCTAAATGCATCAATCAAACATCTGGAAACCAAACACCAATTAAACATCAATTTAAATGGGAGACGAAAGGTACATTTGTCAATTAGCCAAAATTTATAATCTGATTTTTTATTTTTTTTAAATTTCCCTTGCCTGGCAGGACATCACAGCTGATTGTAATATGGAGGAAGCAGTCTGTAGCAGGCACTGGGCTGGAACCTAGCATTTGGTCTTTGAGCTCCGATCTTAAGCATTACATTTTCTTTGAATTGTTTTATAACCTTATATTTTATTTTCCAATATTTATGTAGAAAATAGGGCCCAGTGAAATTTCTTGGTAATGTAGCCTGCCAAACAAGTTGTTGATATGTAAACAGCCAGGGCCAGGAGAGGATTTTACTTTCTTTTGTAGAGTCTTGCTACCCTCTCTCCTCAGGGGAAGCTGAGGCAGGGAGAGAAGGCAGAGCAGTGGGTATAGGCACCTTAAAAGTCTCATCTATCTTTGCAGCCTTTTGTGTAACATGGCAATAGAGGGTAAGAGAAAACACAGAGGTAGAGGGTCACCACTGCCTCTGAGGCGGCAGAGGTGTTAACTCACTCTCCTGTTTGGGAGGGGCTGGAAGAGCAGGGAGAGAGCAGGTGTGTGGTGGAGAATTGGGGTGGGGGGCGCTGAGTGGTTTTGGGTGTGGCGAGTGAGGCCACTGTGGGGAGTGAGAGCAGGAGGAGGCAGAGGTGGGGTCGAAGGGTGGAGGCAGAGCAAGAGGGGAGTGACCTGCTGGGTGGAAGGCAGATATGTCTGGCTCTGGGCAGGGATCGGGGGTCATGGGTGACAAGGTGTGGGCAAGGAGAATCTGAGAGGTGGTGTAAGATTGACAGAGGGAGGGGTGGGTGTGAAGGTAGGAGAAAGCCTGCACGTAGGGGACTTCAGACCATTTTCAGTTGCACTGACAAAAGTTAAGATCCCATAAAATGTTCAGGTTGAATGTTCCATTTTTTGGCCAGTGGTAGTCGTTTAATTTATATTGGGGCCTGATTGCAGTAAAAAAATAAATAATAAGGCTTTGGGGCTTGATGTGGCCTGTGAGCCTGAGTGTTTTGAGATTAGCTAGCAAACATCCCAGCTGGGTTGACTGGGGAGGTTTGGATTGTGTAACTCCCATGTCCAGGGAGGGCCAGATGTGGAGGGTGAGTATCAGATAGTTCCCAAGGAGAAGGGCAAAAGGGAGGAGGGTCCTCATCTTCTTTGATGATCTCCAGGGAGAGAGAAGGAGTGGAGCTGGGCCAATAGGGTGTCCCCCAGGGGCGTCAGTCCTAGCCACAGGCCAAGAAGTCTGTCTGACCTAGCGCTAGGATTTTCTGAGAGAGACAGAGGACCTGAGAGAGAGAGCGAGAGAGAGAGAGAGAGAGAGAGAGAGAGAGAGAGAGAGAGAGAGAGAGGCTGATCTGGGTACACACCCAGCCATTAGGGACCAGTGTGGATTCGGGGTGTCAGCAATGGCAAAGGTAAAGGCCCCTGATCAGGTGCTCATCCAGCAGGGTCCAGGAAGGATGGCTGGGAGGCCAATCAACCCCGACCAGCAGGGGGATCATGGCAAAATCCCAACCATTGTCTTCCTGAATTTCAGGACCAGAATGAAAGAAAACAAGCTGAAACAGGACACCCAAGGTAAGGCTTTATTGGAGGGAAAGAGCTGCTAGGCTTCCTCGAACAATGGCAAGAGAGCTATTTCTCCTTTTCTTACCATTATGATTTTTCTTTTCCTTGCTTATTAAACTGCCTAGAACTTCCAGTACACTGTTGTCTAGAAATGATGAGGCTGTATATCCTTGCACCATTAAGTCCATTAGGTATAGGCTTTTCATGGATGCCCTTTATTGGAATGAGAAAGTTCCCTTCTATTTATACTTTCCTGGGAATTTTAATGAGGAATTTATACTGTATTATTGGGCTTACAACTTATATTGATGAAATATATACTCCAACAGTAGCAGAGGGATGATGGATAATCAATAGAAACAGTATAATTCTAATACAGTATAAATTCAAACCACCCATGGTGACACTAATGACATTCAGTGTTGAAAACCAGTGATTCAGAGATATGGTAGCAACTAACAAGGGAAAACAGCTTAAGGTGAGAAAAATGGCTGCATCTGGTGAACAAGTGGAGATGGAAAATAAGAGGCAGATAATTATTTTTCATACAAGTTATTTTTTAACCATGTAAGTCAATTTTCTGTTACTATAAAAAACATCTGAGATACTGAGCTAAGAAAGAGAAGATTTACTTGGCTCATAGTTTTGAAGGTTTTTGGTCCATGGTCTGTTGGCCTTATTGCTTTGAGGCCTGTAGGGGAGTATGTGGTGGAACAACCCCTCACCTCATGGCTGGGAGTGAAGAAAGAGACACAGAGAGAGAGGGCAGTATCCCAGGATCCCCTTTGAGGGTACATGTTAATGACCTAAAAACTCCCAGCATGCCCAACTTCTTAAAGTTTTCTACCACCCCCCGGTGGGCCTTTGGAGGACATTTCAGATCCATAGAATAGCACCATATTCATATGTTATTTTGATACATGTTTAATTAAATACTAAAAATCTTCCTCAGAGGTGCATTTCATGAGCTTTCTTCTGTAAGTGGATTCTCTAATACTTTTCTGTATCCCTAGTCACTGTTTTAATCAAGGACAGTAAGAATACCAAAAAGAAAAGAAAGGAGCAGAATAAATATTTGAAACAACAATGACTGAGAATTCCTCCAAAATTAATGTCCAGATATCAAACCACAAATTTGGAAAGCTCAGGGAACACTAAGCAGGATAAATCCTACATCTAGCGTAGCTGGACATGGTGGTGCATGCCTGTAATCCCAGCACTTGGGAGGCTAAGGCAGGAGGATTGCTGTGAGTTTGAGGCCAGGCTGGACAACATAGTGAGTTCAACACCAGCCTGAACTATATATCAAAACCCTGTCTCAAAAAACAAAATAAAACCTACAGATGTAGGCACATCATTTTAAAACTACAAAAATCTAAGAAGAAATCTGAATATACGTCAATGGGGGAAAAACATCTTGCATAAAGAGGAGTAAAGATAAGAATTACATGAGAACTTTTCCTCTAAAACAAGAAGAAAGTGAGATAAAGTAAAAAAAAATTGGGAAAAAAATTGGCCTAGTATTCTGTATTCTGCAAAATTATTTTTCAAAATATGGAGAAATGAAAATCTTTTCAAACAAATGGAATTTAAGAGAATTTCTTGTCAGGAGAACTGCCTTACAAGAAATGCTACAAGAAATTCTTTAGAGAGAAGGATAATTATAAAGGTCAGAAACTTGGATCTACCTAAACTAAGGAAGAGCATGAGAGAAGAAACAAGTGACATAAATACTTTTATTTTTCTTAATTTATCTAATAATAACAGTTGCTGAAAACAGTAATGGCAACATATTAATGGCAATGGATTAATTTTCTATCTGTGTTTGTGTGCTATTATGTATGCTTATTTATAAGTAAAATCAATGGACACCAATTCATTAAGGGATAGGAGAGAGTAATTTGTGTTTGTGTAATTTAGTTATAATGCACTTCTGCTACACTTATAACTAGCATAGTATTTTTTGAAGGTGGGTTTGGATTAATTGTAAATTGTCAATTCTAGGGAAATTGCTAATTTTTTTTAAATAATGGTAACAAATAGAAAACAGTAAAAAAAAAAAAGTAGTTATTAATCCAATTACATCAATAATCACCTTAAATGTCAATGGTCTAAATATACCAGTTTTAACTGTCTTTTAAGACAGAGATTATCAGAGTGTATGAAAAAACAAATTCTAACACTTTGGAAGGCTGAGATAGGAAAGTCTCAATTTTGAGCACAGCCCAGCCCAATCTGAGCAACTTAGCAGCTGAATGAGATTCTGTCTCAAAATAAAAAGCAGGCTGGGGATGTAGCTCAGTGTAAAGGTCTTGTGTTTAATCCCCAGTAACAACAACAACAACAAATACACAATTATATATTGTGTATAAGAAATCCATCCAGCCCAAGATTGAAGCCCTAGAAGATCCCTGGAAAGTCACTGATATGAGTCTGTACTGAAAGGCTGACGAAGCCGGAGTCTGAAGTCCACAAGCACGGACAACGAAAGACACATTTGCTCAAGTAGAATGAAACTTTTCAAATGTGTGTCAACTTCCTCCTTTCCCTTTTTTCCATCTAGGCTACAAGCCTATTGGTTGGTGCCACCCACAGTCAGGGTAGCTCTTCTCCAATCAATTCATTCGCCTCCATACCAATTATTCCCAGAGACACCCCACAGACACATACCAAAGGGTGCTTTACTAATCTCCTAGGCATTTCCTAATCCATTCAAGTTGATGTATCACAATTAATGGTCAGGTATACATAGATTAAAAGTAAAGGGATGGAGAAAGACAAATCACACTAACATAATCAAAATTAGGTCAACTAATATTTGACAAGAATCCCAAGAATACACAATGGGAACAGAGAAATTCTGTTCAATAATTGGTGCTCAGAAAACTGGATGTCCAAGGGCCTGGATTTTAGTTCAGTGACGCCGCACCTGCCTTGCAAATGCAAGGTCCTGAGTTTGATCCCCACCCCCTAAAAAAGAAAGAAAATGTCCAAATGGAAAAGAATGAAATTGGACCCCTATCTTAGATCACTCACAAATATTAACTTAAAATGTATTCAAGATTTAAAGGTAGCTAGGCATGGTGGTACATGCCTCTAGTCCCAGAAATTGGGAGGCTGAGGCAGGATGATTCCCATGAGTTCAAGGCCAGCTATATAGTGAGTTCAAGGCCATCCTGAATTACATAGAAAAAAAAAAGACTTAAAGGTAAGACTTAAAACCATCAACAATCAGCGCACCGGGCTGGGGATTTAGCTCAGTGGTTTCGCCGCCTGCTGTGCAAGTGCAAGGACCCGAGTTCGATTCCCAGTACCAAAAAGAAAAAAAAAAAAACAATCAGCGCACACACACACACGTACACATGCACACACACAAATAGAAATGTGGGAGAAAAAGGTCAACAAAATGCCTAAAAAGACACTCAAAAGGAATTATTAAGCACCAGGTAGCTGAACTGTTCAAAATGTTCAAAGATGAAGCAAAGAAACTTGATCATCTCAAAGATGACATAAATGAACAGAGAGTGGAATTTTGAACAAACTGATCAATGTGTTAAGGAAAAGTAAGATCAAAAGATCAAAAACTATAAGAGCTAATCCAAACCACTAAAAAAATGAATGACAAATTTATCAAAGAGTCCAGGAAAAGGTGGCAAATAGAAATCCCAGACATAAAGAATTATATTGAACATTCCACCGCTCCCAGAGCAGAGGAGGTGAGCTGCACAGGTGCCAGCAGCACCACCACCCCACCCCCAGGAAATGAGAAGACACATAAACAAGCCTAAAAAACAGACTTCCAGATCACCTATAACAACCCCAAAGGGAAATGAGACGGAATAATCTGATACTCAACGACCTAGACACCCTGAACTGGCAACAAAAGAGGATCTGGAAAAAATGAAATCAGAAATAGTTTCTCACATAACAGCAGAGATTGTGCCCATAGTGCAAGACATGATTAATAAGTCTAGAGCAGACACACATAAAAAAATAGAGGAGCTAAGGAACATGATGGAATCCCAATATAGGAAACAAATGCAATCCATAAAACAGATGCAAACAGATTTCCAGGAGATTAAACACTCCACTGAAAGTCTACACAGCAGAATGAACCAGTGTGAAGACAGAATTTCAGATATAGAAGATAAGATTGCAATTAGTGACCAGGAAAAGAAAAATTGCTTTAAAATTGTAAGGAACCACAAGAAATCAATCCAGCACCTGCTAGTCGATGCAAAGAAGAATAACACAAGACTGATTGGAGTCAATGAAGAAACAGGAGAGAGTGCAGATGACATAAAAAAAAACTGTTCAAGAAGTGATGGCAGAAAACTTCCTAAGCAGGGGAAAAGAACCTGTCATACAGATAAATGAGGCATATGGGACTCCAACTAGCCTTGATCAAAAAAAATCTACACATACACAAATAATTGTTAGGATTCCAGAAACCCAACAAAAGAACAAAATTCTACAAGCAGTGAGAGAAAAGAAACAAATCACATACAAAGGAAAGCCCCACAGCAGACTTCTCGATACAAACCCTCAAGGCAAGAAGAGCTTGGAGTGATGTATTTCAAGCCCTAAAGGAAAACAGCCTCCAAACCAGATTGATGTACCCTGCAAAACTATCTTTCACAATTGATGGAGAAATAAGATACTTTCATGATAAAGAGTACCTTAGGAACTTCATGAATACCAAACCAGCACTCAAAAAAATTTTAGACAATATCCTAGGAAAAAACAATGAAGATCACAACCCCAGAAAGCCCAGCAGAATGAATTCATTGGGTGTGACAAATCAAACACAAAGGGGGAGAATCCAACAAAAAGAAAAAGTCATGACAAGGCTTTTAAAACTTTTAACTTCATCTCCTTAATGAATGTATAACTCAATCTTGTTATTGTATTGATTAATATTTTTCTGATTCTAGTGTTGCACACCTTTCCTTGTGCTGTACTGGCTATTTATCATCTTCTTAGGTCTACTTTTTAATTGGGTTGTCTATTAATGTAAGAGTTCTTTATATATTCTGGTCATAGGTTATGTGCATTGGAAATATGGTCTGTTAAAGGACTACTTTTCATTTTAACGATGTCATTTAAAGTTCTAAATTTTGATGGAATCTCATTTATCAATTTTTTTTCTTTTATACACCATGTTTTTTGTATCCTAGGAAGTTCTTGCGTACACTAAATTCATAAATATTTTCCCTTGTAATTTCTTCTTAAAGTTTTATAGTTTTAGTCTTTCATATTTAGGTTCATAGAGCCTTTCAAGTTATTTTTATGTATGGAAATAAAGGATTGAGGTTAACTTTTTATGTACAGATACCAGGTGTTCTAGTGCCATTTGCTGAAAACACTATTTTTTCCTCAGCTCTTGAATTGAGTTTGTATTCTATAAAATGTTAATGTCAAATAATCTTTCAAGACTCACTGGACCATATATGTGTAGTTCTATTTCTAGATTCTCTGTCTTATTCCAATATGTCTTTCCTTGCACCAACACTGCCTTGATTACTGTAGCTTTAGAGGAAGCCTTAAAATTAGGTAATAAATGTCTTCCAACATTGTTTTTTTTTTCTTTTTACTTTTCTAGGTCCTCTCTACTCCTACATAACTTTTAAATTTCAATATCCAATTCTTCATTTATAGCAAGAATACAGAGACCTGAATTTTTATATATACCTTGTGTTTCTAATCCTGCTAAATTCAAATACAAGTTCTAGGGGATCCTAGAGATTTCTTAGTATTTTCTCTGTACATGATCATTTCATCTACATATAAAGATTTTACTTCTTCCTTGCCAATCCTATCCTAATTGTGTCATTTTATTGCCAGACTATTTTGGTTTGGGCCTATGTTTCAAAGTTTAATGGATAGATGAAAAGTAGGCATATCTGCCCTTGTTCCCCACCTTAGGGAGAAAGCATTGTATCTTCTCCATTCATATAAGGCATTCTCACTGGAAGTATGGAGTACATGTCTTTCATCTGTTGAGAAGGTTCTGTTCTACTTCTAGTCTCCTGATAGCTTTTACCATGAACAGCTATAGAATTTAGTCCAATACTTGTTCTCCAACTAGTGACAGAATCATATGGCTTTTTCCTTTCCTCTGTTAAAATGATGACTTTTGGGGGTGGATCTTCCAATGCTGAACCAACACTGCCATCCCTATAACAAAACCCCTTTCTACATACTGCCAGATCTGACTTCTAATAGTTTGTTTTGTTAAACAAATTTCTATCTATGTTCATACCTTTTTCTTCTATTATCTTTATCCAGTTTTAGGATTATCACAATGTTGATTTCCTAAAATGAGGGGAGAAGTGTTCCTTCTTTTTTCTGCTTTAAATGTTTGATATAATTTATCAATTAAAATTTATATGAGCCTGTTGTTGTCACATAGGTAGGTTTTCAAGCTAGGAATATACTTTCTTTAATAGGTGCTATTCAAATTTTATATTTCCTCCAGAGTTAGTTTCATTAATTTGTCTTCCAAGGTACTTCTTAGAAGTTGTCAAATTTATTTCAAAACAGATTTTTGTAATATGCTTTCTATATCCTTTTAAATTCTGTAAAATCTGTGGTAATGTCTCCTAGATGTTGATATTGTAATTTTAAAAATGTGTAATTGATATTGTGTAATAGGAAGAAAAGGTCTAAAGGAGCAGGGGAAGTGGGATGGGTAGGGGAAAGGAAAGAAGGGAAAAGAAAAAATATGAGAAAAGGACCTGCTCCATCCAGCCTGTGCCAGCCAGGCACATCCGTGGATGCCACAGAGGGGTCTCCAGTAGCAGGGAACCCACCATATTCAGCCTGAGCCCCCAGCAGTGATCCACTTAGCCGCAGGGGCACCTGCAGGACACCACCCATGCACACACACTCCTCTGGCCTCTTGGCTGTACTGCCACCTGGTTCCATACTACAAAGACACAGGGGACACTGGACCACCAGACCACCATACTGGGTAAGTTGTATGGATCATCACCTCCCATCAGAACTAGGACTATCTTCAGGGGAAGGGGAACTGGAACCTGCAGTACAACCCTGCAGAGTTCAACCCTACAGGAGGATGGGGAGCTCAACTTGGGACTTGCAGCCAGAAATCTGCCTGAACTTCATGGGTCTGTGACTGGCTTGCTGAGACTCATTGACTTATATCTGCACACTGCTACTCACATTGTCTTTTGTGACAGCAGAGACATACCCTGAAGGAGGCCCTTCATTTTCATTTTTATTTTTTATTTCCAAAATTAGTATTATTGGTTTGTTTGTTTTTCTCCTCTTTATTTTTTTTCCTACTCTTTCCAAATTTTTGTTTTTCTCTCCTTTTTTTCTTCTTTATCTTCTCTTTCCTTTCTTGCTCTCTTATACTCACTCTCTTGCTGCCCCACATTGTTCATCTCCCTTTTTGTTCCTGTTCTGGCCCTCATTTGGACTTCTTCTTTATTTTTCTATTATCCTCTTTTTCCTTCTCTCACCTGTGTCCTCTGGCCTCACTGCTAACCTTCCGCTATCCTTCTACCTATCTATCCCTCCCTCCCCAACTCCTTCTTACTCCCCATCCTGAAGGGTAAAATTGTTACATTGAAGAGTTTATTCACTATAAACATATGTTGGGTTGATCTTCAATTTTGATTTTATTCACACATTTAAAGGTGATAGATTAATAACTACCACAAAATGTCATTTTTTAAGATGTACTTGATGCTATGGTGTTGCTGATTGTATCACTTGGGCTAAGGTGTTGTTATTGATCTAGTCAGTGGTCCTTCCTGGTATAATGAAAATGAGATAGCCTCAGACTCATTAGAGACTCAAAACCTAAAGACCAGCTATACCTCTGAGAAGCAATCATTCCATAAGGGTTCCAATTACAAGCAACAAAGATACTTACAATATGCAATTTCAAAGTATCAAACCAGGAGTTAAACCAAGGACAGTACCAAAAAACAAAAATGAGAAGACATTTAAGCAAGGCACAAACCCAGACTTCCACCCCATCAAGGGTAAACCCCAGGGGAAACGAGGTGGAAAAGTCTGATAATCAACCACCTGGACACCCTGAACTGATAGGACAGGAAGTAACAAAACAGATGAATGAGGCTCTAGAAAAATTCAAAGCAGAAATAATCTCCCAGATAACTACAGAGATGGTGAGCAGAGTGAAAGACATGATTAGAGGCTCTAGAACAGAAACAGATAAAAAAATACATGAGCTCAGAAACATGCTGGAAGCCCTCAATGCCCAGCATATGAAAGAAATGGAAACTATGATTGCCCAACAGAAGAAAGAAATGGAATCCATGAAACAGATTCAAACAGATATTCAGGAGAATAAAAACTCCACTGAAAACATGCACAGCAGATTAAGGGAATCTGAAGATAGAGTATCAGATTTAGAAGACAGGATTGCAGTTAAGGACCATGAAAACAGAGATTTTTTAAAAATAGTAAGGGACCACGAGAAATCAATCCAGCAGCTGCTAGACAATGCAAAGAAGAATAACATAAGACTGATAGGAGTCCACAAAAAAGCAGGAGAAAGTACAACTGACATTAAAAAACTGTTCACAGAAATAATAGTGGAAAACTTCCCAGACAGGTAGAGAATTGGATATACAGATAAGTGAGGCATATAGAACACCAACTAGCCATGATCAAAAAAAAATCTATATCTAGACATATAATAGTCAAGATCCCAGAAACCCAACAGAAGAACAAAATCTTACAAGCAGTTAGAGAAAAGAAACAAATCGCCTACAAAAGAAAGTCCATCAGAATCATAGCAGACTTCTCAACACAAACCCTCAACTCAAGGAGAGTCTGGAGTGAAGTATTTCAAGCCCTAAAAGAAAATAACTTCCAACCTAGACTGTTGTATCCTGCAAAATTATCTTTCAAAATTGATGGGGAAATTAGATACTTCCATGACAAAGAACATCTGAGAAATTTCATGATCACCAAACCAGCACCACAAGTAATTCTAAACAATATCCTCGAAAAAAACACTGAAGGTCACAACTCCCTGAGGCCCAAAGAGGGAACTCACCAGGTAAGGTAAGACACTAAAGGGAAAAGGGGAAAAATAAATAAAAGAGCCAACAAAAATAAAACATCATGACAAGGATGAATCAATATCTATCAATTATAACCATCAATGTTAATGGCCTCAATGCACCAATCAAAAGAAATAGACTGGCAGAATGGATTCAGAAGCAAAATTCAACAATATGCTGTATACAAGAAACACACCTAACTCAAAAATAAATTCATAGACTGAAAGTAAAAGGATGGAAAATAGTTCTCCACACCACAGGAACCCAGAAAAAAGCAGGGGTAGCAATCTTATTTGCAGACAAAGTAGATTTCAAACCAAAACTGATGAAGAGAGACAAAGATGGTCACTACATCCTTGTGAAGGGAACAATCCTAGAGGAAGAGATGACAATCATAAATATATATGCACCAAATATGAATGCCCCCAACTATACAAAACAAATATTAATGGACATGAAAAACCAAATAAGCACTAATACAGTTGTAGTGGGGGACCTCAGTACCCCACTATCACAAACAGACAGATCATCTAGACAAAAAATTAACAAGGAAATTCTAGAACTGAGCCAAGTTATTGAACAAATGGGCTTAATAGATGTTTACAGAGTGTTCCACCCCACAAAATCAGAATACACATTCTTTTTGGCTGCACACAGTTCATTCTCCAGAATAGACCACATGCTAGCTCATAGAACATGTCTAAGTAAATGTAAAAGAATTGAAGTTACTCCCTATATATTATCAGACCATAGTGCAATAAAATTGGAGATCAATAACATAAGAAACTGCAAAACCCCCACAGACACATGGAAACTGAATAATACCCTCCTGAACAGCCAATGGGTCACAGAGGAAATTAAAGAAGAAATTAAACAGTTTCTACAAGTAAATGATAATGCCAGTACAACATACAGGAATCTATGGGACACAATGAAAGCAGTTCTATGTGGGAAATTCATAGCAGTGAATGCCCATATTAGGAAAACAGAGAGAACTCAGATAAATAACCTAATGCAGAAACTCAAGCTCCTAGAAAAGAAGAGCATAACAAATCCAAAGCTCGTACAAGAGAGGAAATTATAAAGATCAGAGCAGAAATCAATGCAATAGAGACTAAGAGAACAATACAAAAAAATCAATGAATCAAAGAGCTGGTTTTTCAAAAGAATAAATAAAATCGATAAGGCTTTAGCCAACCTTATCAAAAAAAAAGGAAAGAAAAAGCACAAATACATGCAATTAAGAATGAAAAAGGTGAAGTCACAACAGATCCAACAGAAATCCAGAGGATCATCAATACCTACTTCAAGAACCTGTACTCTAATAAAATGGAAAACACAGAAGAAATGGGCAGATACCTAGATACACACGAATTTCCAAAGTTAAATGAAGAAGATATAGAAATTCTAAACACTCCAATTACAATGAGTGAAACTGAAAATGTAATAAAAAATTTACCAACAAAGAAAGGCCCAGGTCCCGATGGCTTCACTGCTGAATTCTACAAGATATTTAAAGAAGAACTATCACCATTACTCTTTAAACTCATCGAGGAAATTGAAAGGGAAGCAAGGCTTCCAAATTCTTTCCTGGGAACAAGTGTTACTTTGATTCCAAAACCAGGGAAAGACCCAACCCAATAAGAGAGCTACAGGCCAATCTCCCTAATGAACATAGATGCAAAAATCCTCAACAAGATACTGGCAGGGAGCAAAACCAACACCTGGCTCAGAGCAGCCACCGCTGAGGTCTCTGGCCAGTGTCACTTCCAAGAATCCACAAGGATGAGGAATATCATTGTGAACCTCTTCAAGGGCCTCTTTGGCAAAAAAGAAATGCAAATTCTCATGGTGGGCCTGGATGCTGCCAGGAAGACGACAATTCTGTATAAACTGAAGCTTGGTGAAATTGTGACCACCATTCCTACCATAGGTTTCAATGTTGAGACCATCGAATAAAACAAATCAGCTTTACCGTGTGGAACATGGGTGGCCAGGACAAGATCCAGCCACTGTGGCACCACTACTTTCAGAACACCCAAGGCTTGATCTTTGTGGTGAACAGCAATGACAGAGAGCATGTGAATGAGGCCCGTGAGGAGCTCATGAGGATGCTGGCTGAGGATGAGCTCCAAGATGCTATCCTCCTCGTGTTTGCCAACAAGCAGGACCTCCCCAATGCGATGAATGCAGCTGAAATCACAGACAAGCTGGGGCTGCACTCTCTACGCCACAGGAACTGGTACATTCAGGCCACCTGTGCCACCAGTGGGGATGGGCTCTATGAAGGACTGGACTGGCTGTCCAATCAGTTCCAGAACCAGAAGTGAGGCAGAACCCCCTTCCCCTCACTTCCTCCTCTCTGCCCTCCACTTTTCTCTCATGTGGCAAACATGCAACTCTGTGGTCCCGAGTGCCAGAAGCTGCTTCCATGGATTGGTCAGTGTGCACGCACTGTGCTGCACATGTGCAGATGCAGCCTGCAGCCAGGTTTTTATTTAATGTAAATAGTTTCTGTTTCTACTGAGGCAGTTTCTAGTACTCCTATGCAATGTTACTCAGCTTTCTTGTTGTAAGAAAAGAAAAGAATCAACTCACTGTCCGTACTGAGAAGGGATTTGGGTGCATAGGCACCTGGCCTCCAGGAGCCACTGGGCTGTGTGTAGATTGGTATCAAGATTCATTCAGTTTTTAACCCAAACTTAGTGCATTTTTAAAAATAGTTAAAAATTACAAGATAAGGAGAACACTTGAACACACAGGAGACTATGCCTAGAGTAGGTTTTGCAGTTCTGCCTGAACACTAGTCATCAGATCGGCTGTTGCACTGGACACACAAGACATGACGAACAAATGCCATCCACTGCATGGTCAAAGTAGAGACTCTGTGGCCTGCCTGTCTTTGGTTCACCTGCATTCCACACCATGCTTGTACTCATGTTCACACGGTCCCCTCAGGGTGGGCTGGGAGGGCTGTGATGGGGGCATGGGGACCAGCCTCACCCTTGCCTGGTGCAGCTGGAGTGGCAGCCCCTGTCCTCAGTGCCCATTCAGACAAGTTGGCCAGTCTGGGTCTCACCAGCAGGAGCGCCTGCAAGCTGGGTCGGTCGGTCCATTCCAGACCACAGTCCTGGAGCACCCCCACCTCCATGTGTGAAATAGCTTCCTCCCTCGGCCCGTAAGGGTTGATTTGCCATCAGAAAAGATGACCTCTACTTTTTTCTTTTGTATTTTGATAAACACTGAAGAAACTGGAGCAGTTAAATTTATCTTGGGGAAACTTCAGAACTGGTTTATTTGGTGTTGTGGAACCTCTTACTGCTTTCAATACGTGATTAGTAATCAAAAAAAAAAAGATACTGGCAAACAGATACAGAGGGTCATCAAGAAGATCATACACCCTGACCAAGTCAGATTTATTGCAGGGACAAGGATGGTTCAACATTTGTAAATCAATAAATGTAATACACTATATTAACAGAGTCAAGGACAAAAACCATATGATCATCTCAACAGATGCAGAAAAAAAGCATTTGACAAAATCCAACACCCATTCATGATAAAAACCCTACAGAAAATTGGAATAGAAGGTCTTTATTGCAACCTGATTAAGGCTATCTATGAAAAACCAACAGCCAGCATCATACTAAATGGTCAAAAACTGAAAACTTTCATGCTAAAATCAGGAACAAGACAAGGATGCCCACTATCACCACTCCTGTTCAATATAGTTCTGGAAACATTAGCTACAACAATTATAAAAGAGAAAGAAACAAAAGGAATAAAGATAGGAAAGGAAGAAGCTTAATTGTCATTATTTGATGACGATATGATACTTTACATAGAAGACCCAAAAAAACTCTCCCAAAAGACTTCTAGACTTAATTGACAGATTCAGTAGAGTAGCTGCATACAAGGTCAACACTCAAAAAACAATAGCCTTCTTGTACACAAATAACAGACTCACTGAGAGAGAAATTAGGGAAAAAATTCCTTTTACAATAGCATCTTAAAAAAGAAATATCTAGGAATCAATCTAACAAAGGAATCAAAAGACCTCTACACTGAAAACTACAGCACTCTGAAAAATGAGACCAAAGAGGATAGAAGAAAATGGAAAGACATCCCTTGCTTCTGGGCAGGAAGAACCAATGTACTGAAAATGGCCATACTTCCAAAACTACTATATAGATTCAATGCAATACCTATGGAAATTCCAACAATATACTTCACAGAACTAAAGAAAACAATCCAAAATTTCACTTGGAACCAGAAGAGACCTAGAATAGCAAAAGCAATTCTAAGCAACAGAGACATGGCAGGGAGTATCACAATCCCCAACTTGAAACTATACTACAAAGCTACTGTGAAAAAAACAGCATGGTACTGCCAAAAAAACAGACCTGAGGATCAGTGGAATAGATTAGAAGATGCAGAAGCAACTCCAGACATACTCAGCCACCTCATCTTTGACAAAGGAGCCAACCACCATCATTGGAGGAAAGATAGCCTATTTAATAAATGGTGTTGGCAAAACTGGATTTCAACCTACCAAAGATTAAAGGTAGGCCCATACCAATCACCATGCACTAAACTAAGATCGAAGTGGATTAAAGATCTAAATATTAAAACAGAAACACTAAACTTGCTGGAAGATAAGTTAGGTAGAACTCTTGAAGACATTGGCATAGGAAAAGACTTTATGAACAAAACCTCAGTAGCATGGGAACTAACACAAAGAATCAACAACTGGGATCTCATCTTATTAAAAAGTTTCTGCACTGCAAAAGAAACCACCAACAGAGCTAAGAGACAACATACAATGTGGGAAAAATTTTTAGCAGCTATACCTCAGACAAAGGACTACTATCTAGAATACATAAAGAACTGAAAAAAATCAGATCCTCCAAATTCAAAGACCCAATTCAACAATGGGCATCTGAAATGAACAGACATGTCTTAGACAAAGAAGTAAAAGCAGCAAATTAATATATGAAAAAATGTTCAACATCACTGGTCATTCGAGGGATGCAGATGAAAACAACACTGAGATTCCACCTCACCCCAGAAAGAATGGCTGCCGTCGAGAAATCAACCAATAACAAATGCTGGCAGGGGTGTGGGGAGAAAGGAACCCTTCTCCATTGCTGGTGGGAGTGCAGACTGGTGCAACCACTGTGGAAATCAGTATGGAGATACCTCAAAGAACTAGGACTAGAGGTCCAATTTGACCCAGCTATTCTCCTGCTGAGTATGTTCCCAAAACAATTAAAGGAATCATACCACAGTGATATATGTCCACCCATGTTTATAGCAGCACTGTTTGTAATAGCTAAAGCTTGGAAGCAGCCCAAGTGCCCATCAACTGGAAACTGGATAAAGAAGATGTGGGTTTTTTTATAAAATGGAGTACTACTCAGCCATAAAGAACAAGAAACTAGAGTCATTTATAGCTAAATGGATGCATATCGAGACCATACTCTTATGTGAAATAAATAGGACACAATTGTATAAATGCTGAATAGTTTCTCTAGTGTGAGAAACTAAAAATGTAAATAAGGGTTAAAATGATTAAAATGAATAATTGATAATTTGAAATAGGAAAAAAGGTCCAAAGAGATAGGGGTGAAGGGAGGGGAAGGGGAAAGTAAAGAAGGGAAAGGAAAAATTATGAGAAAAGAAAAAAAATGGAAATGATGTCTATGTAAATAGGAAAGGGCAGAAGGGGTGAAGGGCACACAGGTAAAGGGGAAAAAATAAGAATCAAGATACATCATGTACAGGTACAAATACCCAATGATAAATGTAAACAAATTGTATACCTAAAATGTACCAATAAAAGAACTTAAGAATACAAAAAAATATGAGAAAAGGAAAAAAATGGAATAGGGAAGGGTGGAGGGGGGTGAAGGGAGAGCAGGGGAAAGGGAAAAAAATAAGAACCAAGATACTCATGTAATGGTACAAGATCCCAATGATGAATGTAACTATATTTTATACCTAAAATGTACCAATAAGCTTAATGGGGGAAAAAAAGAAAAAAAATAAAATAAAATAAAATTTCTATAAAAAAGAATTATATTGAATATATGAACAGTAGAAATGACCAATATGAGGAGACAGTGTTAGACAACAAAGACATATCAGAATCACAAGAGCATAAACACAGATATACTGTACTTTTAAAACCACAAGAGAGCGAAGAAAATAACTACTAGATGATACTAAGGAGACTAACTTAACACTAATTGGAATTAGAGAAAAATTAGAAGAGAGAACATGTAGAATTTAAAAAATCTCTTCACAGAAATCATTCCAGAAAACTTTCTAAATATAGGGAAAGAACTCAACATATAGGGCCAGGGGTTTAGCTCAGTGGTTCTGCCACTTGCCTCGCAAGCGCAAGGTCCCAAGTTTGATCCCCAGTACCAAAAAAAAAAAAAAAAAGAACTCAACATACAGAACAGCAAGGCATATAGAATTCCAAATAACTGTGATGAGAGAAGAAACTCCCCATGATACATTATAGTCAGAATCCTGGAAGTCCAAAACAAGGGCAGAATCTTAGAAGCTGTCAGAGAAAAGCAAAAAGACACTTATAAAGGTAGAACTTAGAATTACAGCTGAATTTTCAACATAAAATGTAAAGAAGAGCTAGGAGTGAAGTGTTTTAAGTCCTAAAAGAAAACAACTTTCAATGCAGAATATATCCTCTAAAACTACCTTCCAAAATTAATGTAGAAGTAAGGACATTCTTTGTGAAAGAACACCTTAAGAAATACATGAGCATCAAACCAACACTCCAAAAAAATTTTAAGGATATCCTAGATAGAGATAATGAAGCCAACAATGTCAAAAAGTCTGATAGAATGAATACATGACACAGAGCAGGAAATTAAAGAGGGAAGAAAGGAATCAATAACAAAAATAATACAATGAAAAAAGAAGTCAATATTTTTGAGTAGTAACTTTCAATGTAAATGGCCTCAAGTTCTCAATTAAAAGACACAGATTGGCATAATGGATCAAAAAATTGGTTTGCTGCATACCAGAGACACATCTAATCCAAAATGAAATTCTTAAACGAATAATCAAAGGATAGATAACTATTCCATGCAATGGAAGCCTGAAAACAAGCAGGAGTAGCTATCCTATTTGAGACAAAGTGAACTTCAAGTTAAAATTGATCAGAAAAGGTAAAGAAAGTCACAACATATTAATTAAGGAAACAATTCAACATAAAGAGATAATAAACTGTAAATTTACATGCACCGAATACCAGTGCACCTAACTTCACAAAACAAACATTGCTGGACATAAATGATCAAATAAACATCAACACAGTCATAGTGGAAGTCATCAGGAACCCACTTTCACAAATAGATCAACTAGACAAACCAACAAAGAAATATTAGAGCTGAACTGCACTTTTGAACAATAGACATCTACAGAGTATTCTATCCAACTACAAGATACACATACTTCTCAGCAACACATGGAACTTTCTCCAAAATAGACCATGCACTCATACATTAAGTTTGCTTAAATACAAAAGAATCAAAATTATCCCATGTATACTAATATAACACCTTGAAACTTGAAATCAATTGCAAAAGAAAATACATAAATTTCACTAACAACTGGACATTAAGTAAATCACTCTGGTACACTCAGTGGGTCACAGAAGAAATTAAACAATTCCTAGAATCAAATGGTAATGCAAATAAAACATACCAGATCCTATGAGATACAATGAAAGCAGTCCTAAGAGGAAAATTTATTGCTGCAAATGCTTACATTAGAAAAACAGAGTGAGCTCAAATAAACAACCTTATGATGCATCTTTAGGTCCCAGAAACATAAGAACAGTCCAAACCCACACCTAGTACAAAATAAAATATCATAAAAATCAGAACAAAAATAAATGAAATTGAAACTAAAAAAAATACAAAGAATTAATAAACAAAGAGCTGTTTCTTTGAAAGAATAAACCAATCAGAGAAACCTTAGCAAAACATACCAAAAGAATGAAAGAAAAGACCTAAATTAACATAATTAGAAATTAAAAAGGGCAAATCACAATGGACAATGCCAAAATCCAAAACATCATTAGCAAGTACTAGGAAAAATTGTACTCCAACAAACTGAAGAATCTTGAAGAAATGGACAAATTCCTAGACACTTATGAATTACCAAATTGAATCAAGAAGACAAAAATGCTGAAAAATCTAACAACATGACATGAAATTGAGGCTGTAATTAAAAATCTATCAACAAAAGGCCAAGACCTGATGGATTCACTGCTGAATTCTTTAAGACCTTCAGGGAAGACATAATGCCAATACTCTTCAAAATCTTTAATGAAATTGAAAGAGAAGGAATACTTCCAAACTTATTCCTAGAAGACAGCATTACCTTGATTCAAAAACCAGACAAAGACCAAAAGAAAACTACAGGCCAAACTCTCTAATGAACACAGATAGTTGCAAAAATCCTCAACAAGGTATTGGAGAACAGAATGTGACACATCATGACCAAATAGGCTTCATCCCAGAGATCCATGTTTCAACACACACAATTCAATAAATGTAATAAATCATATAAAAAGAATCAAGAACAAAAATTACATGATCAACTCAATAGATGCAGAAAAAGACTTCAACAAGATCCAACATCTAGTCATGATAAAACCCTGAAGAAAATAGGTATAGAAGGACCCTGTCTCAATCTGTTAAAAGCCATTCATGCCAACATTACTGCCAACATAATGACAAAAGAGGGGAAAACTGAAAGCTCTTCCTCTAAAATCAGGAACAAGACAAGGATGTCCACTATCACCACTGCTGTTCAATACAGTACTTGAAACAGACAGAGCAACAAAGCAGGAGAAAGAAAAGGGATACATTCAGGAACTGAAGAAATCAAATTATTGCTAATTTGTATACAACATGATACTTTACATAAAAGACTCAAAAAAATTCCATCAAAAAGACTCCTAGAAGGGTGGAGGATTGAGCTCAGTGGTGCCACTGCCTGCCTCGCAAGCGCAAGGTCCTGTGTTCGATCCCCGGTACCAAAAAAAAAAAAAGAAAAGAAAGGCCATTCTCCTCGAACTTATATATAGATTGAATGCAATCACAATTCAAATACCAACAACAATCCTTACAGAGCTAGAGAAAACAGTTCTAAAATTCATATGGAACCAGAAAAGATTCAGAATAGTAAAAGTAATCCTGGGTAATGAGAGTAAAACAGGAGTCATCACAATCCTGGATTTCAAGTTTTATTACAAAGCTACAGTGATTAAAAACAGCATGGTATTGACACAAAAACAGACATGTGTACCAGTGAAACAGAATAGAGGAAGCAGAAAAAATCCCAAGCACACAAAGAGGCCAAAAACATATGCTGGAGGAGAGGGAGCTTCTTTAGCAAATGATGCTGGGGAAACTGGGTATCCACAGGCAGAAGACTGAATCTAGACCCATATCTCTCACCATGTACTAAACCAAAGTCAAAATGGTTCAAAGATCTAAATATTAAAACAGAAACACTTAACCCGCTGGAAGATAAGATAAGTAAAACCCCTCAAATCATAGGCATATGCAAAAGCTTTCTGAACAGAACCCTAATTACACAAGAAATAACATTAAAAAATCAACTAATGAGATTATGTCAAATCAAAAAGCTTCTGCACAGCAAAGGAAACAATCAGCAGAGTGAAGAGACAACCTACGGAATGGGAAAAAAATTTAACCAGCTACACTTCAGATGGAGGATTAATATCTAGAATATGGAAATAACTCAAAAAATTAGAGCCCCTGAAATAAAAGATCCAATCAGAAAATGAGCAATTGGGCTGGGGATTTAGTTCAGTGGTTCTGCTGCCTGTCTCTCAAGCACAAGGTCCGGAGTTTGATCTCCGGTACCAATAATAATAATAATAATAATAATAATAATAATAATAAATGAGCAATTGAATACACACTTCTCAGAAGAAAAAAGTACAAATGACCAATAAATACATGAAAAAATGTTCATCACTAGCCTTTAGAGAAATAAAAATTAAAATAACACTGAGATTCTTACTCCAAAAAGAATGGCAATTATCAAGAAATCTAATAATAACAAATAGGAGAGGATGCAGGGGGGAAAAAACCCTTCTACGCTGTTGGTGGGAATATAAACTGGTACAACCTTTATGGAAATCAGTATCACAATTCCTAAAAAAACTAAAAGTAGAAATTCCATTTTACTTAGCTCTCCTCTTTCTAGGTATCATCCCAAAAGAGCTCAAGACATCATACCACAGCGATACGTGCATACCCATGCTTTATCAGCACAAGAGCTAAATCTTGGAAACAGTTTCTACATCCATAAACAGATGAATTGATAAAAAATGGTACTTATA
The DNA here is from genome assembly GCF_053883595.1 of Heterocephalus glaber. Taxonomy (NCBI): domain Eukaryota; kingdom Metazoa; phylum Chordata; class Mammalia; order Rodentia; family Bathyergidae; genus Heterocephalus; species Heterocephalus glaber. Next base: position 36,791,844 of record NW_028258333.1, read on the forward strand.
CATGAGAGTAATACTTTGCCACAAGGAAGGATAAATTTAGGTCATTTGTAGGAAAATGAAGGCACCTTGAATCCATAATGTTAAGTAAAATAAATTGGACACACAAGCTTAAATATTACATATTTAAATATTACATATTTAAGTTATTTAAATATTACATAGTTTAAAACAAAACTAAAAGACAATAAAAACAGGAAGAAAGTGGGAAGTGCAAGTGGGAAGGGGACTAAGAGACGGAGGGAGGACAGAGGAAGGGGAGGGAAGGGACTATAAAGAATCAAGATACGGGCCACCGCCAGCTTTGCACGGAGAAACGCGCCCTCGGATTTGAGCGCCCAGTCGTGCACACGGTGCCCGGGTGGTGCTTCCACGCGTGTGTGCAAACCGACATGTCGCACCCGTCCCCACAAGCTAAACCCTCCAACCCAAGCAACCCCCGGGTCTGCTTTGACGTGGATATCGGCGAGGAGCGAGTTGGTTGAATTGTTTTAGAATTGTTTGCAGATATTGTACCCAAAACTGCAGAAAATTTCAGTGCATTATGTACAGGAGAAAAAGGCATTGGATCCACGACTGGGAAACTTCTTCATTTCAAAGGATGTCCTTTCCATCGAATTATTAAGAAATTTATGATTCAGGGTGGAGACTTCTCAAATCAGAATGGAACAGGTGGAGAAAGTATTTTTGGTGAAAAATTCGAAGGTGAAAACTTTCATTATAAGCACAATCGCAAGGGTTTATTGAGCATGGCAAATGCAGGCCACAACACGAATGGTTCTCAGTTCTTCGTCACAACAGTGGTGTTTGGTCAAGTAATTAAAGGAATAGGTGTGGCGAGGATCCTGGAAAATGTAGAAGTAAATGGTGAAGTAAAAACCTGCCAAATTGTTCATTATTGCAGAATGTGGGGAACTGAAAGAAGGTGACGACTGGGGAATATTCCCAAAAGAAGGCTCTGGCGACAGTCATCTGGATTTTCCTGAAGACACAGATGTGGATTTCAAAAATGTAGATAAAATTGTATTAATAACAGAAGACTTAAAAAACATTGGAAATACTTTTGTTAAGTCTGAGAACTGGGAGATGGCCATTAAAAAATACACAAAGTTTTTAAGGTATGTGGCTAGTGCAAAGGCTGTTATTGAAGAAGCAGACAGCTCCAGGCTGCAGCCTGCGGCCTTGAGCTGTGTACTCAATATTGGTGTGTGTAAACTGAAGATGGCAGCTTGGCAGCAAGCAGCTGACAGTTGTTTGGAGGCTCTTGAAGTAGATCCATCAAATACCAAGGCACTGTATTGCAGAGCTTAAGGATGGCAAGGATTAAAAGAATATGAGCAAGCATTGACTGATCTTAAGAAAGCTAAAGAGATAGCACCAGAAAATAAAGTTATCCAGGCAGAACTGCTGAAAGTCAAACAAAAGATAAAGACACAGAAAGATAAAGAGAAGGCCATATATGCAACAATGTTCACCTAATAAATATTCACTTTTGCCTGAGTATTATGCATAGGTTGTTTAAGGCAATAAGACAGTCTAAGAGTTATGTCTGTATCTGATTTCTGCATTTTTGACACTTCAGTTCCTTATTGTTTACAGCTTAGAAATACTGACTTTCCATCTTAATAGACAATGTTACAAAATAAAAAGAATCAAGATATGTTCAGTACATGTACCTACTCCCTAGTATGAATGGGCACAATATATACTGCAAAAAGGTACTAATAAAAAATAATAAATAAATGAAAAATAAAATGCTTAGCTATAAATATAACAAAAGAAATAAAAGACTTCTACATTGAAAGCTGTAAAATGTTGTTAAATATAATTAAAGAAATTCTAAAAGTAAATTTTTCAAAAGGGACATTCCATATCCATATATCAGAAGACTTAATATTGTTAACATGACTATAATATCCACATTTATCTACAGACTCAATCCAACCTCCTTCAAAATTATAGGTAATTTTTTGCAAAAAATGATAAGCTAATTCTAAATTTTATGTGGAATCAAAAGAGAACCCAAAAACAAAATTGAAATATGCTTTCTGATTTCAAAATTTACTACAAACCTAAAAGAAGCAAAACAGTATTGCTCCCCTTTAAGTACAGACATATAGATCAAAGGAACAGAATTGAGTTCAAAAATGAACACTTTCATATATGTTTGATTGATTTTCAACAAGTGTGCTAAATAATTCAATGGAGAAAAGAATAGTTTTCAGCAAATAATACTGGCATAACTGGATATCCAGTAAAAAAGAGCAAAATTGGACCCTTCATACAATATAAAAAATTAACTTAAAATGTAGCTTATTGCCGGGGATTTAGCTCAGTGGTTCCGCCGCCTGCCTCACAAGTGCAAGGACCCAAGTTTGATCCCCGGTACCAAAAAAAAAAAAAAAAGAATAAAATGTAGCTTATGCCTAATATAACAGATAAAACTATAAAACTCTTAGAAGTAAACACAGAAGTAAATATTTGTGACTTTCATTTAGGCAATTGTTTCTTAGTTATAAGATCAAAAGCACAAGCACTACATCATTATAACATTTTTGCTATAAACTGTATCACCCAAGAAAATGAAAAGACAAACCACACAAGGAAAGTATCTGCAAGTTCACATGTCTGATAAGAGACTTGTATCTAGAATATATAAAGAACACTTAAAACTCAGCAATAAAGGCAACCTAACTTTAAAATCAGAAAAGGGTTTAAAGAGTCTTTGCTCCAAAGATATACAAAAGACCAAAGAACCAGAAAAATATTCAGCATCATTAGTCATTAAGGAAATAGAAATTAAAACCACAATAAGATACCATTTTGCATCCACTGTTATGGCTATCACTGAACAGACAATAAGTGTTGTAAAGGATGTAGAGAAATTGGAATCTTCATACACTGTTGATGGGAATGTAAAATGATCAGCTGCTTTGGAAACAGTTGGCAGTTCCTCAACATGTTAAACAGAGTGTTATCATATGACCCAGAAACTCTATTTCTAGATATACCCAAAATATATAAAAAATATGTATCTAGCAAAAACTTGTAGAGAGTATACATTCTTTTTTTTTAGAGTATACATTCTATAGCACCATTATTCATAATAGCCCAAAATTGGAAACAACTCAAGCATCCAACATCTGATGAAGAGATAAATAAAATGAAATATTATTTGTCATATAACCAAATATTGTTTGTCAGTAAGAAATGAAGTATTGATGTGTGCTGGAACATAGGTGAATCTTTAAAACATGGTAAATGAAAGAAGTCAGTCACAAAAGATCACATATGATTTCTTTTTTTTTTTTTTTTCCTTAAGACAGAATCTCACTATGTTGTTCAGACTGGTGTTGAACTCACTATGTAGCCCAGGCTGGCCTCAAACTCATGACGATCCTCCTGCCTCAGGCTCTGAGTGCTGGGGTTACAGCCATGTGCCACCATGCTTGACCATTTCTACTAGATGTCCAGAATAGTCAAATCTATAGAGACAGAAAACAATTTAGTTGCCCAGAGCTAGTGGAATGGGAAGGAGAAAAAAAGTGACTATTATCAGGCACTGGATTTCTTTTAATCCTAAAATGAAATTTTGGAAATGTTTGCAAAACCCTGTGAGTATACTAAAAAATGTTAAATTGTACACTTTAAATGGGTGAGTTATGTCTCAATAAATATGATGAAAAAAATCTGGTTCCATCAGCTATTGGTGATGATGATGGTGATGTAGATGATGGGGGTCAGAGGGAGGATAACAACAAACCCAAATCAAACCAAACCAACCTTGTGTATTTGGGTCTGTTTCCAGAAAAGAGGGAATCGTTATGCATTTGGAAGCAACACCAAAAGTTGTTGCCTACATTAAGAAATCCCATTTTTTTATTCATTAAGTTTCTTGGTACATTTTAGGTATACAATATGATGGCATTCATCGTTAGGAATTTGTACCTTTACATGATATCTCTTGGTTCTTATTTTTTTCCCCATTCCCCTGCCCTCCCTTCAATCCCTCCAGCCCTCCCTATTCACAAAGACTTTGTTTCCAGTTTTTCCTTTTCTAAGAAATCCCATTTTAAAGAAATAAAGTTTGGAAGTTAGGCATAATCTTATGCAAGCACTCAGAGCTATTGTTATCACTTGCAGAACATGTTATTCACCTGTATTTACTTTAAACCAAGGCATGGCTTAGAAATAATTGAAATTTCCACATCCTATAACTAAGTGCAATTTCTAATTACTACTTGGCTGCTCATATAAATCCTAAGTAAATCTATGAAATTTCTTTTCCTAGTAAAACATGAATAAATATAAGTAATTGCCATGTCTGATTTACCTAGCATTTTAAGCAGTTTAAAGTAAATACTAAAAATAGTTGTTAGCTATCCAAGTTTGAACAGCCATTTGCCTAAAGCTAGGATACACTTCTTTGAATTTAGGAATGATTGAATCAAAGCAGATTATTGCCACTATTCTGATTTCCTTACATTTAATGTACTCAATTTTAACTGTCCTATTTTGTATAAGTTTTCATCACAAATGTTCTCAGATTAATTTTGGATGTGAGTATCAATAAGATGTAAACAACTAGATTGAGGGCTGGAGATTTAGCTCAGTGGTCCCGCTGCCTGCCTTGCAAGCGCAAGGTCCTGAGTTTGATCCCCAGTACCAAAAAGCAAAGAAAAAAACCAACAAACAAAAAAACCTAGATGGAAAAAATAGAAAAGACCTCAATAAATAAAAGAGTGAATCCAAATTTACTCTAGACATGTGGCATTGAAGATGACATCCCTAAATATGAGAATGAAATTTTTCAGAGCAACATCTTTTAAGCACAGTACTTAGGATGCAAATAAAAACCCTGCCAATCAAACAAGGTTTTATAAAAGGACAGTTATTTAAATACGCTTTGTAATAGGCTAGTGGTAACAGTAAAACAATACAAATTCAGCTTGGTCAGAGTCCTAGACATTGAGATATGTGGGAAATTCTTTCTTAGCTCAGTGAATTTTTCCCACAATGAAATTTTTGTACAGCAGCACAACAATATCACCATCAATAGCCTCCAAGACCCTAGAGACTTTCCTTTCTTAATTCATGCCAAGGAACCTTAACACAGGGGAGTCAATTTGGAATCAAGAACTAGATTTTTCTGTTTTGGGGTTTCCTCCCAATGGTTTCCTAGAAGCTCTAAGAAACTGTTGTGAATATCCTCCAGAATGTATCAGTAAAGTTGCTTGCTATGGTTTGGATGTGGTTTGTCCACCCGGGGCTCATATATTGGAGGCTTGGTCCCAATATATGAGTGCAAACGTTGAGATGGGAATTAGTGCAAGGTAATTAGGTCATTGGAGGCCACCCTCAGAAGGGATTTAGGTAGTTCTTGTGAGACCCGTTATTTCCCATGAGAGATATTGTTTAAAAGAACAAGACCAGCCTCTCCACACTGTTTGGCTTCTCTCACCCTATCATCTGTCCCTCTTTTGTGCTCCCACCATGACGCCATCTGCCATGTTGCAGTGAGGTCATAAGACCCTCACAGAGCCAGCAGATGTTGTTTCCATGAACTTTGAGTCCCACAAAATTAAGCTAAATAAACCTCTTTTCTTGAAAAGGACCCAGCCTTTGGTATTTTGTTATAGAAATAGGAAATGAACTAAGATACTGCTTTTTGGAGTTCCTCCATTTGACAAATAAGCTCTAGAAGATAACTTTTGGGAAGGATGTTACTTTTGCTCTCCAGGTACACACACATTTGACATCTAACTCTCTTGCCTATATCTTTAGCTCTTGAACAGCTCTCTGAAGTTGGAGGCAAAAGAGAGATATAGCAGAAGAGGAAATCAGAAAGATTCCAGGTCTGAGCATGATTCAACACACCACTGGCTTTCTCTGAAATGTAGAGGTCCTTGGACAGAGTAACACCTTAGGACAAAAACAAGTCCACTGTTTACACAAGCTAGGAGACAAGGACTTTGATCCTACAAATGCAAGGAAAAAGACTACTATTTATTTTAGTGTAGAAATAAGAAGAATAAGGAGCTGGGCGTGGTAGCACACGCCTGCAGTCCCAGTACTCAGGAGGCAGAGGCAGGAGGATTGCCGCAAGTTCAAGACCAGCCTGGGCTACAGTGAGTTCAAGGCTAGCCTGGTCTACATAGTGAGGTCCTATCTCAAAAAAAGAACAAAAAAAGAAGGAAAAGAAAATAAATGCAAAGGAAGTGCTGAAGGAGAAAAGAGTGCTTTGAAGAAAAAGAGAAAACACATCTTGCAACCAGAACAGACAACTGTAAGAACAAGAGGGTAGTGACACAAAGTTAATTGCTGCAGTCTTCTTGTATCTTCTTCGCTAGTCGATCCAGGTGATCCCACTTGATCTTGTGCTAAAGGCTTGGCATCAAGTGTTAGACTCGGCTTGTTCATAACACAGAAGATTGATATCAGGTGCCAGGTTCAGTGTGTTCTCATATCAGAAGATTAGTAGTGGGTGCAGGGCTTGGCTTGATCTCATGTCAGGCTCAAGAGCTGCTGCTCTGTGTCCATAGTTAACAACTCTTCATTTAACAGGTCGTGCCAATCGCTCCAGCTATGTTGCCATGCCCTGGTCTCCTATGTCATTCTGATATCCAGAATACATGCTGTGTCATTGTTATTGTTGTTTGTTTGGGGGAGGGGCCTTGGGGGGGTTGTTGTTTGGTTGGTTTTTTGCAGTACTGAAGATTGAACTTAGGGTCTCATGCTTACTAGGCAAACATTCTACCACTGAGTTACATACCTAGACCTATTTTACTTTGTTTTGTTTTATCTTATTTTGATACATTCTCACAGTGTTGCCCAATCCGGCCTTGAATTTTCAATCTTCCTATCTCAGTCTCCCTAGTAGCTGGGATTACAGATGTGCCCAGCTAAATTTGTGTTGTTTTAAGTATCTACATATAATTTGTTACAGAAGCGATAGAAAACTAATATTACAGGGCCAGGGACTTAGCTCAATGGCACCGCACCTACCTCGAAAGTGCAAGGTCCTGAGTTTGATCCCTGGTACCAAAAAAAAACAAAAAACAAAGCAAAACAAAAAAACTAATACTACAAACGGACAACGTATATTGAGTACCAGATAACATGCATTGTGTCAAACATTTGATATATACTACCTCACTCTTTTTATTATCCCAGTTTCAAAGTTGAAGGATGAAGCCTACTTGTAAGTCCAAGTCACCCAGCTGGCCTTCCTCAACCATGCCATGATAGGAACCCATTCATTTCCATGTGACTCCAGAATCCTTGACCATTGCTACAAAATGGCCAATTGTTACTATGCACTAATAAAGGACCCAATTTTAAAAATACATACACAAACATAGTTATGTGCATGTATGTATATCCATAAAAAATTTCTGAAAGAAAATAGTGCAAAATGTTCATAGTAGTTTGTTTGGATATTAGGTTTATTTACTTATTGGTACTTTGTTATACTTTTCACCCTCCCTGCAGGATACATGACTCAAACAATTTTAAAGGAAGTCCACTGGGGTTTTTCAGGGAACTCTTTGCTTTTCTAATAAAAGTGACAGAAATAGTCTGTGAATCCTCATATTATTATGCACAATAACTATTTCCTTATTTGTTTCTCTTAAGTTTAATTGCTTCCTTGTGGAGAAATTGACTGTATTTAGGCACTTGTACTTTCCAAGTTTAGTCTGTATGCTATCCTCATTTATGAGGTTTTTAATTTGATTTCTAAGTCTCATTTATGAAATTTTTTCCTTGACTTTTTAAAATATTTACCTGAGATTTAATAAAATGATCCAAGCCAAGCCAAGGGTCTAAAAACAGGGGCATCTGTAACAGGACACCCATTTTATCTAGTAAAATCTTAGACATCCTAAGAGGAAAAAGATATCTCATCTTCTTTTTAATCAGCAGGACTGAAAGCACTATACTCGTGGGTTCCTGAGCTTCCATATTAGATGACTGGACTAGATGACATCTATCCTTGATGGATAGATGATCTGCATAATGTCTGTGTCGGTTTTCAAATTTCATTCCATTCTCCCCTTCAAATAGAAAATATATATTTCATTGGATTAATGTGAATTGAAGGACTCTTTCTATAACTAGAAAAAAATACCTCTTTAGATGAAGGTAACACCTTCTGATAAACATTTCACATATCTGCTGATTATTTGAACAGAAAATTCTTCCTCAGGCCTAGCATGGTGGCATGTGACACATGCCTATAATCTCAGCTATGAGGAGGAGGCTAAGGCAGGAAGATCACAAGTTTGAGGCCAGCCTAGGCAACTTAACCAGACACTGTCTCAAAATAAAATTTCAAAAGGACTGGGGGTATAGCTTAGTGATATAGGACTTGCCTAGCATGTGTAAGGTCCTGGGTTCAATCAGAGAGAGAGAGAGAGAGACAGAGAGAAGGGGGGAGGGAAAGAGAAAGAGAGAGAAGGGGGAGGGAGAGAGAGATATTCTTTTTTACAACATTTTTATTAATACATATGCATAGTACATAATATTTACATTCCTTGTGGAGAGTTAGTACATGTACATAATATATCTTAATTCCATTATACATTTTAAGTCCATTTTTCATCCCCCTTCCCTTCTCAAGGGAATTCTTCTTCATCGCTGTAGGAGTACCAATACTGAGACCCAAGATTTCTCCAGATACACTCATTCTATAGGTGATCTGAACCTTTCCTGTAGCCTTAAATGCCATACACCGATTAATCCTACACCAACCATTACCCTAAACTTCAGACTAATATCCAGCATATTCAGCATCAATTAACTGAAAGTTCATAAACTCCTGATTGTATGGAATCCCATCAACAGTTTTCCCCAACTTACTGAACATTTCCATTCTTTCAAAAATCTGGCTCTTCTCTCTCACTCCACAGCCGATAATCCATCAGTGTCCCAAACACTCCATTTCCAAAATATGTAGCGAACCTGACAGCTTCTCACTGCCTCCATCTCTGATGCTGTAGCTAACATTGCTGAAATGAATTACTACAAACCAAGTTATTTCAAGTGACTCAAATGTACTAGTTTTATATTTCAGAAATTGGAAATGGGTCTTACCATGCTAAAATAAGATGTTGACAGGGCTGTCTCTGGAGGTTTCCCTTTCTGGCTTTGACCAGCTTCTAGAGGCCACCATGTTCTGCATCCCATTAACCTCTCAAGTTGTTTTTATCTTACATTGCTCTGACCTCCTCTTCTACCTCCTTCCCACTAAATGTGGGAAGGATTCTTTTTTTTTTTTTCTAGCATTTTACAACATAAGGTTTATAAGGAAGAGAACATATCTTCCCAATGTACTGTCCAGCAGAGCCCAGGTTCTGGGGCTCTGGGTCACATTTTCCAGGGTTCTCCTTACCTGATCAGCACTGAAGTTGTTAAAGAGACATTCTTCTCTTGGCCAAATGTGTAGCAGAACCACAGTTTGGGCTGAACATCAGAACACTCTCAGATTAAGATGGGAAGGCCAGGGTTCACCTTCTTCAGCTCCACATAGCATTTCTCGATGAAGTCCCTGACACCCTGGCTGCTGGGCAAGTGCTGGCATAAGTGGATTCGAATCTCACGCAGGCCTAGCTTTGCCCCAACCACTATACTGGCCAAAGCTGCTGCTGTCTCCACTTGGTACTCTTAAGGACTCATTACATTTAATGTACCCAGCAATCTAGAATAATCTTCCTATTTTTAAGGTCAGCTAATTAAAACTTTTAATTATATCTGCTACCTTAATTTTTAAATTAATTTTATTGGTACATTTTAGGTATACAATATAATGACATTCATCATTGGAAATTTGCACCTTCACATAATCCCTCTTGGTTCTTATTTTTTCCCAATTCCCCTGCCCTCCCTTCAACCACTCCATCCCTCCCTATTTACAAAGACTTTGTTTCCATTTTTTTCTTTTCTTACATTAATTTCATTCCCTTCTTTCTTTATCCCTACCCCTCCCACTTCCCCTTCTCTTTTGCCCCTTTTCCTCCTATTTCACATTATCTATTATATCTTTTAGTCCTTATTTACACTTTCAGTTTCTCATACTAGAGAAACTATTCGGTATTTACACATGTGTGTTATATTTATTTCACTTAAGAGTATCCCCTCAATGTGCATCCATTTAGCTATAAATGTCTCCAATTTCTCTTTTTTATGGCTGAGTAGTACTCCATTTTATTTTTTAAAAGCCCACATTTTCTTTATCCATTTTCTAATCTCCAGTTGATGGGCAACTGGGCTTTTCCAAGTTTTAGCTATTACAAATTGTGCTGCTATGAACATGGGTGCACATATATCACTATGGTATGATTCTTTTAATTCTTTGGGGAAGAACCCCAGCAGTGGAATAGCAGGGTCAAATGGGACTTTCAGTCCTAGTTCTTTAAGGTATCTCCATACTGATTTCCACAGTGATTGCACTAGTCTACACTCCCACCAGCAGTGGAGCAGGGTTCCTCTTTTCCCACAGCCCCATCAGCATTTGTTATTGGTTGATTTCATGATAGCAGCCTTTCTTTCTGGGGTGAGGTGGAATCTCAGCATTGTTTTCATTTGCATCTCTCGAATGACCAGTGATGTTGAACATTTTCTCATATGCTTATTTGCTATTTCTACTTCTTTGTCTGAGAAATGTCTGTTCATTTCAGATGGCCATTTTTGGATTGGGTCTTTAAATTTGGGATTTTAAGTTCTTTATAGATTCTAGATAGTATACCTTTGAGGAACAGCAGGTGAAAATTTTTTCCCACATTGTGGGTTGTCTCTTCACACTGTTGATGATTTCTCTTGCTGGGCAAAAGCTTTTTAATAAGAAGAGATCCCACTTGTTGATTGTTTGTGCAAGTTCACGGGCAACTGAGGTTTTGTTCATAAAAACTTTTCCTACACCAATGTCTTCAAGAGTTCTACCTAACCTCTGTTCCAGCTGGTTCAGTGTTCCTTTTATAATATTTAGATCTTTAATCCATTTCGATTTTAGTTTAGTGCATGGTGAGAGTTATAGGTCTAGTTTTAATCTTTGGCAAGTTTTTGAAACTTGGTTTTTAAAACCCAATTTTTCCAGCACTATTTATTAAAGAGGCTATCTTTCCTCCAGTAAGGATAGTTGGCTTTTTTGTCGAAGATGTGGTGGCTGAGTGTGTCTGGAGTTGTTTCTGCATTTTCTAATCTGTTCCACTGGTCCTCAGATCTGTTTCTTTGACAGTACCACGTTGTTTTTATCACACTAGCTTTGTAGTATAGTTTCAAGTTGGGGATTGTGATATCCCCTGTCATGTCTCTACACACGTTGCCTAGAATTGCTTTTGCTATTCTAGGTCTCTTGCTCCATATGAATATTTGGATTGTTTTCTCAAGGTCCATGAAATATGTTGCTGGAATTTCAATTGGGATTGCATTGAATCTATATAGCAGTTTTGGAAGTATAGCCATTTTCACTATGTTGATTCTTCCTACCCAGGAGCAAGGGATGTCTTTCCATTTTCTGATATCATCTTCAATCTCTCTTTTCAGAGTGTTATAGTTTTCAGAGAAGAGGTCTTTGATTTCGTTAGATTGATTTCTAGGTATTTCAGATTTTTGGATGCTATTGTGAAAGGAATTGTTTGCCCTATTTCTCTCTCAGTGAGTTTGTTATTCGTGTAGAGGAAAGCTATTGATTTTTGTGTGTTGACTTTGTAACCAGCTACTTTACTGAATTTGGTTATTAAATCTAGAACACTTTTGGTGGAGTTCTTGGGGTCTTCTATATAGAGTCATGTCATCAGCAAATAATGACAATTTGACTTCTTCATTTCCTATCTTTATTCCTTTCATTTCTTTCTCATATCTAATTGCTGTGGCTAATGCTTCCAAAACATTAGTGGTGATAGTGGACATTCTTGTCTTGTTCCTGATTTTAGTGTGAAAGATTTCAGTTTTTCACCATTTAGCATGATATTAGCTATTGGTTTTTCATAGATGGCTTTTTATCAGATTGAGGTAAAGACTGTCTATTCCAATTTCTTGTAGGATTTTTATCATAAAGGCATCTTGGATTTTGTTGAATGCTTTTTCTGCATCTATTGAGATGATCATATGGTTTTTGTCCTTGGCTCTATTGATATAGTGTATTACATTGATTGATTTGCGTATGTTGAACCATCCCTGCATCCCTGGGATGAATCACACTTGGTCAGGGTGTATGATCTTCTCGATGATCTTTTGCATTCTATTTGCCAGTATCTTATTAAGGATTTTTGCATCTGTGTCCATTAGTGAGATTGGCCTACAGTTCTCTTTTTTGGTTGGGTTTTTCTGTTTTGGAGATCAAGGTGATGCTTGCTTCCAGGAATGAATTTGGGAGTATTGCTTCCCTTTCAATTTCATTGAAGAGTTTCAACAGTAGTGGCAGTAGTTCCTCTCTAAATGTCTTGTAGAATTCAGCAGTGAAGCCATCAGGACCTGGGCTTTTCTTAGTTGGTAAGTTTTTAATTACGTTTTCAATTTCATCCATTGATATTGGGTCATTTAGAATTTTTAGGTCATCTTTGTTCAGCTTTGGTAATTGATACGTATCTAGGAATCTGTCCATTTCTTCTGTGTTGTCCATCTTATTGGCATATAGGTTCTTGAAGCAGATATTGATGATCCTCTGGATTTCTGCTGGGTCCATTGTAATTTCACCCTTTTCATTCCTAGTTGCATGGATTTGGGCCTTTTCTTTCCTTTTTCTGACAAGGTTGGCTAAGGCTTTGTCAATTTTGTTGATTCTTTCGAAGAACCAACTCTGCTTCATTGATTTTCTGTATCTTTCTCTTAGTCTCCATTGCATTGATTTCTGCTCTGATTTTTATAATTTCCTCCCTTGTATGAGCTTTGGGTTTGTCCTGCTCTTCTTTTTCTAGAAGCTTGAGGTTCACCATCAGGTTGTTTAATTGAGTTTGCTCTGTTTTCCTAATATGAGTATTCACTGCTATAAATTTCCCTCGTAAGACTGCTTTCATTGTGTCCCATAGATTCCGATATGTTGTATTGGCATTTGCATTTAATTTTAGGAACTGTTTGATTTCTTCTTTAATTTCTTCTGTGACCCAATGGTTGTTCAGAAGGGTGTTATTCAATTTCCATGTGTTTGTGAAGTTCTTGCGGTTTCTTATGCTATTGATGTCCGGTTTAATTACACTATGATCTGATAATATACAGGGGATAACTTCAGTTCCTTTTCACTTACTTAAACATGTTCTATGAGTATGTGGTCTATTTTGGAGAATGACCCGTGTGCAGCTGAGAAGAATGTGTATTCTGATTTTGTGGTGTGAAACACTCTGTACACATCTGTTAAGTTCATTTGTTCAAAAGTTTGATTGAGTTCTAGTATTTCGTTGCTGATTTTTTTGTCTAGTTGATCTATTTATTTGTGACAGTGGGGTATTGAGGTCCCCCACTACTATTGTGTTAGTGCTTATTTGATTTTTCATGTCCATCAGTATTTCTTTTATATATTTGGGCACACTAGTGTTTGGTGCACATATGTTTATGATTGTCATCTCTGCCTGTTGGATTGTTCCCTTTACAAGGATGTAGTGTACTTCTTTATCCTTCTTAAACAGTGTTGGTTTGGAATGCATTTGATCTGCAAGTAGGACAGCTACTCCTGATTTTTTGGGGGTTCCTGTCATATGGAATATTGTTTTCCACCCTTTAACTTTCAGTCTATGAGTTTCTTTTTGAATTAAATGTGCTTCTTGTATGCAGCATATTGTTGGATCTTGCTTCTTCTTTTTTTTTTTTTTTTTTTTGGTACCAGAGATCGAACTCGGGTCCTTGAGCTTGTGCAGCAGGCGGCAAGACCACTGAGCTAAATCCCCAGCCCTAAATACAATCTTTTCTTTTTTTTTTTTTGGTACGAGGGATTGAACTTGTGGATCTTGCTTCTTGACCCATTCTGATGGTCTATTTCTTTTGACTGGTGAATTGAGACCATTAACATTGATGGTTATAATTGATATGTATTGACTTATCATTGTCATGACTTTTTCTTTTTGTTGGATTCTCCCCCTTTGCTTTAGTTTCTTGCCATGCCTGATGGATTCATTCTGCTGGGATTCCTGGGGATGTGATCCTCATTGTCTGTTCCTAGGATACTGTCTAAAATTTTTGGAGTGCTGGTTTGGTATTTATGAAGTTCCTAAGGTCCTCTTTGTCATGAAAGTATCTTATTTCTCCATCAATTTTTTTTTTTTTTTTGCTTTAAATGTTCTCCATCAGTTTTGAAAGATAGTTTCCCAGGGTACATAAATCTGGATTGGAGGCTGTTTTCCTTTAGGGCTTGAAATATGACACTCCAAGCTCTTCTTGCCTTGAGGGTTTGTGCTGAGAAGTCTGCTGTGATTCTGAAGGACTTTCCTTTGTATGTGATTTGTTTCTGTTCTCTAACTGCTTGTAAATTTTGTTCTTCTGTTGGGTTTCTGGAATCTTAACTATTATATGCCTATATGTAGATTTTTTTTTGATCAAGGCTAGTTGGAGTCCTATATGCCTCACTTATTTGTATGTCAATTTCTTTTCCTCTGCTTGGGAAGTTTTCTACCATCACTTCTGTGAACAGTTCTTTTATGTTGTCTGTACTCTCTCCTGTTTCTTCATTGACTCCAATCAGTCTTACCTTTTTCTTCTTTGCATCATCTAACAGCTGCTGGATTGATTTCTTGTGGTCCCTTATAATTTTAAAGAAATTTTTCTTTTCCTGATCACTAATTGCAATCCTGTCTTCTATACCTGAAATTCTGTCCTCACATTGGCTCATTCTGCTGTGTAAGCTTTCAATGGAGTTTTTAATTTCCTGGAAATCTGTTTGCATCCGTTTTATGGATTCCATTTGTTTCCTATGTTGGGATTCCATCATGTTCCTCAGCTCTTCTATTTTTTTATATGTGTCTGCTCTAGAGTTATTAATCATGTCTTGCACTATGGGCACAATCTCTGCTGTTATGTGAGAAATTATTTCTGATTTTATTTTTTCCAGCTCTTTTGTTGCCAGTTCAGGGAGTCCAGGTGGTTGAGTATTCTACTGTTCCATCTTGTTTCCCTTTGATGTTGCCTTAGGTGATCTGGAAGTCTGGTTTTGAGATTTGTTTACGTGTTTTCTCCTTTCAACAGATGCAGCCTGCTGTGCCTTTGTTGAGGTAACTTTTTGCTCACCCAATCATCTTCAATTCTCAGCAAGCCACCAGGTAGACTTTACTCTGCTGCTCACCAGTACACTAATTCCTGGGTTCAGAATAGTTGCCTTTTGGATCCCTGAGCTGACCTATTGTCTGGGTGGGCTTCTGGCTGGGGCCTGTGCACACCTGAGATGGTATCTAGGTGTGCCTCTCTCTAGGGCCTCTATGTACCTCTTGTCTGGCAGGGCTTTTGGCTGGCAGCTGTGCACCGCAGTTCCTGTTGTGTGAGGAAGCTTCTGACAAGGGTCTCGTTTACTTACCAATGGTATCAGGGTAAACCTCTGACTGTTGCTTGTGCACCTGTGCAGCTCTTTTCTAGGCAGGCCCTTGGCTTGGGCCAGTGTGCCTGAGCCTCTGGGGTCAGGGCAGAGCCCTGGCTGTGATCTGCTTGCAGCCATGCTGCTCTGGTGCACACTGCTCCTCCCCCAACTAAGGTGGTCTGGTGTGCCTTTATTGCAGAGATTCTCTTCACTTTTCCATTGGGCTTGTTTTCATCAAGGAGGCTCATAGAGGCCCTCTTTCTGTTGTTCACTTCTGCTCTGTCTTCTGGAGCTCAGAACAATGTCCTTTATGACCCCTGCAACTCTGCAGTGTGGATCCAGGTAATGGCTCAGCACAGCCTCAGGGAAAGGGGGAGGGTGTTGCTGGTGCCCTGGAGGCTCACCTCCTTGGCACTGGGGGGAGGGGCCCTGCTCCTCAGTGCTCAGGGGCAGTGGTATGGCAGCCCAAGAGGCTCTGCTACCTTAATTTTCCCCTTGCCAAGTAACATATTCGTAGAGATGAGGACCTGTATATTTTGACAAGGGATTGGAGGTGCACTATTCTGATTATTCTGCCTACCATAACCACTTTGGTATAAATTTTGAATTTTAATTACTAGATTATCCAATAGTCTCCAAATGAGGTTCTCTGCTTCCACCCTTTTTCCTTTATGCCTCCCCTCCAAAGAGACCAGATAATTTCACATAAAATTGAAGTGTGACCATGCTGAGGATGTAGTTCAGTGGTAGAGCATTTGCCTAGTTTGCATGTGGCCCTGGGTTCAATTTTCAGCACTGAAAAGGTAATAATAATAATAATAACAATGATGATGGTGATTAAATATGATCATGTGACTCCTTGGCTAAAAGTGTAATGCCTTCCCATCTTACTCAGTACAAAGCCAAAGTTCTCAAAGAGCCTACAAAGGTCCTTCTAACTCTTCTACTCAATGTCTCCTATCTTCCTCCCCTTTATTCAGCTCCAGTCACACCAGTCTCCTTGCTATTCTCTAAGTGAGGTAACTCCTCACCCCCAGGTCCTTTACACTTCTTGTGCCTGGACTACTCTTTACCCAGATGTCCATAAGACTTATTCCCAACCTTCTGCAGTTCTTTGCTCAAATGTTATTTTATGAGAGAAATCTTCCTTGACTAGATCACCCTATTTAAAATAACATCCCTACCCATAATATTCTCTGTCTGCTACAGACTGGAAGTTTGTGTCCCCCTAAATTCCATTTGTTAAAGCTCTAATTCCCAATGTGATGTTATTTGAAAGTGTAGCCTTTTAGAGATAATTAAGTCTAAAGGAAGTCATAAGTGTAGAGCCTCCATGATGGGATTAGTGCCCTAATAAGAGTGGAATTATCTCTCAGCTGAGTATCCAGCAAAAAACCAGAAAGATGAACCTCATTAGCCAGCACCTTGATCTTAGACTTTCAGCCTCATGAACTGTGAGAAATAGTATTTGTTGCTTAACTATCAGTCTATTTTGTTATAGTAGTTCAAGTTGACTAAGACATCATCTTCACTCTTCATTTTCTTCATAGCACTTGTATGTTTGTTTAGTATTTAGGTCTTTCCAGAAGAAACTATGTACTTTGTTCTTTCACTGTTTTCTTAGCATCTGTATACTGAGATTCTCAGTAACATTCAATAATTATCTCTTGGATGACTAAATGGAATGTAATTTTTTAACTCTACTACTACTACCTAATGCATAGTTGACTTCTTGTGTCCTTAGTTCATAAGAGCTTTCTCTTCCCCAGAAATGGAAGTTATTAAATTGTTGATGACTAACATTAAAATTATAGGAATATAAGATGAAAGGCAATTTGTTTAAATTTAGGCATAAGATATAGAGAAAAATACTTTTAAATACATTTTCAACTTTGTGGTTATTGAAGTAATTAATTATGAGACTACTAACTGAGGAATGGGAGGAAAATACTTTTGATAAGCCTACTATTTCTCAGAACAGGATAAAGGAGTTTTGTTTGTCTGTTTTCATTTTTTTTTCCTGACCCTCAGCTGTGGTAATTTTAAGCTGATGGAAAAAAATTCTGATCTGCTATGTTTTGGTCCTTTTGTTAGACAAAATATGAGGAAATGTGGTCTGTTTTATAATGTTTTTTGGTTTCTAAATGGCTATTTAAATACAGATAACAGTACATAGACAAACTGGAGGAGCAGGTTCTGCTACTCAACCCAGTTAACTTGTTACCTGATATGTCCACTCAGATGGCAGAGCCAGTAATGCAGTGTGGTGTAATACAGTGGGAAATTTGCCCAAGCTGACCCCCTAAATGCAAGAAGTAGCCCTCATGTTGAGAACTGTGGAGGTTGGGACAAATCATTAACTGACAAATACCACTCATAGAATTTCAGAACATGGTGAAAAATGGAACCTCAGACAAAAGGAATTTTGAAGATACTATATAATAGGTAAGATTTTCTTTCTTTCTTTCTTTTTTTGGGGGGGGTACCAGGATTGAACTTGGGACCTCATGCTTGCAAGACTGGCTCCAGAACCACTGAGCTAAATCCCCGGCCATAGGTAAGATTTTCTTAGAAGAGTAATGTAAAACATTTTTTGCACCCCAGTTTTATCTATAGAATTCAAATAGTTTACTTTTACCAAGATTTCTACACTTGGATTCTAGCAAAAAAGAGAAAGAAAGAATACTTTTTCATGTGGTACATGCCATTTCCTTAAAACAACTTATCTTTCTTATTTAAAAAAGTTGGCGGGCCACGGATTTAGCTCTGTGGTGCTGCCACCTGCTTCACAAGTGCAAGGTCCAGAGTTCAATCCCCAGTACCCCCCCAAAAGAAGTTTGCTCTGGGGTTGGTTATTCTATTTTCACTAATAAAACTATATATTACACACATAAATATATACATATTTTGTAAGATTTACAGTCAATGTTTATACATGGTCAATGTTTATATACATGTAAACACAAATGACCATAAATCTTACATTATATTTTATGAAATTATATATTTATATAATATAAATTTATAGTGTATTTATAAACATTGACCATAAATCTTAAAAATTACATATTACAAAATTAAATACTATTATGCAATATATGTGTATAAATATTGACCACAAACCTTACAAAATTAAATGAACGATCATTACAAACAAATGTGATTAGTACCTATTTTAATAGTCCGTGGCCAATGAGAATCTGCTTTTTCCTAAGGCAACTGGTTAGGCCACCTCTCCTGATTTTTATATTTTGGCAACTAAAATAAAAATTTTGTATAGTAACAAAATTACATATTCTTCCAGGGTTGAAGGAAGTTAAGTGGGGTATAGAAACAGTCACCCAGAGACCAATCCTCTGGGCTTAGAATCCTCAAGTGACTAGTGATTGGAAGATTCCAACTGGCTTCCTAGAGTGGAAAATTAAATTTAACTTCTTAGAGTTTCCCTTTCCTTCTTACGAAACTAGGACATTATATAATTTTAAAGTGGCTAATTCGTTTCTAAGTCCCTTCCTGACCTACATAGTTCAAGGCTGCTATAAATACTTTAAAAGTTGGTTTATGTGTGTACACAGATACCTCCATATATGTTATCTATATACATATACACAGTTCCATTGTGAAAAAAGGAAGAGCTATACAATATTTCATAGGAGGACTTTACAGTGCATCGAGATTGTTTATCAAGATGTTCTTGTTCCTGAAAAAAATGTAAGTTTCTGGGTGGCATTGGGTTGCAGAAACAGTTTTGAACAGCCAGATTTGGTCAACAGTTCTACGCACTCCCCCTTCAGGCTCCAGGCGCTTCAGTTAGTATACAGGGAAGTGGTTTAGGGACCACATCACAGCTCAACTGGGGACCCAGCGGAATTTGTAACCTCCACTGGCTGTCCGGATGGTGAAGGCGTTGCCCTGGGGGAAGGCAAGGGTTCGGATGGTGCTATGGCTGCGGATAGGGGTGCTAAAGGAGCCTCCCTCCTCCAGCTCGCTGTGGCTCAGGTTCAACACGCTCGGGCTGCAATCGGTACGCAGTCCCCGGAAGGCTCCGTGCAGGTTACTGGGCCTGCCATCAGCGCTCGCGGGCTCCAGCTGCACCCGGGGCCGCTTTGGATCCCGGTTCTCCAGAGCTTCGTCGCAGCTCTGGGAAATCTCCCTCAGGATGGCGTCCACTTCCGCGCAATCTTGACCTGCGGCACTGACCAGCTCCTCTAGACTCCTTTTGGCTGTCGCCTTGAGCAGGAAGGTCTCCGCCGCTGTTCCGAATTCTCGGGACTGCGTGATCATCAGCTTCTACGAAAGATGAGGAAGAGCGCCGCCCTGGGGCCGGCCGGACTCTCCCCTTGTGGGGGACGCGCTGCGTATCCAGCTGGCTTCTACTTTCCCATACCCCAATGGGGTCACAACACTGGCAGCAGGGGTGGGGGTCAGGGAGGCATCAGAAGAGTTCCGACGACCCGCAGCGCCCCACTTACATCCAGCACCGCTGCCAGGTGCCGGGTCCGACTGGCGAGTTCTTTGAGCTGCACGTTTCGCTCCTTCAGTGAGGCGATCTCCTTCTGTTTCTGGGTTAGTGTCACGTGCAGCTGCAAGAGGAGACCCCGATAGAGACAGGCCACCGAGCTCGCTGTCATCTGCACAAATTAAACCCAGTCCCTGGGGTCTCATCAGAAATTGAGGCCCCAGGGTCATTTACACTCTTAAGAATAATTTATTTCACTTTTTTTTTTTTTACACATTACTTGGATTTAAAATATATCTCAACTAATCCTCAGTGTGACAGTACTGGTGGAGAGTATTGACTTAGGTAACTGGTAGATCTAGGTTTTGCCTCTGAAGTCCAACCATCCCCATATCTTGGTTTATTTATCTGTAAATCGGGACTGGTAAGAGTATCTAGTCAGGAGCTGTATTAAATAGAAGGAGAAAGTACAGTACATTGATAAACCCAGTGCAGGCCCATAAAAAAGTCTTTACTAAATATTGGCAGACCTACTGAAAATCTGGTGATGTGGGAGTATTCTTTTTTTTTTTTTTTTTTTTTTTGTACCAGGGATCGAACTCAGGTCCTTCTGCTTGCGCAGCAGGTGGCAAAACCCCTGAGCTAAATCCCCCGTCCAATGTGAGATTATTTCCACCTAGGGAATTTGGAAACTGAGACGGAGCTGATGGAGCAGCAACAGCTACATAAACCACCAGCTGGTCCACTGGTCAGAACCCCACAGGAGGCATCCTATCCTTGAGATCCCCACTTCTTCCCTAATCTCCAGACCCTGTCCCCACCCCAGGATCCTTGACCACCAGGCCAGTGTCCTACTTGGTTATTCTCCACAAGAGCGTCCCCCAACGCCCTCTGATTCTGGTCGGCCACCTCCTTCCAATACTGCTCCAGTGGCAGAGATGGCTTGTCCGGAGGGCACAGTGGTGGTGACTTCAGGGCCTGCGGGTCTAGCGGCGGGGAGAGGCCAGGACCAAAAGGTGATACAGATCCATCGTTGCAAGGAGAGAAGGGGAAGTCACTGTCCACCAGGGGAGGTGACATCAAAGAGGATGAGTCTGGGGGAAGAACAAGAGTTGGATTTGCTGCCTCAGAGTCATCCTCAGATAGCTATAGGAGCAAAATGCCACAGCAGGTGTAGCAGCTTAGGTGAAGATGTATTCACTTATGTGAAGTAAGGATGCCACTCTGCATTCTGCACACCCTACCACTGTCAGGCCCTTCTTCATACCCTGTACATACAAAGCAGGAGTTCTGCATACACCTGCTGGGTCTCAGCTGAATTGGGAAAACCTGCCTGGGCCTAGAAGTCACACAATGCCTTCCCTCCTCTACACACTCTTGTCATTCGACTTCTCCCTGAGCCATATCAGGAATATCCCTAGATTCCTCTCCCAGAACTCACAAGAACAAACCAAGAAAGTACTATAGATCCAGTGATTCAACTCCATTAGAGGGAGGAGGGTACCCTAAATATGGAATAGCCGTGCCCCTTGGTGAGATTCTGGCGAGTCATTGACCGGTGGCCGTGATTACCGCCTTCATGACCAGGAAATCTGAATTAGTCTGATTCAAGGGTGGGGGACAACCCCGCATCCTCGTTATTTAATTACAAGGAGACTGCACTTGCCTGCAATGAGATCATCCACTGTGTCTCTGAAATTCTGCAGATCGAAGTCTGCTTCTGTTTGCAAGGAATGGTTCTAAAATAAACCAGGGGTGCAGAAACAGTCAACGTTGAGTCTGGCCCTTCTGGAATCATTCCTAGGCGGACAAGCGTCCTCCCATTTTCCGCGGAGGGTCTGCACGGGTCTGCACGCACTTGCATTCGCAGCCAAGTCGCATACCTGAAAACCCAAGCCCCATCCGGCACAAGGAGCCCATGGGCTTGCACTGCGCTGGTGGAGAGACAGAAGCACAAAGCGCAGACCCCGTCCGCTAGGCGGCAGCCCGCTCACCGCGCAGGGCGCGCAAACTGGGCACAGCGGTCCTTTCGCGGGCGGTGTGGGAGCCTCGAACCTGCCGCTTCAGTGACTCGCACCAGACAACCAGCTTCCTCCGTCGTGGTTGTTTGTGCACCCGCAAACCTCAACTCCAGCCTACCCCCGGCTAGTCAAGAAGTCGCTGCTCTAAGCAGAGCTCGGCTTGAGAACTGGGTCTTTGCTCCCAAGAGCCAGCAAGCGTGCAGAGTCCTCCAGCCTGATAATCTGAAACCCCGCTTCCCCACTTCCTGAAAAGGCTGTTGCCGCCATTAACCACTCACCTCCCGCCCCCAGCAAGGAAAGGGAAGGGTGGGCTATAATTGGAGGTGCCAGGGATGCTATGGAAATTGCTTCTGTTCAACACGCAGCAGGTGTGGCCTCTACTGCTCTTTTCAATTTCTCACAAAGTTGGAGTTGACTTCCCTTTCAGTCGATGCACCTCCAACTTCTCGATCTGGATACTTTCTTGGTCTCCCACTGGGCGTCTGGGTGTGTGAAGGGGAAGGAGACTGTAAAGGCTGTAGGGTAGACACCTACCTATTCCCTTCATTCATAGGCATTTCAAGCTGACAACATTTCTTTTTCTTTTTCTTTTTTTCTTTTTTTTTTTTTTTTTTTTTTTTGGTACTGAGGATTGAACTCGAGACCTTGCACTTGCAAGGCAGGCGGTGGAACCACTGAGCTAAATCTTCAGCCCAACAACATTTTCTTTTTTAGTTTCTCAGTTAATCCTCAAACCAGTGTGGGTGGCAGTCAGGGCCCAGGAAGTGCTCCCTCTTCCTCGAAGAAATCTGAAGCTCAGAGAGGTTGAGTTACCCAAAGTTGCCCACCTCCTGCCCTCGAATGCTAGTGCCTATTTCAGTCTTCTTTTCTCTACTTGCCACTGCCTCTCCTTTTTAGGAATACCTGGCTTCCACTGAAGAAGGCACTGGTAAGGAGAAAGTAGTCTCCATGGCCATGGTAGGAGGGGTTGGATTCCAAGGTCCTTTCAGAAATATCTATTCTACAGATTCCACTCTTGATTTGTGCCTTGGTGTTAATCCTGCTGGTCTCCCCAAAGCCCTTCTTTACTAGTTACATACTGTGGGAAGAGGAACTTATTCTGACACTAATTTCAAAGTATCAGTTTCCATCAGGGAAGAAAAAGTCAAAAGTCAACACTTCAGCCAGTTTGGACACTGAGGCTACACAGAAGGGGAAAGGAGGTGAGAGAGGAAGGATTGAAGGCACCAGGCTAATCCTGAAGCACCTGTTCTGCCCTGGTTGAAGAAGTCAGAAATGACATTCTTCAAAAGGGTGGAAAGTCTCCACCTCCATCCAGATTGGAGAAGAAGAATCCTTACCATCATGGAGGCCAGCTCAGGAACTGGGGCCCAGAAAATGCTTCCTCCCAGGTACTGTGTAGGTTTTTGCCTATGCAGGACCTCAAACACTTCTAATGCACTCACCCTCTGTCCACCTTCCCCAGCAGAAAAGGGGTTGAGAAATGTGACCCAAGGGTGCTGTATACCAGAGACTTATTAGGGGTCACTCTGCCCCTGTACCAGCTCTGTCTTTCCAGGTAGAAATCCTGGACCTTTTGGTCCATCTGGTGTGAGCGCTATCCTTGAAATTTTTAATCCTGCCTTCCCAATTAGATAAATCTGGCATTTCTCCAATTACAAGAAAAACTACACAGAACATGATGTCAAATTTAAATTCTGTATACTTAAGTGAAAAATTCAACGAACAAGAGAGTCTGCTTGGTTTTTGTTGTTGGGGTAAGGGAGTGAACTAGGATCTGGGTCAGGTGAAAGATGCTCAGATTTCTCTTATTTGAGCATTGAGATCTAAAAGAATTAAATGGGGGGCCGAGGATTTAGCTATGGGCTGGGGATTTAGCTCAGTGGTTCCAGCCTCTGCCTTGAAAGCGCAAGGTTCAGAGTTCCATCTCTGGTACCAAAAAAAAAAAAAAAAGAATTAAATGGGCTCTGCCAAGCAATGCCCAATCCCTTCTTCTGCCTTAACAATGTCTGCTTTCAGTGGCTGCCTACCCTAAGTCCTCCTGAGTTCTTTCCCAAGGTTCTGCAAGGCCTTTGGTGGAGGACTGTGAAGAGCTTTGCTCTACCACCACTCCCAGTTCTGGGAGGTGGCTACATCCGGTGAGTTCTCTATTGAGCCTGTCCCAGTACCTGCTGTCAGGAAGCTGGAAGGAGCTCCCTTCCTGTGGGTTACATCTAGCTAAGACCACATGTACTTCTGGGTACTTGAACCAGGCTTCTCACCTCCCAGACAATTTAGAGAGACTCAGTCCTCTGCCTGGGAAGTGTCAGCCCCAACAAGTGGTAAAAGTGGGAAGGAAGAAGACAAGTTTAGGGGAGAAGGAAAAAGTCAAATGTCTCTTTGCCCAATGATGGCACATGAACGGAGATTTTGGTGGGAGTGAAGAGGACTTTTTACAAGTGTCCTACTGCTGAAGGGCCATCACTGCATAAAGAAATGTTTTCTGTTGATTTCTTCTCAAGTCCTGTGTCCTTCTTCCCACTTCCCCAAATACAAATTCTTTCACATTGAGCTGCATCCCCAGACCTTTTTTATTTTTTATTTTGAGACAAGATCTCATTAAATTGCCCAGGCTGGACTTGAACACGTGATCCTCTCGCCTCAGCCTCCCAGGGTGCTGGGATCACAAGCGTGAACCACCCTAGTCGTTATTCATCGACTTCCATGCCCCTTGAATACCCAGGGAATGAAAATAGTTAGTAAATGGCCAGGAAGAGGGTCTTGGGAGAACCGACAGGACATGTATCCTGTGCGAAGGTACCCAGCGCACAACTTCTCTGGCACCCATCCACCTGGTCCCTCAGTGCGACATCTCCGCGAGACCTCGTCACAGCTCCACGATATACATGGGGAGCCCTACACTGTAAAAAGCAGCCCAGAAGAAACAACTGCGGAAACACAGCCTTCAGAACGTACTAGGAGGAGGAAGTTCGGGGTTCCCGGGGAAAGGGAGGTACCTGCGAGGCGTCCGGGTCACCAATAGGCGGCGCGACGGACCCGAGGAGAGAGGAACAGTCGGCAAGGTCCTGCAGGTCTATGGTGGTGAGGGCTGCACGGGGAGACCGGGAGACACGCGCCAAGCGGACCTCAGCCTCTCCGCCGAGCTGCCCGCTGGAGCCCTCGCCAGGACGTCGGAGGCCAGGGAGAGAAGCTCCCTGCTGCGCGCGCCGCACCCACCCGGCGCGGGGAGCCAGAGGGGTCGCGCAGGTGCCTCGGGGCTCACCTGGCAGCGCAGCGGGCACCGCGTCCGGGGGATCCTCGTACACCGACACCGTGCTGCCGCTGCCCCCGCCGCCGATGCATCCAGAAAAGAACTTCCGCGGAGGCGCGAACTAACCGGGCACAGATATGGAAGAATGCGGGTCAGCCCTGGGGCGCTCAGCTTGCAAACCCCACCGGACCCGGCCAGAGGCCCCACCTTCCTCTCCGGCTTGCCCGGCGCGCCGAGGAGCCGGCCTGGCAGCTCGAGCATCCTGTTGGGGCAGATGCTGTCGAAGGCCCGGCGTCCCGCCGTGCTGCCCCCACACGCCTGCATCCCGTCTCCCTGCGAAGGCAGCGGCCCGGGCCAGGATGGCAGCCCACACCCTATGCTCCCTGTGCCCGCTGGCTCGGAAGTCCGCCCGAAGCTGGGGCAGGCTTGTGGCCGGGGCGGAGCAGAGGGAGGGGGGAAAGGAGGATCGCCGCGCGGGAGGGGCGGCTCGCGCCTGAGCGCCAGAGGTGGCGCCTTCAGCCCCGGACAATCTGCGCGCAGGCGGAGGCGTTAACTCAACCTGGCAACGGGCTTCCCCAAGGAGCCGCGAGCGCGGGGCCCGGGCCCGCCGGCGCCCTTTCGCCAGGGTTGGCGCCTCCGCGTCCTGGCAGCTCCAGGCTAAGAGAGGGAAAGAACCACAGGCAGGCAAGCCCCACTAGTCCCTAGCACCGGGCATCGCCTTGAGGCTTAAGGGCAGCAGGAACGGAAAAATTAAGGATTCTTATTTCCTTTTTTCCCATCCCAGCAACAAGGCACAAAGTAAACGTGGAGTGACGTGCCTCGCCAAAGCCAGACTCAAGCATCTGCTCTGCCCTGCCCTAAGAGATTCGGTGAGGATGTACAATTCTCGCAGGGACTCAAACAGCCCTGACATTACAGAAACCAGTGCCCCAAACCTGGGCCTATTCTGGGCCTTCACTCACAGCCTTCCAATTGGTCTTTCGGCCTAATGCTCACAGCCCTGGTAGTGGCGCCTGAGCACACCCTTCAAAAAAGAAAAAGGGACATCTACCCCTCCCCATCTGAAAATTCCTGTGGACAGTTCCAACTCCAGGAAAAGCCTGTCCCCTGGTGGTCTCAGCTGCCATCCTGGCGTTTGGCGGCTCTCTTCACAAGTGGTCTTAGCCTGATGTGCCAGTCTCAGTTCCCCTTCCCAAGTTGGAGTCCTCTTCCAGGAAGAGGCATCTTCAAGATGCTATGGATTCAGAAGAGGCATCTCCCAGAAAGGAGCATCCTTGGGTGAGCGGACCTCTCAGGACCATTCAGAGCCATCCCATTTGAAGTCATCTGAAACCAGAGTCTTTGTGTACCCTCCTACTGGACCCTTTATTTTTGCTTTATACCTTCTAAGTAGTATGAAAACTTCTCTTTTTAAAGTGTGATGATCCTCTTTTATTTGCTCTCATTGTCTGGATCAAGAAACAAGACACACCGAACAGCAGTGGAGGACATATTTATGGTAGACTGGCATGGACTTGGAGCCACCCTGAGGCATCTTGAACTGAGTAGAGTGGAGAAATCAGCCAGTTACCACTCCTGGTGTGATATTGCTGATGGTGAGGAGCTATGGCTTTAGAGTCAGACTCCACCAGATCTATGAGTCCCAAATCTTTAGGAAAAAACAGTAGCACAAACACAACAGAGTTGCGGTGAAGATGAGTGGGCTTATTTATGTACAGTGACTGGTATTTAATATGGACAAATTATATCGATTTTTTTCAGTTCACCACCTTTTTGGTTTTATTTCCAGCTTCTCAGTCTGTTCCTGGCTGTGTCCTTGGTTCTTCTGATTCCTAAGAAACTCAGTCACTAGCCTGTCCACCCCTATTTTTGCCCACTTTCTAGTCTGTAAAATGAGTAGGGAAGCTCTTGACCGAGTTTTGGAGAGAACTCTACATATGGAGAGCGTTACAGATTTTCTAGGACAGGCTCACTTTTCAAATACCCAACAGTGAACTCCAAATTGGGGTAAACATATATGGGCATTGTATATTAAATCACCTGTGATAACAGGAACTGTAATAGCATGATTACATGACTCCTAGCCTGGATGATTCTGGAACCAATCACTAAGTTCCTGAAGAGCCAGGAGAGACAAGGATGGGGTTTTAGGGGGTTGGTTGAGTGATAGATTTGAAAACAATTCCTCTCAAATCACTCTTTGTAGAAGGGTCAGAGCCCACATTCTTGCAGCCAGGCTGAGGGTTCCATACAGTATGGGACTTGGGACAGGTGGTTGGGTCTTCCTCCTCCTCCTCTTCTTCCTCCTCCTCCTTTTTTACCACTGAGGAACAGCTTACTTCTTCCTGACCCAAGGAGAACCTTTCTGAAGAGCTTAGGGGTCCCAGGAGCCTACAGTCCAGGGGTCCCAGGCTCCAGAGAGCACTTAGGGGGTGCTTGTGGAGAAAAATCCAAAGAAGTTTCTAGAAATTTGATATTTGGCTTTTTGTCATATATTTCAGTTTCTTCTAAATATAGTAGCACATGAGTGGGATTATTTTTTTAAAAACAAACTATTTTTTCAGGCTGGCAAGATGATGCATGCTACTGGGGAGAATAAGACAGGAAGACCAAGCCCTGGTAATCTAATAAGACCCTGTCTCAAAAAAGACTGATGTAGATCAGTGGTAGAGCATTTGCCTAGCATGCAGCAGGTCTCAACTCCAGTCCCCGGTACAAAATAAAATAAAATAAAATCGGCAGTACAGAAATTTGAAGGGAAAAAAAAGTACAGTGAACTGTATGTTCATCCCCAGTTGTTAACATTTCCATTTACTTTATCTATTTCTTTGCTCCAAGATTTTTTTCCCCTGCATGAACTCTTTCCTCCCGTCATTGTGTAGGCTGCCCCTAGCCTTTTCTTATTATGGCTAGGCTTATTATATGCCAGGATCTGTGCTGGGGAAATTCTATGGACTGTCTCATTAGAGCCATACCTCAACCCTATAAAATAGGTACTACTGTTATTCCCATTTTTACAGAGATGTGGGTCTGGACTTGCCTAATGTCACCTAGAAATTTGCTTCAGAGCTTAATACTTTATACTACCTCACATTTAAACTGAACTTCACTTAAACTTCACAGCTTTGGTGTCAGTTGTAGAGGTGGGAGAGATTAAGAAATGTTCTGCAGGTGAAGCTGAGGCTCAGGGACTACAGCAGATTCATGACAATGAGAATGAATGTGACAATTGTAGAGCCACAGAAATCTAACAAGCCTGTCTCATTACCCAGCCCAGCTTTACCATCTGTAAATTGAGTCCTGAAACATGACTAGAAGGAATGGTACAGTATGGTAGTCCCTAAGTAACTTATGAGACACCAGAAATCTATAAATAAATATTTAGCAGTGTGACTAAGGGTGGAACTCTGAGCACCTGCTTTAAGTCCTCTGTGCCCCACTGTCATCCTCAGAAAATTGGGATAACACTTCATAGAAACATTGAAAGAACAAAATAATGAATGCTGAACATAGTGCCTGGTATGCCATAAGACTCAACACAGCCTTTATTACATTATGCCATTGTCGCCCTTGAGCTTGCATGTAGCAACATAAACTGAACCAAATGATTGCTTGGGCTCTACTTGAGTTGGCCCCAACACTCTGCAAAGCCATCCTTTCTGACATCTGCCATTGCATGTGGGATTCTCTATATTGGAAACATCTCCTGCTTCACCCTTAGCCAGTGTGCCTACCTGGTTCCCAAGGCTTCATAGCTCCACATCATGTGCATTGGCAAATGTACGCAGTGGGCCCTTTGGACAGCATACACTGCTGTGCATTTTACTCTGCCTTACACCCCACCGTACTCTCTGGATCCGTAGTGATACAGTCCTCAGCTTCAGAGGATCCCGACTTGTCTTACCACTGGAACCCTGGCATCCAGAACCTTGCCCAACTGGTCTCAGAGATTCTAACAGTGTTCAGACAAACCACAACAGCCCGTTTATTGAGAAAAGACAGCTCCCAGTGTTCTCAGACAAAATAAACTACTGGATTCTGCTATGGTACGCTATAACCTGCAGGATGGCAAGCAGGAGTCCCGAACCTCCCTCTTTGGACAAATACTGTACTCTTCTGAAGCAACGGGAGGGGTCCACCATTTCTAGCCAGAGGAAAGGAGCCTAAGGGTCTGCTTTATTTCAAGCCTGGGGACAAGCTGCACTTCTCACAGATCTGGAAGGGCAGAATGTGAGTCAGGGAAGTACTGTTTATGGCCACCAGTAGCTGCAACTTGCACAGGCAGTCCTGCAGCGCCGCCTCGGGATGCTGGCCCAGGCGCAGGTCCAGCGGGCGCGGAATTCGGAGCATGCGGTCCGCCAGCGCCAGGCAGCAGATGGCCAGCAGGGAGGGGACGTAGCTGGTGAAGGTGTAGTCTGCCAGGCTCAGCTCCGCCACTCCCCGAGCCAAGATTTGCGCTTCCAGGGCTTCAGAGACTTCAATTTGCCCCTTCTCCACACGCTCTTGAGTGAAATGCTCCAAGAAGAAGCTGATGGTGGGCGCACCTAGGCTGAAGTGCAGCTTGTGAAGCACGATACACTCGAGGTTGCAGAGCTGCTGCCGGGAGAAAGCGCCGCAGCACAGGGCTAGGAGCTGTTTCACGCGCGGAGGGTGAACTTCCACCTAGAATACAAGTGCACTCAGCGCCACCCCACAGCTTCCAGGGTTCGAGGCCTGCCCCAGCCTGAAACCCAGGAGAAGACTGGAATGCCCCCTCATCCTTTCCAGACACCCAGGGACTTCACCAGTCCACCACTCCCACTTAAATCGCCTGGTGTATACGTCCAGCGCAGCTTCCCTAACTACTGTGGGACTGAAAAAGGGGTTGGGAAATTTGGAAGTTTTTTACCCCTTTCTCCCCAGAGACCAGAATAGCAGCGCCAGAAGGCTTTTAGGGACTTACTGCAGCCTATTTCTTTTCTTTTCTTTCTTTCCTCTTTTTTTTTTTTTTTTTTTTTTTTGGTACCCGGGATCGAACTCAGGACCCTGCGCTTGTGAGGCAAGTGCGGTACCACGGAGTTAATCCCCAGCCCCGCCTATTTCTTTGGGGACCGAGCTGAAGGATCATTAAAGATGTAGATTTGCAAGCCTCTGCCAAAATAAGTTTGAGGAACCCAATACGAATTGTGTGCACTGGAGAGGCAGGCGGCCAGGAAGGAGGGCAGCTTAGCCGCAGCCCTGCTCCGGATGCCTCCGCAAGGTACCTGTTTGCAAGCGATGAGTAGGGAGGTGACACCGAGCAGCTGAAAGCAGTCTGCAGCCACAGGCGTGGTGGTAAGAAAGCGGTCCATTGTGTTCACCGTCAGGCACAGCGACTCAAAGGACAGCCCGAATTGGCGGTGCACGGGAATCAGCCAGCTGAGAAGCTTACAGCGGGATTCCGCTGTCACCTGCCGAATGAGAGAGAGAGGAAGGGAGCTGCCGAACGGAAGGGCCAAAAAGACCCAGGGAGCTTTCTCGGAGGAAAGCAGGAAAAAGCTAAACGCACTGGAAAGTGGGAATAACGCGGGCAATATTGCTACTCAAAGATCGCTGGCCTGGCTGAGAGTCGGAGGGCCGGGTTTCGTGCCTGGCGCCGTGCCGAGCGGTCCGTACACGTTACCTCCTTATCTCCCGTAATCCTCTCAGCAATTCAATGGGGGGTGGGGGTGGAGAAGTAGTCAATTTTGCAGATGAAGAAACAAATACAGGATTGCTAAATAAGCAGCCCGAGGTCCATGAGAGTCCGGACTCAACCTGGAAACTAACTCCTCTGCACTCTGCGCGCTCCACTATCTTGAGTCAGACCACGTAAGCTATGTACGCCCCACTGTAAAGTGACCCCGGTGAACAGGCCCTCGGAAGCCCCTGTTGCTCTACTTGGGGCGGGAACTAGGCTGCACTGGCGAGGGCGCCGCGAAGGGCGGAGCGCAGAAAAGGAGAGAGCCCGGGAAAGGATGGGGGGCGGCTGCGGAGAGCTGGCTCTACCAGCGCCTCACTTGTGGCTGCCGCGCCAGCGACTCCAGCGGATGGAAGTGGCTCTCCTGAGCCTTGCGGAAGGCGTAGCAGCTCCGACCGTAGTCGCGGAAGGTCTGTAGATCTAGTGGTGACAACAACTGGTCAGGACTGGGCAGAGGGCTGCAGTCCTGCGCCCCCGCCGACGCCACGGGGCTGTCTGCGCCGTCCGAGCCTGAGCTGGGGGACTCGGACAGGTCGCAAACGCCTGAGTCCCCGGGGAGCAGGCACGGGTTCAGGGGCTGTAGCGGCTCCTTCCTCCGGAGACGCGGGCGCCTACTCTTCTTCACTGGGGCCCGAAGATTCTGGTCGTTATCCCGCCTTTCTGACCAGGCCGCGGGGCTCGAGGGGCTGGTGGGGCAGGGGGTCACCATGATGCAGCCAAGTGGCCGCTGTACTGCCCCCAACGCCTTGAGCGCAGCGAGCCGCAAAAGCGCACACCAAGAGAGTTCGAGGGAGGCCAGGGCAGCTGCCGGTGCCTCCCTAAGTACTCGTCCTGCCCCTTCGCTCTACCACACCCTCGGCCTTTCACTGGCTGAGGCCAGAGCGGCCCGAGAGCCGCGCTTTCTCGGGTAAAGAACCCTCCCCTTCCTTGCTAGAGGCTCTTCTGTCCGCGACTGGAAGGAGGAGCTGCAACCCGCGCCGCGCACCCTCGCGCGTTCTGCGTTACCCTGGCGACCGGAGCCGAGTAGTGGCGCGAGCTGGGTGCTCAGAGTGGGTCCGAGTGGGGGCGACGGCCCAGCCAGATGAGCTGCGGGCCCAAATGAGGGCCTCTGCTGCAACCGAAAAAAAGGGTCTCCCATGTAGCATCTCCCTGCCTTTTTTTTTTAGTACCGGGGATCGAACTCGGGTTCTTGCTCTTGCAAGGCAGGCGACGGAACCACTGGGCTAATTCCCCGACCCTCTCTGCCCTTCTATTCAGACTGTAACACAGGTCGGTAACTCTTTAAAGTCGGGCTAGAATTCTGTCAGCCTGGTTTTCTTCTGGGACCCGCATAAATAATGTAAATGTATTTGCTTTTGTTTCGGTCAGTACCCTTCCGCCGGTCTCGGGGCAGAGCCTTGGCGTTGTCCTCCTGTGCTGCAGAGTAAGTAGGAGCTACCAGGATTTGTGATTAAACAAATCAGAAAACTGGCCAAACCAACCTCTTGCAGCAAGTCCACAGTCCCCAAGATAGCACCTTCCTCTGCACTTTTAACCCCAAGCCAAACAAACCGTTTAAGAGCAATGTTGCGGTAGGGTTGCATTTCTAGTTTTACCAAATTGCTCACAGGCTGTTCTGTTTAAGATCATTAGCTTCTAACCTTCTGCTCCGGGAAGCCCAATTCTTGGTTATTCCCTGTCTCTCAGAAGCAGCAGCTTAGGGAAGCAGAGCCGGGGGCGGGGAGTTGGGAAGCTTAGGAGTGTCCCCAGGCCGGAGAGACTGCGTGGCTCCCCCCCCCCCCCCCGCCCTCCCGGCAGTGCTGGTCTAGTCCAGACTCCTGTGCCTGTAGAGCTGAATCCTCCCCTGGCCTAAGTGAACCTTCCTGAGGGTCTCTGACCCTTTAGGAGAAGGCGTACTGAGGCACAATGGAGATCTGGCGGACCTGGTCGGCATTGCCCAGAGGCAGTAAGCACAGCTATCTTCAGCCTGAATTTTTCAGAGATACTCCAAGAGGCGAGGTTACTAAATGCCACACCAGTAACAAGTTCAGCTATCCTCACCTCATCGTAGAAGAAACCTAACACGTGTGTCTAATCAAAGTAAATTTATGCGCCTAGAAATTTAGTGGAGGGTGGGGTGGTGTCTCATAGAAATGCAGTTGAAAGAAAAGGAATAGATTTCAGGTTTTGGCTACTGTTACTCCTATTTCCCTGTAACACTGACCAAGCTCTTTATTCTCCCAACATTTATGGTGTCATCAGTAACATGGGAGATTAGCTAAGAATGGCCTGAGAACGGTTTTCAAAACACAGGTGCCTGGCCTCTGTCTCCTCTCAGGCTATTGTTGGGGAAAATTATAGGAGGAATAATTGAATCTTAGATGTCAGATATCAGATTTCTTCCCAGAAAAACCTGAATAAAGAGGAAAAATTGAGGAATTATGACTCCCTACTGGCCAGAAGGCCAGGTGTTATAGAGAAAAGCGCTTGAAGTCTCATTTATTGGTTATCTTGGGCAAGACATTATACAGTCTCCACTTCCTTGTCTGTTAAATGTAGATATTTTATTTACTTTCAGGGTTAAGAGAAATAGGTGTAAAAACTCAAAGTCCTTTTTTTTCTTTTCTTTTTGTGATATTGGGGATTGAACCCAGGGCCATCACACTACGCTACCTCCCTATCCCCACCTCCCTTTTTTGGAGAAAGCTTTTGGTTTAGCCGCTAAATTGCCTGGGCCAGGTTCAAACTTGCAATCAATCCTCTTCCTCAGCCTCCCAGAATTCTGAGATTACAGGCATGTACACCACACCAGCTTAAAGTCTCTCTTGAATGTAAAAATAGTGGGGGCACCTTAAAGTCTACATTGGAAATCAATGATATTACTGAACTGGAGATATTTTGAAAAGCAGTAGCATCATTTGATCTACCTGTGGATGTGAGGCTCTCCTTGTACCATGCTGAAAATACTTGGTTCTCTGAGAGAATTTGCCTTGGAGTCTAATTCCAATAGGTGCTGGCTGAGTTAGCTCCATGGATCTATCCTTCAGTATTTGTGCAATTCCTTGTATGGGCCCTGCCCTCAAGCATCTGACTCTGGTGGGGAAAACAAAGGACCACTTGTTGCAGTTAAGTGGTACCTTGGTTTAAGAGCTTAATTCTTTCCATGATTCTGGTTGCAAACCAAATTGGATGAGAACCAAATCAAATTTCCCCGTAAGGTCGACATTGAACCTAACCATTGAATTTGATTAGTTATTGTCGAATTTGGTTTGTGACCAGAATCGTGGAAAGAATTAAGGTCATGAACCGAGGTACCACTGTTTTTAAATTATTGAAGTATTAGAAAGGTGATGATAGAGGATCTTCTGAGTTTAGGGTTGACAGAGAAAATGCAGGATATCTGTTTAAATTTGAATGGAAGATAGACTATTTTTTAGCATAAGTATGTCACAGATATTGCATGGGACATGTAAGAAAAGAATTACTTACCATTTATTTGAAATCCAAATATTGCATGGGACATACTTATACCAACAGGTTATTTGTTCTTTAGCTGATACTCAAATTTAATTGGACATCTTGACATCTGGCAGCCCTACCTGAGAGCATTGAAAGCCCACAGTAGGAGCAGCTATGATGATCTGGGAAGGCTTCCCGAAGGAAGTGGTGGTTAAGCTAAGATAAGCAGGAAGACAGAAAGCAGAGAGGAGGAACATTTGGGTGAGAGTGTTCCATGTAGAGGACCAGAATGTGGGAGGAGGTGGAAGGAGATTCCTGGGAAGTTGCAGGGCTTGTATCAGTGCCCATTCAATACTGAATGACTAAAAGGGAAGTAGGGAAGATCATAGCTAATATTTATATAAAATTGATGTCCCAGATACTGTGTTATGCTCTTTGTTATATTCATTCAATCTCCACAATAGCAGTATGACGTAGCGTCTATCATTGTCTCCATTTTATAGATAAGCCAGGGGCCTGGGATTTAGCTCAGTGGTCTCACTGCCTGCTTGGCAAGCATAAGGATCCAAGTTCGATCTCCAGTACCAAAAAAAATATATATATATATATAGATATAGATATAGATATATAGATACAGATATAGATAAGCCAGGAAAACAGCATAGAGAGGTAATTTGCCCAAAATCACAAAGCTAGTAAATGGCATAACAAGGATTTAAATTTAGCCTAGCACCTTGCTCCATAGTTACTGTGATATACTCCTTCAGCAGCAAGATCATGCCATGCCTTGTAGGCTACATTAAATGTTTAGATTATCTGAAGCCACTGAAGAAGACTGACCAAGGGGGAGAGCTGACATGTCTCTTACTTCAAAGATTACTTTGACTGCTGTGTGGAAAATGGGCTGGAGGGGACAAGGTTGGAGGCCAGTTAGGTACAATTCAAGCAAGACATGATGGTGGGGAATGAAGATGGAGATAAGAGATTAGATTCTAAAGATATTTCGGAAACAGATTAAAAGAGGAGGCCTCAGTGTAGAAAGTGAGGATAAATCAAAGAGGACTCTGAGTATGACTTATGCACTGGACAAAAGAGTGGATGGTGATTAAAATGATGAAGTCTCCATAGATCTAGGTAAGGTTTTAAAAATACTATGTGTTTCCATTCAGCTAAGTCTTTAAAGGCAGAACTCAATCAGGATCTAAGAATTAAAGGACGCACTGTTATCTAAGTATAGTACCAGTTGCAACATTTTGTTCTCAGCTGTTGCACAGATGAAACAAATCCCTAGATTTTTTTTTTTTTTTTTGTACCGGGGATCGAACTCAGGTCCTTGCGCCTGCGGGTCAGGCAGTGGAACCACTAAGCTAAATCTCTGGGCCCCCTAGATTTTGATTTAATTAATTCATTAAAATATTTATGCACTCAATATAAACTTATGCTTCATGGAATTTGGCAAAAACAAAGCATGAAGAGAGCTTTTCTAACAGTGTAGCATTTGAGTCAAAGAATCTATTTTGTAATTCAGCAGATGGTTTTTATGTTGTTTTTTCTTCTAATTCAGAGGTGGATGAAACTTCATTTCCTATTGATTTAACTTGGATATAAAAATCCCTTCTCTCTGGGGATTTAGCTCAGTGGTTTCGCTGACTGCTGCGCAAGCACAAGGACCCGAGTTCGATCCCCGGTACCAAAAAAAAAAAAGAGTGGAGATAAAAATCCCTTCTTACCATCGCCTTGAAAACTGAGGGCTACATTTTTCATTTTGTACTCCTGCCCACTGCTTCCAAGAAGAGCTCCTCTGGGCCATATCTCTGTAACACTTGGGGCTTCTGCAACTTTATAGAGTAGAAAGGCAAAGAATCCTTGGCATTTCTCCATTATAGCATCTAGCATAATGTTCTCACTTCTGCACCTCTATCCTCTTTTTTTAAAAATTTATTTTATTTATTTTTTCTATCTTAATTATAACTTGTGCTCTTTGGTAAAAGCCATGTTTACTTTCACTCATTCATTCACTTGTTTGTCAAATATTTACAGTCTACTATGTGCCAGGCACTTTCCCTAGGTGCCAGAAATATAGCAGTGAATAGAACAAACCAAAGTTCTTATAAAGCTTATGTTTTAGCTTATGCTTAGTATAAGCAAGTAATATTTAAATAAATTATTAAATATTGTATTTAATACATTAGGTGGTGAAACAAATAAGAAAAATAAAGCAGGAAAGGGAAAATAGGAACTGTAGGGCATGAGGATTATAGAAAAAAAAATTTTTTTGAAACAGGGTCTCTCTATGCACTGCAGGCTGGCCTTGAACTCACTATATAACCCAAGCTAGCCTTGAACTCATGGTGAGCCTCCTGCCTCAGCCTCTCAAGTGCTAGGATTATAGGTATGCACCATCACACCCAGCAAGGATTATAGGAATTTTAAGTAGAGAGATCACAAAAAGCCTCACTGAATCATTGGTACTTGAACAAAGACTTGAAGGAATTGAGGGAGAGTCATGCATGTATCTGGATAAAAGGAACAACATGTGCATAGCCCCTGAGGTAAAAGTGTTCCTGGAGCAGAGTAAGGGGTGACAGTAATAAGAAACAAGAACAGGGAGGTTCCAACATGAGGTGCCTTCTTTTATAAATAAAACGTGATTACAATTAATTTTTATCTGTTTCTTTTTACTTCTTACATATGACTTTTAAAACCTTAAAATTATATATATTACTCATATTTCCATTCACAGCACTAGAGAGATCAACCAAGTTGGGAATACATATGGGTGGCAGGAAGGAAGACACAGAGAAATGAGCACCACTGTTAAATAGACCAGGTGAGAGATGATGGTTCTTTGAACCAAGACGGTGATAGTAGAGGTGATGAGAAGTGTTTCAATTCTAGACATATTTTGAATATAGGCCAACAGAATTTGGTATAAAGATACAGGATCTGATAAAAGGATGACTCCAAATTTGCTGACCTGCATAACTGAAAAGATGAAGTTTTCAATAACTGAGATGGGAAAGACTAAGGAAAGACAAAGCTTTTATGGAGAAGATAAGGACTATTTGGAGCATGTTACGCTTGTCTGCTCAGCCGTCCACATGGGATGTTGAATAGATATTTGAATACACAAGCTGAGAGTTCAGGGGTGATGTCAGCTGGAGATGAGAACTTGGGTGCCATCACTGAGTAACACAATCAACATTAAACAATAAATTTTGTGGTTTCTTCCATGTTTACCACCATGTTTTCCTGGTGTGCCACTCCCTTGTCATAGAACACACTATCTAAACCCAATTCAACATAGTTGTAAATGAGACCTGAAAAGTGATATCCCCTGGTCTATTCTTGTACCTTCTAAAATTTTCTGTCCAAGACTGTCATTCAGAGACATCAGTACCACATTCTTCTTTTGTTAGTGTTTGTGGTATAAAGACTACTACTCTATGAAAAGTCTTACTCTCTGGGACTCGGCCCCAATGTCTCTTAAAGAAGCTAGGTAAATCTAAAATACTTTAAAATGTAAAATCATAACAAAGCTTCTCTAATGAAAGCTGCCTAACCATGATTTGATCTGCTTGTTTTCAGGTGTGGTTTATGAAATGTGCAAGCAAGTAATGGAACCAAAGGTCTTTCCCCCAACCTTGCAGTTTGGCCCTTCAGTTTAAGACAAAAGCCCCTTCACTCACTCTGTCCCAGCCGCAGGGCGGGAGGTAGAAGTAGGAACAGTTTAATGTCAGTGCCTTGTTTCAACAAACAAAGCTGTGGCTTGCCACCTAAATATGGACAACTTTGTTTACACCTTAGATAATCTTTAAACTTAGTTTGATGTCACCGAAAATTATATTTACTTAAGACTCTATTTTTCTATTACTGTATTTAAACACCAGAATTGAGAAGTATTTAAGGTACTTGAAGTCAGACAAGTTTTGCAGGTATTTAGTAAACAAAAGGCAGGAATTTTCAGCACATTTTTAAAACCCAGACATTAGATTTACATGTCAATGTCCACCTGGAGAAAGGGCTATGTCTTTGTTACTGCCTTCCCTAGTATCTTGCCAATTTCCAGTTCATCAAGGGTTCAGCACATTCTCAGTACACTGCTTTTCCCCTCTTAGATAGATGTGCTTTCTTTACTACCCACCTGTGTCAATTTGCCTGGCACATGCAGTTCTATATGGTGGATAAGAACTGCTTCAGAGTCAAAGTCCATCTGTTCCAAGCCCATCAGTGGCA
This sequence comes from Heterocephalus glaber, assembly GCF_053883595.1. NCBI lineage: Eukaryota > Metazoa > Chordata > Mammalia > Rodentia > Bathyergidae > Heterocephalus > Heterocephalus glaber. Next base: position 36,830,436 of record NW_028258333.1, read on the forward strand.
TCCTAGCTCTGTAGATTTAGACAGGTTACTCCACCTCTTTATTTTTCAGTTTCCCTAGCTGTGAAAAAGTGGAGTAGTAAGAGTATCCTATGAGATTATTGTGAGCATTAAATAAGAAATATAACATGTTTATATAGAGTTCAATTTGTATCAGTTGCTGGTATAGTTATGTATTTTCCCTCCAGTATAAGGTTTGTGTCTTTTTTGTTATCCAGGGTAGCTAGGGAAAATACTTGTTTTTCAGTTTATTATTGTGTTATATGTATGGAGGGTGGGGGACAGAAACAGAGACAGTGATTTATTGTTGTAAGGAGGGTACTATTCATATTACAATTCCACTGGACTTCACCTGAGATATCAGGGTGGTCTTTTGAGTGTCAAAGTAGATATGTAGCCCTCCAAATAAGTATTGCCCTGGCTAGCATTAAAGAAGCTTTACTTCGGTAACGTATATTTCCCTTTCTCACATTTAGATGAATTCCAGCTATTAGGAAAAAAATGTCACCTTGGGCTGGAAGGTTTCCTGCAGCATCCTCTGTCCTTCCAGGGTCTAGGTCAGAAGTAGACACTGATAAGAACTAAAAGGGTAATAAGCACTGCAGCATAATTATGGCTGTAGCCAACAAAGCATCAGCTCTCTGCAACATAGGAGACTAAATGACTTGTTTTTGTGGACCAGAAAAATATTTCCTCACATTGTGACCTTAGCCTGATGCTCACTCTGCCAGGGCCCCTTCAGATAGTGGGGAGGGCCATAAAGACTCAGGGGTGTCAGAAGGGAACAGCCTTCCTAGCACTATGTGCATAGGATTTAGTGCATAGCCATTCAATTATGATAATAAGATCAAGGTATTGTTTTGCCATCAGACTTGTTTTGGGTATTTATTATGGTAAGCCATTATCAGTATAGAGGGAATAAAATGACCTGAACAATTAGGTCTCTCCTGGTGTCATTTATTTGCTGGGAAAAGATGTGATTTCCAGAAAAGAAACCAGAATAAAAAAGATATTTTTAATTTGCAGGAAGGAACTGTCTCTTTTGTCTCCCCACTCCCCAGGTATTGCGCTATCCAAGAAATTTGCACATTGATAGTGAGTGTTAAAGTGATACGCCTCAGATTTTGTGATAATCTCAGAATAGGAAAATATGACACAAAAGCAGGAGACTGAAAAAAACAAAAAGACTGCTAGGGACTGAAGGTGTCACTCAGTGGTAGGGTGCATTTGTAGCATCCATGAGGCCCTGGACTCAATGTCCAGTAACAAAATTTTTAAAAGTAGGGCAAGAAAAGTTAAATGAAGAAGATATAAAAATTCTAAACGCCCCAATTACAATGAGTGAAATTGAAAACATAATTAAAAATTTACCAACAAAGAAAAGCCCAGGTCCTGATGGCTTCACTGCTGAATTCTACAAGACATTTAGAGAACTATTGCCATTACTCTTTAAACTCATCAAGGAAGTTGAAAGGGAAGCAAATTCATTCCTGGAAGCAAGTGTTACTTTGATTCCAAAACCAGGAGAAAGACCCAACCGAAAAAGAGAACTACAGGCCAATCTTCCTAATGAACATAGACGCAAAAATCTTCAAAAAGATACTGGCAAACAGAATACCGAGGGTCATCAAGAAGATCATACACCCTAACCAAGCCAGATTTATCCCAGGGATGCAAGGATGGTTCAACATACATAAATCAATAAACGTAATACACTGTATTAACAGAGCCAAGGACAAAAACCGTATCATCTCAATAGATGCAGAAAAAGCATTCGACAAAATCCAACACCCATTCCTGATAAAAGCCCTACGGAAAATAGGAGTAGAAGGTCTTTATCTCAATCTGACTAAGGCTATCTATGAAAAACCAACAGCCAACATCATACTAAATGATCAAAACTTGAAAACTTTCACGCTGAAATCAGGAAAAAGACAAGGATGCCCACTATCACCACAACTGTTCAATATAGTTCTGGAAACATTAGCCACAGCAATTAGAAAAGAGAAATAAAAGGAATAAAGATAGGAAAGGAAGAAGTTAAACTGTCATTATTTGCTGATGATATGATACTTTACATAGAAGACCCAAAATACTCTGCCAAAAGACTTCTAGACTTAATTGACAGATTCAGTAGAGTAGCTGGATACAAGATCAACACTCAAAAAACAATAGCCTTCTTGTGCACAAATAACAGAATCACTGAGAAATCAGGGAAACAATTCCTTTCACAATGCCATCCAAAAGAATGAAATATCTAGGAATAAATCTAATGAAGGAAGCAAAAGACCTCTACAATGAAAACTACAGCACTCTGAAAAAAGAGATCGAAGAGGATAGAAGAAAATGGAAATAAATCCCTTGTTCCTGGGTAGGAAGAATCAATATAGTGAAAATGGCCATACTTCCAAAACTACTATAAAGATTCAGTGCAATGCTAATTGAAATCCCAACAGTATATTTCACAGATCTAGAGAAAACAATCCAAAATTTCATTTGGAACCAGAAGAGACCTAGAATGGCAAAGACAGTTCTAAGCAACAGAGACATGGCAGGGGGTATCACAATCCTTAACTTGAAACTATACTACAAAGCTACTGTGAAAAACAGCATGGTACTAGCAAAGAAACAGACCTGAGGATCAGTGGAATAGATTAGAAGATGCAGAAGCAACTCCAGACATACTCAGCCACATCATCTTTGACAAAGGAGCCAACCACCCTCACTGGAGGAAAGATAGCCTGTTCAATAAATGGTGATGGAAAAACTGGATTTCAACCTGCCAAAGATTAAAACTAGACCCATACCTATCACCATGCACTAAACTAAGATCAAAGTGGATTAAAGACTTAAATATTAAGACAGAAACACTAAACTTGCTGGAAGATAAGTTAGGTAGAACTCTTGAACAAAACCTCAGTAGCATGGGAACTAGCACAAAGAATCAACAACTGGGATCTCGTCTTATTAAAAAGCTTCTGCACTGCAAGAGAAACCACCAACAAAGCTAAGAGACAACCTACAATGTGGGAAAAAAATTTTTACCAGCTGTTCCTCAAAGGTCTACTATCTAGAATATATAAAGAACTTTAAAAAAATCAGACTCCCCAAATATAAAGACCCAATTCGAAAATGGGCATCTAAAATGAACAGACACTTCTCAGACAAAGAAGTAAAAGCAGGAAATAAACATGAAAAAAATGTTTAACATCACTGGTCATTCAAGAGATGCAGATGAAAACAGCACTGAGATTCCACCACACCCCAGAAAGAATGGCTGCTCTCAAGAAATCAACCAATAACAAATGTTGGCGGGGGTGTGGAGAGAAAAGGACCCTTTTCCATTGTTGGTGGGAGTGCAGACTGGTGCAACCACTGTGGAAATCAGTATGGAGATACCTCAAAGAATTAGGCTTAGACGTCTCATTTGACCCAGCTATCCCCCTGCTGGGTATCTTCCCAAAAGAATTAAAGAATCATACCACAGCGATATATGTGCACAGATTTTATAGTGGCACAGTTTGTAATAGCTAAAGTTTGGAAACAGCCCAAGTGCCCATCAACTGGAAACTGGATAAAGAAAATGTGGTTATTTTATAAAATGGAGTACTACTCAGCCATAAAGAACGACACACTAGAGACATTTATAGCTAAATGGATACATATTGAGGCCATACTCTTAAGGGAAATAAATAGGACACACATGTGTAAATACCTGAATAGTTTCTCTAGTGTTAGAAACTGAAAGTGTAAATAAGGATTAAAATGATTGAAAGGAATAATTGATAATTTGAAATAGGAAGAAAAGGTCAAAAGGGGTAGGGGAAGTGGGAGGCAAGGGGAAAGGAAAGAAGGGAAAGGAAAAATTATAAGAAAAGGAAAAAATGGGAACAAAGTCTTTGTAAATAGGGAAGGTTGGAGAGGATGAAGGGAGGACAGGGAATGGGGAAAAAAATAAGAACCAGGATACATCATGTACAGGTACAAGTACTCGGTGCTAACTGTAAATATATTATATGCCTAAAATGTACCAATAAAAGAATTTAAGGAAAAAAAAAGTAGGCCAAGAAGAAAAGATTAATACGTTTTATGATAAAAAATGTATTTTCTGTGAAATCTGAAAAAAATACTTTAACTCATAGATACAAGCCTAATTTTCTTTCTTTTTTTGGACCATGGATCGAACTCAGGACCTTGTGTTTGCCAGGCGCAGCACCACTGAGCTACATCCCCGGCCGCTAAATTTCTTAAAATATTAGAGCTCCTATGTATACTAAGAAAAAAGAGTAACAATGTAAGAGAAAGACGAGTAAATACTTGAATAGATAGTTACCAAGAAAAATATGTCTTATATGAAAAGATGCTCAAACTCCCTCATAATAAGAAAAATACAAATTAAAATTATAATGAGATATTTTGCACTTAATTTGATTGATAAAAATCAAAATGCTTGATAATAGGATGTACGGAAATAGGACTTCAATATGTGGTTGGTAGGGGTCTAAATTGGTACAGCCATTTGAAAGACAATTTATCAAGATCCTTAAACATTTAAAATGCAGTCTTGCCAGGTATGGTGGCGCATGCCTGTAATCCCAGCACTTGGGAGGCTGAGGCAGGAGGATCACCATGAGTTCAAGGCCAGCCTGGGCTACATAGTGAGTTCAAGACCAGCTTGAACTACACAGTGAGACCGTAGCTCAGAAAACACACAAACATAATGTACAGTCTTTAATTCACCAATTCTGCTCCTGGATAAAACCTCTATATTAGTGCAAAATGATGTCTTAGTTACTTTCTTGTTGCTGAGACACTACATCTAACACCCACAATTTAAAGGAGGAAAGGTTTATTTTATCTCACACTTTGTAGAGGTTTCAGTCCAAAGCCAGCTGGCTCCAAGGCAGGGTAGCGTGGCAGAGGGGGATGGCAGAGGAAAGACAGTCTATGGCATGGCAAGCAGGAAGCAGTAGAGCTCAAGGCAGGAGGAGGATTGTATATATGTATATCCAGGTCATGCCACAGGGACCCATGTCTTCTCACCAGGCTTCATCTCCTAGCATCACACCTAGTTACAAACTCATCAGTTGACTAATTCAGTATCACGCACCCATGCTCTGGTCACCTCCCAAAAGCCCCACCTGTGAGTGCACGAGGCTTTAAGGAGACATATAGATATAAGTCATAACAATGACTTTATAAGAAAATACTTATTTATCATTGTTAAAGGCAAAACATTGTCTTCAATTAGTGAAGAAACATCCAAAAAAATATAATATTGTGCAGCCACTGAAAAAATGAGGCAAGACCCAGCTATTCCTTCTTGATATCTTCCAGAAAGAATTAAAAATACCATACCACAGTGATATATGCACACTTATGTTTATAGCAGCACAGTTTGTAATAGCTAAATCATGGAAACAGCCCAAATGCCCATCAACTGATGAATGGATAAAGATGTGCCTTTTATATACAATGGAGTACTACTCTGCCATAAAGAAGGATGAGCTTTAGACATTTACAGCTAAATAGATGCACCTTGAGACCATACTCTTTAGTGAAATAAATGGGACACATATGTTTAAATACCTCATTGCTTTTCTGGTGTGAGAAACCAAAAGTGGAAATATGGACTAAAATGTATAAGAGATATTGGGAAATGAAAGAAACTGTTCAAATGGGAAGGGGAATAAGAGAGGAGGGAGGAAGAAAGGAAGGGACAAGAAAAAAGTGAAAATAGAAAAGGAAAAAATGGAAACAAAGCTTTTGTACATAGGAAAAAAGAGGCAGGATGTACCACGTACAGGTGTAAATTCCCTACGATGGGTGTTATTATGTAAGCCTAAAATGTACTAACAAATGTTTTGCAATTTAAAAAATAAAGACAGATATTTATGGGTTTATGCAGATTTTCAAAATACTGTTAAAGCAAGGTACAAAACAGTATGTTAAATATGTTGTCATTTTTTAAAAAGGATAAATATTTCCTTGTATATTCATAGAATCTCCTTTAAAACTATGCAAGAAACTGGTAATACTAGCTGTCATTGGGGAGAAAATCTGAGACAAAATTAAGGGCGCAAGTGTCTTTTTTACTGTAAATTATCATCTGTCTTTTGAATTTTGAACTAGATTGTTATTTGTTTTAAACTAGCATTCTTCATATGCAGCTGGGCTGAAAGTTAGAAAGCAGGGAGCCCTGCTTCTTGAGGCAAGACCTGAGGAGCAGTGATTATCTCATACATGGACATGATAAAAGAGTGGTACCTTAGTCTGTTTGTGCTGCCATAAAAGGTTCCACAGATTGGTTAATTTAATAAGAGCAGAAGTTTATCTCTGACTGCTCTGGAAGCTGGGAAATGCAAGATCAAGGTACCAGCATGATTGTTTCTGGTGAAGGTCAGGTCTCTGCTTTTAAAATGGCACTTTGGAGGGGAAGAAGACGTATTTTTGAGAAAATGGGGGCTGGCTTTGGGTGTTTGGGAGCAGGCACATTGGTGGGAAGAGGGGGCAGCATCTGGGCTGTGACTGCTGGCAAAGAGTTCAAGATGTGCATGTATGAGGGAAGAAGGGGAGAGAGAAGGGTGACATTCTCTCAGCCTGTGAGCCTTTTTCCTGGGGCGCCATAAACACCCCAGTTTCTTAGCTGCTACAAAAAGAGCTTAGCAGAGCAATTTCTTAAGAGGATGTTTCTCAATTCCAAAAAGTCATTCAACAAGAGCTAGAATGATTTGTGAAGAAATTAGGAAAAAAAAAAAAACCACGCACACACACAGCACCCTCACATGAATTTGAGCACCCTAACAAATATCTTGATGGGTTTTGGATGCTATTTTATAGACTTTTGCAAGAAAAGGGACCTTCTATGGAATGAGGGAAAATCCAGAGAACTCCAGAAGATTTGATTCAACTACGTGAGATAAAAGCCAGAGTCTTGCCTAATAATATGTCTTCTATATTGAACAAGCTAGTGTACAGGGAACAGGGAAAGGGGACGTTACTAGAACCTCTGCAGTAAGTCCTAGTATCCTGCGAGCCATGGCAGCACAAGGCGAATTACAGGAAAGGTAGAAAAATGAGACTGAGAAGAAGCTGAGCTTTGGGTCTTATCAGTGCTGCTCTGGGCGGCAAAGACGAAAGGCCCCAGCTTACTGCACCTTTTATTCAGTACATGGGGAGAAACAAATGTAACAAATGACTTGCAGAGAGTTCAGTACATCCTGCCTAAATAAGATGTAACAATCCAAGAACAAGGAGGAAGTGCGTAGATGTTGTTCCTCCCAGGATGTTTTCAGCTCCCAGGGTGTTTCTTGTCCAGGAGAATCACAGCATCACCGGATCATTGAGGTCTCAGTTGTGACCGTAGGCCAAAATGGAATTATGTCTCGGAATTCCATAGCTGGTCTGTAGGCAGAACTAAGCTAACCAAATGATTTTTCCCTAAAATTATGTAGCATTGCTCCCGACCCTAGTGGTGGTGAGACTCAATGGTTTGGGAACCATCATGGGCTGCAAAAGCCCTAAATGTTTAATTGATATGAAAAATGAGAATAACTTTTTTGGATCTGACTGATTAGCAAATTGAACATTTGAACAAAATTTACAAGATAGATGTTCCTGTTGTTTTAATGAACTCTTTTAACATAGAAGAGCATACCGAAAAGTTACTACAGGAGTATAATCATTGTTTTGTGAAAATCTACACTTTCAATCAAAGCAGGCATCCATGGATCAATAAAGAATCTACTTCCTATTGCAAAGAATGTATCTTACTCAGGAAAATACAGAAGCTTGGTACCCTCTAGGTCATGGTGATATCTATACTAGTTTCTACAACTCTGGTTTGCTGAGCACCTTTATAGAAGGCAAATAATATATTTTTGTGTCTTAATACAGACAATCTGGGTACCACAGTAGATCTTTATATTCTTAATCTAATGAACCCACCCAATGAAAACGCTGTGAATTTGGCATGGAAATCACGAACAAAGTGCATGCAGTTGTAAAGTGTGGGACACTCATTTAGTATAAAGCCAAACTGAGAGTGGTGGAAATCACTCAAGTGCCAAAAGCACACATTGATGTGTTCAAGTCTGTATCTATATTTAAAATATTTAACACAAACAACCTATGGATTTATCTTGAAGTTGTTAAAAGATAACAGGATGGGCTGGGGATTTAGCTCAGTGGTTCTGCCGCCTGCCTCGCAAGCGCAAGGTCCAGAGTTTGATCCCTGGTACCAAAAAAAACCCCCCCAAAACCCTGCAGGAACAGAATGCCATTGACATGGAAATCACTGTGTATCCAAAGACTTTGGATGGAGGCCTTGAATGTCATTTGGTTAGAAACTGCAGTAGGGGCTGCAATTAAGTTTTGAGAATTCCGTAGGTATCGATGTTCTAAGAAGCCATTTTCTTCTGGTCAAAATCACATCAGTTCTCTTGCTTGTGATGTCAAGCCTCTATAGCCTTAATGCAGGATTTCTGACAATGAGTGAAAAGCAGGAATTTCCTACAATGCCCTTGGTTAAATTAGGCAGTTCATTTACAAATGTTCAAGATTATCTAAGAAGATTTGAAAGTATACCAGATATGCTTGAATTGGATCACCTCACACTTTCAGGAGATGTGATATTGAAATGAAAAGGAACAAAGGACAAAGCAGAGACTTACAATCTTTTTTTTTTTTTGGCACCGGAGATCGAACTTGGGACCGTGTGCTTGCAAGGCAGGCGCTGGAACCACTGAGCTAACTCCCCAGCCCAGAGACTTACGATCTTAAAGCTTGTCAGAGACTGACAGTCTCAAGGCTGATGGGTCTCAAGACTCACCCCTCCTGCTAAACCCACGAAAGTCACTATGCCTGAAAGATGAATTGCTGAAACAACAGCTGCCTGTACCTCCCCCTATGTCTTAAAGATAAACTTTTGCTAAGTCTGCTTCTGTAAGATTCTGCTTGCTTTCCCCACCCTGCCTGAAGAACAAGATAAAAACAAAAACAAATTTAGAAACAGGGCTCAGACTCTAGAAGGTGACTTCTGCTAGGCCCACTGGCGAATAAACCTGCCTTTCCCTTCAGTTCTGAGTGCCGCTGTCTTCCTTGGTCTGCCTGTCCTCTGAGTGCCATTTTATTTGGTTCCCTGACCAGGAAGATAACCAAGTTGGCCCTTTGTGCCATGGGTCAGATGACCAACGGCACACCCACCTTCCTCCAACCAGAATCAAAGGGGAGATGAACAGAGAGACTTGGAGCTTCAGGATAAGGTAATGCCCTGGGGCCAACCCAAGCCAGGCCTGTCCCACTGGACAAGAGAGATTGACTACCTCTCAGGTCTCATAGCCGAGACCCCAGTTCAGAATTCCTGTGAAGGGGAGGATGTCCATGTCTGTCTGAATCTGTGGGTACCTGTGTGTGAAATGAGATGGACTCCAAATTCTTGACTGTGGTCAGAGTGCACAGGGCTGAAGCGAGTGCAGAGTCCTGAACCACGGGTCTAGGGGCATCCTCAGATGGCTTAGGGCAGCACTGTAATGATAGCCAGGATCACTGGCCTGTCAGTGCTAAGAGGTGCCTGAAATATCTCTGTGAGGAAACTGGAGGAAGCAACTGAAGTCATACTCGTCCATTTCTGTGGGAGGATGGGGTGGGAAAAGCAGGGTGTGGAATGTTATTTAACCTGAGTGCCTGATGATTGTGTGATTGTGACTGTCTCAGGGCTTGTGAGGAATGGTCTGTGAGGCTCCTCAGTGAGGAAACCCCATCCCATGAAGTCTGAGTGGGCCCCAACTCGTGTCCTCGGAGAAGTCATGGAGCCTAATGGTGACTCACTTAGAACAGGAGGCTGACGGGGCCCAGGATCAGTTACATCTTAGCCAAGACCTCCTAAGTCCTAAGAGGGATGCAGCCAGGTGGGCATCTAAGTGGCCTTCCTCTTGGTGGGGGGGGCTTTGTCCATTGCAGCGTTGTTCAAGGGCACACCACATACACGTAGGGATTCAGCATGGGGTCCAGTCAGTCAAAACCTGCAGTCCTGGAATGTATGTTGAGATTTAAAAAGGGCTTTGATGGAGATTATGGGATCAAGATGAAACCATCTAAGCTGAGAACCTCCTGTGAAACAGACTGGCCTAAACTTAATCCCGATTGGCCTCCAGAGGGGGCATTGAAAGTCAAAACTGTTTCCCAGCTCTGCAACATCATCACAGGACCCTCTGGCCATCCTGATCAGTTAGATGAGTATTTACTTCTCTGTGCCTCAGTTTCTTCATTTGTAAAATGGGGTTAAAGCAGTACCTATCTTAAGAGTTGTCGGATAAGTAAATGAGTTCATAAACAAAACATGGGCTGGGGATTTAGCTCAGTGGTTCCACCACCTGCCTCGCAAGCGCAAGGACCCAAGTTCGATCCCCGATACCAAAAAAAAAAAAAGAAAAAAAAATCATTATCATAAACAAAACATATGAGACACTAGAGCTTGCACACACAAAATGGCTAATCAACATTAGTTCTACTTGCAGGATTCCAAGTCTCCTTTGCCTCTATATAGCTCAAGTGGAACTTCTCCAAGACCCATCTAGCTCTTTCTGCTGATATTTCCAAGAAAAGGCACTCACTAGAGATTCCATACTAGTCACATTTGACTCCTTGTTCTCAATTCCCTTGCCACTCTGCAAGGAGAAACCTAACATTTGGAATTGCTAGTTAGTTCTTACTTCTATCTGCAGTAGGTTTTAAAGTTTTGATTTCTATTCATTTGTTAACAAATATTGAGTACCTATTATGAGTGTCAAGTGATTTCTATTAAATTCTAATCTTTTGTCCTTCAGGTATAATTTCTACAATTGATCTACAAAGGTCAATATTTGAAGTTTATTAGCAATCTGTTGATAGAAAATGAAAAGAAAATCCCTCTAAGTTATCAAAATAGTTTCAAAAGATAGGAGAGAAAACAAGACTGTTAATAGTTTGGACCTAAAAGCTCCAGAGACTGGGGCTTTTGGAAGATGAGTGGATCATGAGGACTAAATAAATGGATCAATTCATTGGTTGATTCATAATTTGATGGTATTTTTGGGAAGTGATGGAAACTTAAAGAGGGCTGGGCCTAGCTGAAGGGAGTGGTTCATGGGGGTGTGGCCTCTGGGACTGTATCTTGTCCCTGGCCCCTTCCTCTCTGGCTCTGTCCCTCTTTCACTGCTTCTTGGATGTCATGGAGAGAAGATTCCCTCTGCCATATCCTTCTGCCATGATATTTCTGCCTTACCACCCGACTAAAAGCAATGGAGCCAGCTAACCTTGGACTGAAGTCTCTAAAACTGTGAGCCAAAATAAATTTTTCCTTAAATTAATTTATCTTAGATATTTCTTCACAATGATGGAAAACTAACAGACCACTGAAAAATAGCTAAAGCTGGGCAAAGTGGGGCACACAGCTACTTTGGGAACCTGGGGCAAAAAGATTATGAGCATGAAGTCAGCCTGAGCAACTTATGAGACTCTGTCAAAGAAAGAAAGGTAAAAGAAGGAAGGAAAGATAGGAGGGAAAGAAAAAGAAAAAACCCCCCTACGTATTCATTAACTATCTCAAGATTACCAAATTTACCAGTTCAATTGTGGGTGCAAAAAGGGTTCAAAAATGGTGGTTTCAAAGCTTTGGACTGAGAAAAATGGTGCAAGCTATCCAGCCCAAGGCTGGAAGCAGCATTAATCATTCTTGCCTATCATCCAGCACTACATATTTATGTTTTCTGAATGTTACTAGAATAGGTGGCATCTATTCATACTAAACTTAGTTTCTGATTTTATTCTTTTTCTTTTGGTACTGGGGATTGAACTCAGGACCTTGCACTTGCGAGGCAGGTGGCAGAACCACTGAGCTAAATCCCTGGTCCTATTTAGTTTCTGGTTTTGAGTATCAAATGTTAAATAATGGACTTATGAGATTTTTCTTTTTCATGGAAATTTAGTCATTATTGTTTTTGGAGCTCATTTTAACTTTAGTCAAAACAGTTTCCAAATGTCAGGGACTGACAGAGATGAGGCTGCACAGGGAACCACACACCAAATTACAGATACCACAGACACAGGCCTTGCCCTTTATGGATGATACCAAAGTATTTATTGTAAATGTAGTGGCAAATATACTGAGAGTTATTGTTAAAAAGGAACTAGAAAATTACACATGTTGAAAGTATGTGCTTCTTTCCTGCCACCTTTAGGTTATGGCTAGTACCAACATTTTAGTTAAAACACTTAATGGGATGTTCCATTTTCACATAATTTCACGACTGTATCTTCATCTTAATTTTAAAGCAATTGACCATAGATTTCAGTATCAATTATTATTCTGTCTTTATCAATTCTGTAATGATCTGTAGAATCTTGTCATCTGAGTGAAAGAAAAAGACCATGAATAAATACAACAGATTCATTTTCTAATGTATACACATCAAACACTTCATTAATGAAATACTTCATTTAAAGATTTTCTTAAAGTCTTAATACCAGCAATATTCACTATAATACTAGAGATGCCTATAAAACATTATTTTTTGCCCTAAAATGTTATTGTTATGCCTATTTTAACAGTGTTAACATTTTTCAAAAAAGTCAACATTTGAGTATGTATAGACTAAGGCCCAGAAAGGTGATATAAACTGTTACTTCATGAGGAATTCTTTCTTTAACAATTTCATTAAGACAAGACATTTCCCAACTTTTTCACCTGGCTGAAATATACTGAAGGCTCTATTGAGTCTTGCATGTTCTTCAGAGTTTGGCAGGATTTCCACAGAACGGGCAAGGAACAACTGTTACCAGTTTTTGCATGTTCAATCCAAAGAGAGCAAAACATTTTAACAAGGAAGTGCTCTTAGAGAGGTGTCAGTGGGGGAAGTGATAGGCCTCTCTACACAACAAAGGGATCAAATACCAATGGATTTGACAAATAGAACAAGTGAGGAGGTATTATTTACCAAGGTGGTATCCTTAACAGCTACCTCTGAACAGCCTCTGAACTTCTACCTCTGAACAGCTGGCCCTGAAACTGTCACTTCCTAAAAATCTCATAACCACTTTTTCAGAAAGTTGTAATTATCAGGGCTACAAGACTGAATTACTACATTTATATTGGTTTCCATGCTATTGCTGTGCAATGGGGATTCTGACAACTGGGTCTGTAGTCAACCAGTTTTGGGGGGGCTACAGTGCGATTAAAAAAAAGAGAAAGATGGGCCAAGGATTTAGCTCAGTGGTTCCACCGCCTGCCTAGCAAGCGCAAGGTCCCAAGTTTGATGCCCGGTACCAAAAAAAATTAAAAAAACAACAGCAACAAACTTTTGGGCTGGGGATTTAGCTCAGTGGTTCCGGCGCCTGCCTAGCAAGCGCAAAGTCCCGAGCTCGATCCCCAGTACCAAAAAAAAAAAGAGAAAGAAAAAAAGGAAAGCGGAAAGAGAGATCATTTGTTGGAAGTGGAACAATGGCATTTCTAGAAAGAATCGTAAGTTTTAATCTGAGGAAGACAGTGTAAGAAAGCACAAGAGCTGGCTTGGGATTTAGATCAGTGGTTTCGCTGCCTGTTGCACAAGCCCAAGGACCTGAGTTCGATCCCCGGTACCAAAAAAAAAAAAAAGAAAGAAAGCACAAGAGCAACTACAGTTACTTTTCAAAACTTTGAGAGTCACAATTTCTCTTTTCAGTAAGCCCAGAAACAGAGGACACTAATGTATTTTATCTTCCTTCCTAGCCCAAAGCAACTTCTGCTTTTTCTAAGAAACAGAAACACTAAAATCATTTTAAAATTCATTTAAAAGTTAATTCATTTAAAAGATGAAGTTCAACCTGTCCTTTATATACTGCAATTCTAATGCTGAAATTGTAATGTACAAAGCTCCCTAAGACACCCATAAGCCTTAATATTTAGATTATGTTGAGACCTGATCTAAGTTTCTAGTGGTCCAAGAAAATTAATGTAGTTCAATGTTTATGAATTCAAAAATTAGTTATATAAATAGACACACAGTGTGAATCTTCAGGGCAGGAACACATCAGCAGCTTCCCAATTTGCCTGGCTGTGAAAATTAACTGGGGATATTTAGTCAAATATAATCACAATGAACCCACTGATCAATTGTTAACACTATTTTTTTTTTTTTTGGTACTGGGGATCAAACTCGGGACCTTGCACTTGCAAGGCAGGCGCCAGAACCACTGAGCTAAATCTCTGGCCCAATTGTTAACACTATTAAAAGCAGAAAAATCAAACCGAAGTGCTTCATGATGTGATGCAATAGGAAGAATATAGCACCAATTAGAAAATACTTTCCTAAAACTTGATTCTAATCAAGCCTATAGTTATAAGTGACTACAGTAGTAGCTTGTAGGAAATTCAGGAAATACATAACTTGTTCAATCAAAGCCTAAGGACGCAACCAACCAAATTCTAAATGTGGGACACTGTACCAGAAAAACAACCCACTCAAAAATAATAAACTATGTATTTCACACAATGTGTATCCATTTAGCTATAAATGGCTCTAGTTTCTCATTCTTTATGGATGAACGGTACTCCATTTTAGAAAAAAACCCCACATTTTCTTTATCCAGTCTCCAGCTGATGGGCAACTGGGCTCTTTCCAAGTTTTAGCTATTCCAATCTGCGTCTCTATGAACATGGATGCACATATATTGCTATGGTATGATTCTTTTAATTCTTTTGGGAAGATACCCAGCAGGGGAATAGCTGGGTCAAATGGGACCTCTAATCCTAGTTTTTTGAGGTATCTCCGTACTGATTTCCACAGTGGTTGCACCAGTCTACATTCCCACCAACAGTGGAGAAGGGTTCCTTTCTGCCCACAGCCCCGCCAACGTTTGTTATTGATTTCTTGATAGCAGCCATTCTTTCTGGAGTGAGGTGGAATCTCACCGTTTTCATTTGCATCTCTCGAATGACCAGTGATGTTGAACATTTTTTCATATGTTTTTTTTTCTTGGTACCAGGGATCGAACTTGGGTCCTTGCGCTTGTGCAGCAGGCAGGGAAACCACTGAGCTAAATCCCCGGCCCTTCATATGTTTATTTGCTCTTTATCTGAGAAGTGTCTGTTCATTTCAGATGCCCATTTTTGGATTGGGTCTTTAAATTTGGGAGGACTGATTTTTTAAGTTCTTTATAGGTTCTAGATAGCAGTTCTTTGAGGAATACCGAATAGTTTCTCTGGTGTGAGAAACTAAAAGTGTAAATAAGGATCAAAACGTGAAATGAGAAGAAAAGGTCCAAAGGGGAAGGGGAAGTGGCAGGGGTAAGGAAAGGAAAGGGAAAGGAATAAATATGAGAAAAGAAAAAATAGAAACAAAGTCTTTGTAAATAGGGAGGAGTGGAGGGGTTGAACAGAGGGCAGGGGAATGGGGAAAAAATAAGAATGAAGATATATTATGTAAAGGTACAAATTCCCAATAATGAATGTCAGCATATTGTATACCTAAAATGTACCAATAAAACTAATAAAAAAAACCTATATTTAAAAAGGCGGAAGGTAGTAGAGGGGAAGAGTTAGAGAATAAAAAGCTAATAATAATCATAATGATAACACGGTCATAGGCTTCGCCTATAGAGAAGATTAGTATGTCTGGGACAGGGCTTTGGATCTTATTTTTTCAACTGTTAAAGTGATTTTGATGATTTGGCAAGTTGGGGAAACACTGTCCCAGGTTAACTAGAAACTCAGGTGTCTATTTCAGATTGCTGTTGAAGGATAACGTATTTACTTTACACAGATAATAATTTTGGATAAATTAGAAAGGCAGTTTAGAGAAAACACACTGTGACAAACCTCACAGAAAGTTGGCAATTTTTAAAAAACTACATTACTAAAATAGTAATGTAGTTTAATAGGATGGTAATAATTAGCAAAGTTTATCCTCAGTTTTTATTGTCCTTCCTCCTTTCTATGGAATGGCCAGGAGTTCAGAAGCAAAATTAAGAAGAAATAGCAGCAAACTAAAATAAATCATAAGAGATCACAAGTTGTGAATACTGTAATTACACGTCTGAAATTGACAGAATTCAGCATAAAATATTTTATTAAATTTTTGGGTCCCTTTTATTTTATCTGCCTGCCTACTGGTCTTGAACTTGGGATACTCTTTATTCAGCCTCCCAAGTAGCTATGATTACAGGTGTATACCATTATACCACGCAAAATAATTAATCACACATAATTTATGAGTACAATGTGCTACTGTGCACTTAATGTTAAACAACTTCTGAAATCAGTCTTAAAGCTCTTAGAAAGGTTTTCTAGGCATCAATGCATATATGTATATATATGCACATACACACAAAGTATATATATATATAAACATATACTCTCTTCCACCTCTATTACAGTTAAATACTTACTTTCAAGGGACATCTTTGGATTTTCAAGCTTTTTTCTTAAAACAGAGTCAATGAGAACTCTTAGCTGCTTGAAAATGACAGCTATCTTTACAGGGGCCTATTGAGAGGAGTCAACAAAATGGACAAAGTTAATTCAGGGAATTCTGAATGTGTTTAAATAAATCAAGGAAAGCATATATCTTAAATCTTACCCCCCTTAGTTCATCTTGATTTTTAACATAAAGTACAATGAGGTAAAATATGGGCAAATTATTCCTGGTAGCTAAGCTGTACAAATCTCTTAATTTCCTTTTAAAATCTGCTATCTCCAGATTAAAATAACTTTTTTTTTTTTTTGGTACCAGGGATTGAACTCAGGACCCTATACTTGTGAGGCAGGCAGCAGAACTACTGAGCTAAATCCCTGGCTAAAACAACTGTTACTCCAATAACTACTCTTACATAAACTCTGTGGTAGTCATGACTGAAGTTTTGGGGAAGGAAATTTTTTAACAGCCCTATTGAAGTATAACTTACAAACCATAAAAATGTTCACTCATTGCTAAGGGTCTTCTTTTGACTTTTTTTTTTTTTTTTTGGACAGGGTCTTGCTTTGTAGTGCAGGCTGGTCTTAAAACTCACTATGTAGCCCAGGCTGGCCTGGAACTCACACTGATCCTCTTGCCTCAGCCTCCCAAGTGCTGGGATTAAAGGCATGTGCCACCACACCTGGCTTATGGGCCTTAATTTCAATGATTTTTAGTAAATTTACAGAGTTGTACAACCATTACCACAACCCAGTTAGAACAGCTCCACCGCTCCAGCTTCTCTGCATGAACCAAATACTGTAAACTTTTTAAAGTTGCATGTGAAATTCACCTCTCCAGCCCTAGGCACACAGCCATCATGGTACAGCAAAACAGAATGCATTGTATTTGCTTAGTTTAGCTAATCAATATTGATGGGGTTACAGAGAAATAAACATCATCAGAAATAAACAGCTTGGTGTTGGGCCGGGGATTTAGCTCAGTGGTTCTGCCATCTATCTTGCAAGCGCAAGGACCCGAGTTCGATCCCCAGTACCAAAAAAGAAAAACAGCTTGGTGTAATTTATCCAAAGAATTTGGCAGCATGTATTAAAAACTATGAATCTGCTCTTTGTATGGGTGACCAGATGTAGTAGAATAAGCACGTTTGGGGACTGATAATCCTAGGCTTGACTCTTATACTGTACCAATAAACAACCAATATAATCTAGAAAAGTTATTTAATTTTTTACTGTGCTTGAGGGACTCTGTAAGAAATCTGTAAAAATCACCTAACAAGGTTGTTAGGATATTATATTGGATAATGCACATAAAATTAATATCAATGTACCTAATATATGGCAAATTATAACTGTTACTGATAATGTATTTTGATTTTCAAATTTAACAGATTTAAAACCATAAAGACAAGATAAAATAAGAAAGTCTTCTACTTTAAGTTATTACAGGAAGAGAATATAAAATGTCAAATTTTAAGAACTCTACTTTAATGGTATTAGAAGCTGAAAATTTTTATGTAACCAATAAAATCAGTTGTGTCGTGTACCTGAAAATAGATCCAGCCATCAACAGAAAGAAGACGTTCTCGGTGTTGAACTTCTATATCGCCACCAAACAGTAAAACTGGAAAAGGAGTTATTAGAGTTGTTTCCCTCAAATACACTCTGCCATACCTTATCTACATAAGGAAAAAAAAAAGAGAAAAAAAACTCCTTCAAAGTCTAAGAATATATATGCTTTGACTTTAAATGAATCTAGGTATAAGCAATTTTATAATGCTAATGATATTAAATAATGCTAAAACAAAGTTATGATTAAGTTTCAAGTTTCTACATCAATGGTCAGCTAGTCAGTAATTTTTCATGTTTCACATTTAAGTTTGATAACGTTGGGAGTTTTCAAGCTAGTACTTGAAATTGTAGATCTTTGTTACTTTAAGAAATATAATGGAGACATTTTTTAATAAAGGGAGGAGAAGTATATTTCTTTTCTTCTCATACTGCCTTAAAAATGAGTCAATATGAGATAGGTAACAAAATATCCAAAATACAAAGCACAGACTATGCTATCTTCTTTCTTTTTGTTTTTGTTTTTTTTTGGTACCAGGGATCAAACTCTAGTCTTTGCACTTTCAAGGCAGGTCGCGGAATCACTGAGATAAATCCCCAGCCTATGCCATCTTAACTTTCAGCGTAAGTTCAAGAAAATGAAGTAGAAATGCAGCTATAATTTAAAAAGCTGATTGTTTTAACTGTAATCTATATTTGCTATTAAATTATCTTAGGTGATACTGTGACTCAAACTGTTGCCAAATCATCCATAGTTCTACCACTCCATCCAACATGCCTCTTATCTTGAAATGGAACATACATGTCTTTTTCCCTTTTGAGATAATACCTTTTTGTGAAATACTGAGGGAACTAATATATTATTAACCAACATCTATTTACTATGATTGTCTTTATTCCAAGTAGAAAAAGTGATGATCAGAGTAGAAAGCTTACTAATTTTCTTTTAGTAAGTGAAAAAAATAATTTTTTCTTTTGAGAATCTACATGCTTCTGGATTTCACATATAAACAAAAATGAACAGTGCAATTTGAGAACTAAATAAATTACCCACTGGGGCTTCCCAATTTGTTACGAATGACTTCTAGACTAATGTCCTGAGTACTGAAATTAAGAATGAGTACTTTACCTTCTCCTGATATAAAAGCCATCCATAAGTTTGTAAATCACGATTTACTGAGGATGGATGTACTTGTGCTTTGCCTTGGGCTGTCTCCACAATGCAAGTCAATTTTTCTGTAATATCCACTGACTTTGTATAGATTATCTTCCCCACACTGTCATACAGTCCTGCAGCCAATACAGCTTTCAGAAGGGCAATTTCTTGGAAAGAGAGTGTCTGTGAGCCTCTGTTTCCTTCCCAGCTGGTAGATGTGATAGAAGATGAAAATCCTGCTGCTTTAACCAACTTTATTAATTCCTGCTTTACATCCTAGATTGGTTTGTGTTGAAAAGACATAATCATAATTAATTAAAATACAGAGATTTCCAAATACCGTATAATTTATATTAGTTTCCTGTAAGAAAGAGAGAATGATAAGTTATTTAGCTGATTGTGGCCCCCCCCATTAGGCTACAGTAGACAAAAAAAAAATACTGGAAAGAGTGAGCTCTTTTCACTACCCTAAGACTTTAGATGTCATAGAACACAAGTATATCTATGAGAACAATAAAAATATGCCTGAACATATTTAATTCACCATTTTTACTTCAATAGTACCCCACCCCTAGCCCCTGGACATTTTTACTCAATGATGATCACATAGAGAACAGCACTGGGAAAGAATTACAGAGGAATCTTGATCCTAGATTGTAGGTATCTTCTTTATTTGTCTCTGGGAATCTCACCTTAATTTCATTAGCAACTCTGATAAAGTTTATTTATGGAAACTTCATTTAATCTAAAATTGTGGCCAAAAATATTTTTCTACCGTTAATACTGCCAATCAGCTAAACTACTATAAGAAGGGCAAGCTTTATTCAAAAGTCCACAGGATACAAGTAATTAAAAGGTGATGTTTACACTTAGGATATTCTTTAGGCTTTTGGTTTGAGGCTTAGCAGAGGCTCTGATTCCAGGGGAGGTAAGACCAAACTGATAGCTGCTATAACACCACAGAGTTGGCAAAGAAATCTAAAACCTTGCAGGTCAGGGAAGGTGAATAAAAAGCTCAGAGCAAGAAGTGGGTAGAGGCAATCTGGAGGTTGGAGGAAAGTTGAGACAAAAGAGAAAGGGCTAAATTGGAGAAATGGTCCGGTCATCTTTGGGCCAACTAACTGGGATTTCTACATATTGAATCTTAGTTACTTGATCTAGAAGTGGCTATTTCCAGAATGTAGAAAACTCCACAGGACAATATACCTTGTTCCTTAAAAAAAAAAAAAGCCTAATTAAGAAAAAAAAATGAATGGAGTAATTACAGATGAAGAGACTTAGGGACATGTCAACCAAATTTAACATATGAACCTTGTTTAGCTCATGATTTGAGAACTGCCTATAAAAAAATTATGAGTTCACTGGGATATTTAAACATTGTATATTTGATGATATTAAGGACTCTTTTAAAAGCTGTAATAATGTTAAAGGAAAAAAAAAAAGAGACCTACAATTTAGAGACACACAATGATCTGATACCTTGGACTTGCATAAAAATAATCCAGAGAACAGGAAAATAAGATTGACCATAAGCTGATAGTTATGGAAGTAGGAAATTACAGTAGTCTACTTTTTGGTATGTTTGAAATTTTCCATATTAAAGAAAAATAACAATTTTCAGAGTTGAGGAGAATATAAATTAATCTCCTTTGACTTTTTCCCTAAATGTGGAACTATACTTAAAGAGATTAACTATCTTGATTCTCAAGCTAGTGCTATTTCTATAAAAATCATGCTGCCTTTTTTTTGTCATTTGCTGAATAAGTAATGATTGTTAAGAACTGTTTTAAATCACTGTGTTACAGGTTACTGGTTAGAAGAAACAAAAATTACAAGATTAATTCAACAATTGGTTATTAAATGTATCAAGCATTATGTATCCTAGGTATTCTTTTTTCTAAAATAAATCTATTACAGTTATCCATCTGACTGAATTAGAGCAGTATACTAAGAATTACCTCCAGAGTTAACAGGGATGTTCTATTAAGAAAGTTCCTCCGACAGTATGTGATTTCAGAACGATAGCCTCCTTCTTGCCGTGCTTTCTTCCATCTAGACAAAATGTTAATAGAAGAATAAAGCTCACCATATTTTCTTTCCAAGCTCTTTTTTTCAGAGATGGTAACAAAAGAAAATTTTAAATTATAATCATTTAAAGGGAAGGGGTCTTGCTTGTTACAGCAGGTACATTATGTAAAAGAATTTTAATTGCAATGCATTTTTCTGTTTATGAATAACATTAAACTACTTTAACTACTAGAAATACATGCATATCAGTATATAGTTCCTATGGAGCACATAACTATGAATCTTCAATATATACCTTGAGAGATGAAAAAAATAAAAATAAATTTAAATCTTAAATGTGTCATTTTAACAAAAAAGGTAATTTTTAAAGTAAACAACCCCAAGTTAATGGCTTATTGATAACACCCAGATTTCTTTACCCTAGATATGCATTGTAGATCGTAAGGTGGTCTGAATCTGATATAGCCAAAGCTGATTTTGCAAGATCTGCTTCATCTTTTCGACCAATTGGTGTGATAAAAGGAGACTTCTCTGTCATAACTGCTGCCAGTGTTGCCTATCCATAAATAACAAATAATTTGTCATTAGAAAAATACATCAAAAAGCTGGGTGTAGTGGTATATGTCTATAATCCTAGCACTTGTCGGGGGTGCTGAGGCAGGAGGACTGTGACAAGTTTGAGGCCATTCTGGGCTACACAGTGAGTTCGAGGCCAGCCTGAACTACATAACGAGACCCTACCTCAAAAGAAAAAAAAAAAAAAAAAAGTACACATTGAAAGCTGATTTGTAAAATAAAGCAATAAACCATGTTTACCATGCTTTACCATAGCTAACATATTATTAAGTAGTTACTTTCATTTTGTCTTATGGTCTTTAAAAACATGTTATTTATTTTTATAGCATCTCTGTGAGGCAAAGAAGTAATGGCACCAGAATCAGAAAAAAAAAAAAGAATAAAACAAACTGAAAATAAGTATACATGATTCACAGTCTGTCCTGTAGGCAGATACAATCTAAGAATCCCAGCTCAGTTATCTTGACTCCTAGACTGCTGACTTTCCATTAACTGCAATGCCATTTAAAAGCAAGGTGGACTATACAATCACCTACTTGTTCCAACTTTTCAGATACACTACAATGGCAGAAGTTATTTTTTGAAGTTGGCACAATTTTGGTGAATATCTATTTCTCTCTATTTCTATCTATTTCTTTTCCCTCTATTCTTTTCCCTTTCCAGGACCTCATGCATACTAGGCACCCCCAGCCCCAAAGATACTTTTAACAGGGGCTAGACTAATAAGTCGTCCTCCTTTTACTATGGTTTTGAATAGCCTTGATTTGAACCCAGAAAAGGCCACAGCTTGATAAAATTGGAAAGGTGGAATGGCATTACAGGAATATGTGCCCAGAAATTTAGACAGATATAAACAACTTGTTAATTCTGAGATAATTTGAGAAAAGAGGAGTCTGATAATTATTGGGTCAGAGAGTGAACCCAGATAAAAGAAAAGTTTTTTATTCTATTTCTCAAAGTCTGTGGTGTCTTAAAACTTCCTTAAGGCCAGGTGTGGTAGCACATGCCCGTAATCTCAGCACTCAGGTGACAGAGGCCAGCCTGGACTACACAGTGAGCTCAAGGCCAGCCTGAACTACAGCAAGACCTTGTCTTAAAAACAAAACAAAACAAAAAACCTTTAAGAATTAGCTACTACATGTTTAATTTAAAAAGTGTTTCAAGTGAGTTGTTTGATAGCAAAAGTCTAGATAAGCCAAACTCACTAAACAGTATCTATAGTATCTTTTAAGTAAATGGGCGAATAGATTTTCAAGTATATAAATATGAAAAGTTAAATCTATATTAAAAAATTCTTGCCAAATATTTAGGTCCCTTGGGTTTTAATGTTAGCACAAGAATTCTATTTAGTTAAAATATTTTCAATTACAAATAAAAATTGTTTCTCAACTTAAACAATTTCCCAGCCAAATGACTTTTAAAATGAAGTAGCAGGAGCATCATTTCACTTACTACTGGATCAAGACAGCCAAATATGGCACCAAAAATAAGCATCTTCCCAATTTTGACATTCACAGGTAAAGCTGCAAGGTGTTGGCCCAATGGAGTCAGTTTAGGCTCATTTAGTTCACAAGCTCCAATTTTTCGAAGTAAATTCATTGCATTGCTGATTACTTGAAGCTGAGGAGGATCTAAAGCTTTGGAGAGGAAATCTTCAGGAGAACCAAGGTTACATTTCTACATATTGAAAAAAAGCACTAAAATTTGTATGTGATCAGAAAGAAGTAACACTACCCAAAAAGATAGTACTAGAACTAAATTTTGAGTTCAGTAAGATCTTGAGTTAAGGGAGTAAATGTGTAAGGGTATCCTATTATATACAGGGCAAGGGGAGAGTGCGTTTATGTTTGGGGATAGAGGTGGGCATGATGATGAAATCTTCTAGTCCATATTTTTAGTTTCTTCATTATTAATTTTTTTTTCAGTATTGATTTTTATACAGTTAAAAATCTAAGAACAGCTGGGGATTTAGCTCAGTGCCGCCTGCCACGCAAATGTAAGGGCCTGAGATCAATCCCTGGTACCAAGGGAAAAAAAAAGGGCTCTAAAATCTCAGTAATATGGATAAACATTAGGCTGGGGATTTAGCTCAGTAGTGCTGCCACAAGCACAAGGTCCCGAGTTCAATCCTTGGTACCACAAAAAAAAAAAAATCTAAGAACAGAAGAATGTTATAAAATCTGTCAGCTTAGGAAATCCATGATCTATATCAAGGTTTCTCAACCTCAGCATCGCCCATATTTTGGACTGGATAATTCTTTGTTTTAGGGTGTGTAGTGTCAGATGTTCAGCAGCATTCCTCATCTCTACCCACTAGATACCACCAGTAGTATTTACCCCTTGTCCAATTATAACTAAAATGTCTCCAGATCACGCCACCTATCTGCTGATAGGCAATACTACATCTAGTTGAGAACGACTGGTTAGGTTATGAGGCTGTATTTTAATTTATAAAGTATGCATGTCTAAGGCAAAGTCAAAGCACAGTGGATTTACTTATAAAATGATGGAGAGGGGCATATCTTTTTTTTGGGGGGTGGGTACCAGGGATGGAACTCAGGACCTGGTGCTTTCCAGACAGGTGGGGCACCACTAAGCTACATCCCTGGCCCCTAAAACTTTTTTTTTTTGGCATATCTTAAAGAAGAGTTAAATATTTAAAAATCTACATCAACATTAAGTACAGATTAAGTTTACACCTTCTGCATTTTTTTTTCTAAAAAGAAATAGAAATTAAAAAGTCATTCGAGTTCCTTTGAGACTACCATAATATGAAGACATAATTCCTCCAGGGGTACACGCAAAATTTCAGGAACAGAATACTCCATAAAGTTTTCAAATCTGAAAAAGAAGAAAATACCTTGTCAGGAATGTCACCTACTACTGAGCTGTGTCTTACAAATTTCCATTGCTATGCCATACCTTTCTCTTGTGTATATTCGGAAACAGAAGCCATCTCTGACCCGCCCAGCTCTCCCCTGGCGTTGCAGAGCACTAGCTTTACTGATAAAAGTCTCCACCAAAGAACTCATCTGACTGCTTTCATGGTACCTGAAGAAATGTAGATTATTGACTTACACCAAAATTGCAAAAAAGCTGAAAATATTTAACTCTTAAAATTAAATTGAGCTTAGACTAAAAAGAGTCCATCCCTATTGAGAACAAACATTTTCCAAATTACATTTCCTATTTAAATAATTTAGCAAACATTCCATACTAAATCTCATATTACCAAATTAAAAGCTATGGAACAAGAAAAAGAAAATTTTGTTTAACTTAACCTATCTCAAACTAATCTGACCTAGGAATATTCAACATAACTTTTACAAGATACAAATAAAGCCTGAAAATGTTTCCTCTAAAGGTACAATCAATAATTCACCTTCAATTGGATACTAATATTCTTTTTTTCAGATATTGGTATATTTCTTAATATTGGGAATAATGTACATAGATTTTTAAATATGCTATAGGTGGTCTCTCCTACTTATGTACCATAAAGTAGTCATCTTTTTGTTGGAGGTTCACTTAAGGTTACTTGTTATGTTCTGGTTGCTATACTAGCTACTTTCAATTAGGAAAATTTCATTTTCCCCATTTACATATAAGGAACCAAATGATTAGAAAGGTTATATTTTTATTTATTTATTTTTATTATTATTATTTTTTTTGGTATTGGGGATTGAACTCGGATCCTTGCGCTTGCGAGGCAGGCGGTGGAACCACTGAGCTAAATCCCCATCCCTAGAAAGGTTATATTTTACTCAAGCTTATGGATCAGAAATTTAAATCTAGCTCTGACCCCACAACGTATGCTCTTTTATTATAATCTCATAAATAATCCTTTTAGTAAGCAATTTATTTTACAAACACAAAAAACTCCTACAGATCTATTCACTTTTCTAAAAGTTATGGTCCACTGGGATTTCTTATGGTAAAACCCCTGATAGGAAATTCTGACATTTATTCTAGGATATTACAGGCTCTCATACTGTTTTTTTAAAGCTTTTTGCTTTGGAAAGAATTAAGACATTTGGAATTTTTCCCTATATGATTCTATGATTTCTCCTGAGATTTCAAGAGCCTCAAACTTCCCAGGTGAAAAATGTTTTGATTTGGTAAACTCAAACTTACTTATTTTCTTTTGTTCTTCCAGTGTCAATTACAAATACAACGTCTGGAATAGTGATACCCGTCTCTGCAATGTTTGTTGCTAAAACAATCTGAAAAGAAATAAAAAGCTAAAACATTTATACAACTTCCAGCAATATAGCATCATTTAAACTTTAGTTATAGCTGATAAATTTTTAAGTCAATTTTAATTTTATTCACAAAATTTATAAATTATTGCCATGTAATTTTAATTTGCTCTTATCAGTTTCACCTCAACTTGTTAGACTGATGTTACAGATTTTATTATAACAAAAATATTTCCACTAATTCTAGTCAGTTATCTTAAACATTCTAGAAGTAGGATGGAAAACTATGTCTGAAAATGGAAGACAGGTCAGCAAAACTCTTCATAAATTAAAAAAAATATATAGCACATTATTTGGAACTGGGTTGCTGTCTTAGCTGTTATTTCTTAGGTTGGGTAAGTCACTTTACCTCTGGGCCTCAATTACCTCAGTTGCACATCAGGAGGTGGAAATATATAATTTCTTTCTTTTTTTTTGGTACCAGGGATCGAACTTGGGACCTTGTGCTTTCGAGGTAGGTCGCGGAAACACTGAGCTAAATTCCCAGCCTGAAATATATAATTTCTTTTTTTTTTTTTTTTATAGCAGGGATTGAACTCAGGACCTTGTGCTTGTGAGGCAGGCAATGGGACCACTGCGCTAAATCCCTGGCCAAAATTAGATCATCTATTTCTTTTTTTTTGGTACCGGGGATTGAATTCGGGTCCTTCTGCTTGCGAGGCAAGTGGTGAAACCACTGAGCTAAATCCCCGGCCCTTGAAATACATAATTTCTTAAGTCTATCTAGCTCTAAGATTCTTAACAGTGATGACTGATAGTGCAACCTGCTGCACTTTTTATATTGTTGTTAAATCCCTGGAGATAAACATTTAGGAAATTCTAGGTAAACTCCAGTAAACACTGCTGTATTTCAGTAATGAATAATACTTTTTCTTATTCATTTATTCTAGGCAATGGAACCCAGATTAAAAGGTGGATGAGACCTATGTGATAATTCTACTTCAGTAGTGTTTAAACTTTTCTTTTTTATTCTCTTTCTTCTTTTCTTTTCTTTCTCTTTGCTAAAAGGTAGCCCTTTCTGTTTATTTATATATTTTATTTTTGGGGGCTGGGGATTTAGATCAGTGGTTCCGTTGCCTGCCTCACAAGCGGAAGGACCCGAGTTCAATCTGCAGTACCAAAAAAAACCAAAAAAGAGGTATATTTTATTTTTTCAGTACTGGGGATCAAACTCAAGACCTTGTGTTTGCCAGGCAGGTGCGGTGCCACTGAGCTACATACCCTTCCCTGAGAACTCCTTTCTAAAAAATAAATAAAAGAAAACAAACCTAACAGGGAAGCACAAATGTTATCAAAGCATAGTGTCAGGATCCCTGGAGTTCACAAAGACCAGTTAGAAAAGCATCAGTTTAATTCAATCCCATTTTAAGAGGAAAAAAGTGAGGTTGAACAGCTGCCAAAGGCTATACAGATAGTGGTAGTTTAGAGACTACCACCCAGGCTTCCTGCTTTCTAGTCAGGGCTTTTTCTGATGGCTCTGTGTTCCCACAGTCCCTACACTGTGCTTTTTCCTCCTTCTGAACGAAGTATCTCTTCATTCAGAACCCTAAACAGAAAACACAATTAAAATACTTAGAATAGTTCCATATCCCAATGGTCTATGTACTGTAAAAATAATTAGGAATGAAGTGCCTAGAGAACAAAAATCCTCCCAAGACTCAAACACCTCCAGATATCCAACTTCCTTCATAATACCTTTTGTGAAAAAGTAGTGACTTTTTTTTTTTACAAGCAACAATCATGCCATATTTTTCAATAATCACTCCCTAAAAAAGTCTAATCCTTTAGCACATAATATGAATACAAAAATGCTCGAATTTTAATACTGGGTTCACTTCTGATTATGCTAAGCTGCATGGCATGTGGAATCTGCTATGCTTTACATAGCACTTATTTCATGAAAACTCTTATAATGAATTTTTACCTTCCTGACTCCTGGAGGAGGAAGTGTGAATGCTGCAGCTTGATCTTGAGTTGAAAGAATAGAATGCAGAGCTATCACTTTATATCTGAAAGTTAAAATCATAGTTCTTAGCAAGAGTTTCTCTTTAGAAGACACTGCAAAGAATAACAAAATTTATTTGCACATAGAAAGCAACTTTAAAGTTATTATGAAGTATTTAAAAACAGAAATTCACAGAATAGTCTAAAAAAAACCCCATATACACCCAACACAGAAAAAAATTAATATGAATACACTATAGATTGAGTATCCCCTTCCTGAAAAATGTTTCTGATTTTGGAGCATTTCAAATTTTGAATTTTACTAGGGATGCTTAACCTGTATATGGAACCTAGGGTTTAAAAATTTTTTGTAATACTCAGATATTAGTGGGATAACCATGACAGCATTAATAAACTATACTAGAACAGTTAAATAGCTGATTCAATATGTATGGATGATAATTTACAACCTTGTTGGGGTTTTCCAAGATTTCCACTGTATTTATTGGGGAGGAAGTCACCATTTTATGCTTAGCCGCAAGATTCTCACTGCTCTACTGCTGAGCTACAACCCTAGTCCTTTTAATATTTTGTTTTGAAACACGGTCTCCTTAAGTTGCCCAGGTAGGACTCAAATTTGTGGTTCTCCAGTCTCTCTAAATGCTGGGATTAATGGGTGTTAGAAACCAGGCCAAGCTTCTGCTTAATCATATTAAGAGAAGAGAACATGCAGATATAGTATCTAAAAACTTTTCACTAGATAAAATGTTATAACAGAAATGTTACAAAAACATAAAGCCTCTCTATACCATGGAAAATTTTAAATAAAGGTGAAAAGATTTTGAACACTGTGAACAAGAGTTTTAGTATATTAAATTTTTTTTTAAATTTTTATTTTTTTGATACCAGGGATCGAACTTAGGACCTTATGCTTGCAAGGCAGGCACAGTCCCACTAAGCTAAATCCCCGGCCCTTAAATGTTTTCTATTTTAAAATTACCAGGAATATAACAAAGACTTATAGTTACCGTTCAGAATAAAATCTTCTATCATTTGATAGGAGATCATATAACTGTTGAATATGAGCAAGGCCTGGTAAAAAGATCAATACTGCTCCTTCAATACTTCTGAATTGAGGACTTTTATCTAAAATTGATTCAAAATAAGAAGGAACAGCATATGAAATATTAATAAAACACCTCCAGTTACTAGAAATGTTTTATCAATTAGACACATATTAAAAACAGAAATATACCTAAATATACTAGAAGTTCCAAAATAAGATCCAGGTTGATTTTATGAGGATTCATGTAGAGAATAGCATGCTGAGTACGACTGCTATACTTTTGGTAAAATGGATTTAAATCAGCACTTGTTCCAGTCTGAAGTGGTATGTATTCCTAGAAGAAACCAAACAAGAGAAAGCTGAACAAAAATATAAAACATTATTTCACTGTTACCATTATTTTATTAAAATACACAAGAGTACAATTTTGAAAGTAAAAATGTATCAGAAGTTCAAGTATGTCTATAATTTTATCTAGTTCTTATAAACAGCAAGACCAGTTATCTTAACACGTTAACATTAAAAGAGGAACTGTAGAAAAACATAGTAAATGTGTATGCATTACTCTTTGGCAATTAAAAAGCAGCCAAGGCAAGAGAGGTCATAACTTCAATACAGTAGTGTATATTTGCCTCATTCCTTCTATAGTCTACTCTGGCTACTGAGTTCCAATTATCTCTTTTGAAATGTACACACACATACACTTTTCTTTGGTTTGTGAGACTTTAGGTCTTGCTTTCTTGGTTTATCTAATTAAATAAAAGATAAAGTAACCTTTGCCAGGCATGGTGGCACATGCCTGTGATCCCAGCACTCGGGAGGCTAAGGCAGGAGGATTGCCACAAGTTTGAGGCCAGCCTGGGCTACATAGTGAGCTCAGGGCCAGGCTGAACTATAAAGTGAGATCCTGCCTCAAAAAAAATCAAAATCAAAACCAAAAACAAAAGATAAAGTAACCTTAACCTAGTGATTCCATCAGTTTGGATACATGCATGAAGTACAAATAAAATATCACAGATGTAATAGAAATGATGGATCTAGTATCACTGGCTAGAATGTGGGATAATGTACCTTTCGTAACATTTCTAAAAACAGTTGAGACTAACTCCTTAGGAAGAACTGTACTCCTAAACAGCTTCACTATAGAGATAGGGTTGGCTTCTGCCAGGACAGAGGCCAGTAAGAAAACCAATGACAAAGATCTAGATCTTGCAAAACCTGGCATGGTGGCACATGCCTGCAATCCCAGCACCTGGCTGAGGCAAGAGGGTTGCCAAGTTCAAGGCCAACTTGGGCTACACAGTGAGTTCAAGGCCAGCCTGAACTACATAGCAAGACCCTGTCTCAAAAGAAAAAAGTTCTAGAACATGGGTCTGTACCATCTTGACCACCTATAGCGAGGAGAGAAAATCACTACAGATTTACTCTGCAATAAATGATATTGCTATGAAGCTATGCCTTCTTATTTATATGGTTCTTGATTTTACACATGTATCCAAATGGCCCAGAATAGGTGAGAAGACAATTAGAATATCACAAATTAGGATTACAGGTTATGAAACAAAGATTAAAGAAATGGCCCGATAAATTTGCTTATACTTGTATCTGTTTCCTCTTTTACCAAATTGCACTCAAATCCACTGTGTTAGCCATATGATTTTTTTAAAAACCCATATGAGGGCTGGGGATTTAGCTCAGTGGTTCTGAAAACCCATATGAGGGGATGGGGATTTAGCTCAGTGGTTTCGCCGCCTGCTGCACAAGCGCAAGGACCTGAGTTTGATCCCCAGTACCAAAAAAACAAAACAAAACAAAACAAAAAAACCCCGTATGATTTACAAAACTCTTGTGTTATACCCTGGAAAATATTCATACTATTTTCTGTTTTACCTGATATTTTATTACCCCAGCTTTGCTTGTAACATTAATGGTTATTTCTTCTTCCTCCTCCAGAAATTTCTGACAATATTCTGAGTCTTTCTCAAGTATAAATCCTGTTTCTTCAATTATATCTTCAAGATGAAAAACCTGCATAAAATGAGGCATACAAATAGAGGAAATCAAATTCATTTCAGTAAATATCATTTTAAAAAGAAATTAATGCTTTTGAATGACACCAAACTAATTTAGAAGATTATGAGAAAATAACTTTTTAGTATTTTTTGGAAGTGAAGAACTTGGTTGACACAGATGGGTCTGCTGCTAAAGTCTCAGGTTCTCAGGTGAAATTACATTTTATATATATATATGTTTGTTTGTTTTTTTAATGTAAAAGTGGTTAAAAGGATAGACTGAACTAAAAAGCATTAAAAATAGACAGAAACAAGGGCCAGGATTTAGCTCAGTGGTTCCAGCGCCTGCCTCGCAAGCGCAAGGTCCTGAGTTCGATCCACGGTACCAAAAAAAACCACAAAACAAAACAAACAAACAAACAAAATAGACAGAAACAAAGCTTTGAAGAGAGCCCTACATTTGAGGATGAAAAAGGGGTTTCTTATTGCCAGGTATCCACTCTCAATCTGGTCATAACGATTTTGATGTGAACATATTTTATGTCCTGTAACCCCTCAGGTCTGTCATCAGAACTTTCCTTTCCATCCTATCAACCCTTAGGCAAGGTAGCACCAACATGTGATTCTTATGGCCATCTCTAGGCCCTCTCACTTTTTTTTTTTTTGCTTAAATTATTTTATTGGTACATTTTAGGTATACAATATGTTTACATTTATCATTGGGTACTTGTACCTGTATATTACATATCTTGGTTCTTATTTTTTCCCCATTCCCTGTCCTCCCTTCACCCCCTCCACCCTTCCCTATTTAAAAACACTTTATTTCCATTTTTTCCTTTTCTCACAATTTTTCCTTTCCCTTCTTACCTTTCCCCTCCCCTCCCACTTCCCCTACCCCTTTGGACCTTTTCTTCCTATTTCAAATTATCAATTATTCGTTTTAATCATTTTAATCCTTATTTACACTTTCAGTTTCTCACACCAGAAAAACTATTCTGTATCCAGGCCCTCTCTTGACTTGTAGAATCCTAGGAATAGTTCTGGGCTCAGATTATAAGGACCTATTTTCTGAGGAAACTGGTATAAATGCAACCTCTTACACATGTGCTCTAATAACAACTTACCTCAACAGGATAACTTCTTCCTGAAATTCTGAGAATAGGACAGTGTGTGAAATATGTAGAAAACTTTTCACTGTCTACAGTAGCACTCATTAGAATCAAGTGTAGATCAGAACGTTTCTGTAAAATTTCCTTCAAGATACTTAGTAGGAAATCTGACTGGACACTTCTTTCATGAACCTAATGCAAAGGTAATACAAAAATTAATCATATATATATATAAATATAAGGTCTAGTAAGAAGATTAAATAATTTGACACTAAAATCTACTAAAAGTTCATCAATATTTAAGTATATAGTCAATGCATGTGGAGGGAGGGATCTGTATGTTTCAAATAAAGTAGAGTTTAGAATTAAGAATAAAGTCATTGGTTCGTGCTCTACTGTCAGGTGCGATACTTCAGTACGTCTGTGGTCAGGCCATTTGCCAAGCTTGTGAGGCCACCTGTACAGGTATATGGCATTGAAGGTCGGTATGCCATAGCTCTCTATTTCACTGCATCTAAACAGAATAAACTGGATCAAATGGAAAAGGAGTTGCTGAGAGTAGCACAACTCCTGAAGGACCCCAAGGTGGCCACGTCTATTCTGAATCCCTGTATTAAGCGTTCCATTAAAATGAGGACCCTGAATGACATCACTGCGAAAGAGAGATTGTCCCCCCTCACATCCAACTTGATGAATTTGCTTGCTGAAAACGGTCACCTGGAAAATGCCCAGGGAGTCATTTCTGCCTTCTCTGCCATCATGAGTATCCACCGTGGAGAAGTGCCTTGCACAATGACCACTGCATCCCCTTTAGACCAAGCTACACTCTCTGAATTAACAGCAGTCCTGAAGAGCTTCCTAGGTCAAGGCCAAGTATTAAAACTAGAGGTTAAGACCGATCCCTCAATCATGGGTGGAATGATTGTCCACACTGGGGAGAAATATGTTGATATGTCTGCAAAAAGCAAGATTCAGAAGCTGAGCAGGGCAATGCGGGAAACTATCTGAAGGTGTTGACTTTCTGTCATCAGTGAAAATCCTTAAACTTGGAGCTACAGTAAAATGCTTCCTGAACAGACTGTATTATGTTTACTCTCTTTAAAAGTAGAGTACAAGGAGTCTTATTTTCATATCTTCTGGTGTCCCCCACTAAAAAATTAAAAGGCCCCTTTGGCTGGAAAAAAAAAGAATAAAGTCATTAGGGCCGGGTATTTAGCTCAGTGGCACCATGCATACCTCACAAGTGCAAGGTCCTGAGTTCAATCCCCAGTACCAAAAGAAAAAAAAAAAATTAGGTTATCTCCCAAATTTTACTCCTAATCTCTGCCACTAATATAAAACTATTCTCTCACTACTATATAAAACTGATAATTTATCTACTATGAAGATAAAAGGGAGCAGATTAGTAGGAATCTGTCAGGGTAACTATCACTCTCCAAAGGGGGTGGGAAGGAGGTTTTATGCCCTTTTATCACATGCATTTCAGGGAAGAGCACTGTAAACCTGCTAGAAAGCACAAACAAGGTACACTGTCAGAACTTAACAAATACCTGCTGAATATATGAGTCTATTTTCTAACTTTCTATACCGTGACTTATATCTATCCCTTTTTATTCTGTAACATTGACGGTAGCATACAACGATAAAGTACATCAAGATAACAAAGTAGGTTTCATCATTTGTAGGTAAGTGTTCAGGACCTGGAATTGATTACTTGGGTTCAATTCTTAGCTTAGCCACTTATAAGTATGATTTTGGCAAAGTTATTTAAATATCTCCAAGTCAATTTCTTCTTCTATAAAAGGAAAATACACATAATAAAAACTTCACAGAGTAGTTTTAACAATCAAATGAGATAATGCAAAGACTTAAAACAAAATTGTAAGCATTCAGCATTGTGTTAGCTGCTAGGGATTTAAAGTTACCAAGGGCAGTTCTCTTCATTTGTCAGTCCAGTAAGAGGATATTGTACAGGATGGCTTCAAATTACATACAATGAGTAACTAATCCCGGTGATCAGGAAGGCTAATAAGAGAAACTGCCAATGATACTGAGAAATGAAGGATAAATTTGAAAAAGAAAAGAAAAAAAAGATACCTGATGAGAAAGGAAGGAAAAAGTGTTTAGGTCAACGGACGTACATGTGTATAAAATCATGGTGAATGCATGAGGTCCTGGGTTCTAGCCCCATCACCCTCCAAGACCAACTAACCAAACCAAAAATAATCACAGTAGAAAGAGGATCATAATGTATTTGAGGAATTTGAAAACAAAATAATGATTTGAGCATGGGATGGGAGATGGACAAGAGAGTAAAACTGGAGAGGTACACAGTAAGACCTTGTAAACCATATTGTGACTTTAATCCTGTTGAACCAAGGAGCCATTAGGATAGACTAAAGCATTTTAAAGAAGGAAAACAGCATGGTCTGAATTTTATTTTAAAAAGAATAACTCTGACTATAATGTGGAGAATTTCATTCATGAGAGGCTAAACCGGGCACGTGGCACAACCCTATAATCCCAGTCCTCAAGAGGCTGAAGCAAGATTGCAATGAGTTTGAGGCCAGCCTGTGGTACATAGTGAATTCAAGGACAGCTTGAACTACTGTACATAAGACTCTGTCTCAGTAAATAAATAAAATAAATACAAATAAAAAATAATTCATGAGTGGCTTTTACAGTAATTAGAGACACTGGTAGATTATCCAACTGTCTACTAGATAGGTTTAGTCTCAAGAACTTCAACTTCATCATTTTCAAAACTCAACATCTCCCCTCCCTGGTCATTCCTTCCTTCTCCTCTCTTCTGAATCTCAGTGAATGACCTCCACAACCACCTAGTCAAACCACCAAAGCAAAAACATCAAAGATTTCTTGTTTCTTTCTCCCCCATCCCCTAAATCCAATCACTAGTCATGTTTATTTTGGCTTTCTCAAATTCATTCACTTTTCTCCAAATTTACTCTGGTGGTTTTACCAGGTGATTGTGGGTATCATTCACTGAGATTTAGAAGAGATGCAAGTTATAAGGACTGAGGAGGGAGGGGAGATGCTGAAGTTTGGAAATGCTAAAGTTCCTGATACTGAAAGTATCTAGTTGGCAGCTGGATATTTATGTCTGAAGGTCAGGAAAGAGATCTCCTGATAGATGATACTGATCTGGAAAACTTCATCAAAAGGATGGTTAATTTATATAGGTAAGGATAAAAAAAAAAACTAAGAACATAAACCAGAGTTAATAAAAAGGCATACTATTAAATTTACTTGGTCTAGATGGTCAAAAAATTTACAGGCGTGGTGGTACACACACTTGGGAGGCTGAGGCAAGAGGATTACTGTGAGTTTCAACCAGTCAGGCTACATACTGAGTTTGGGGCCAGAGTGAACTACACCTTGAGACTCTGTCTCAAAACATACACACACACACAAACACACACACACACACACACACACACACAAACCTAAAACAAAACAAAACAAAAAACTTAGCTGTAAACGTACCGGAGGCCAGCAAGAAAAGCTACTTAATTCACCTACTGATTATAAGCTAAAACAAATTGCACAATTCCTAATAGTAAGGCCAGGAGCACTATCTTGCACATCTTCACAAAAGAATCCTATACAATATACTGAATAACAATGTCCCAACATCTCTTACGTCCTTAAACGTAAAATGATTATTTTTACTGGGCTTCTTTTACTCCTACCGTACTGTTTAAGAGGATGATGGTATTACCCTGAAGTTAATCATGTCAGGAGATAGCTAATACCAAACTATCAAAGAGTAGAGCTTCAGGGAGTTGGTCTGATTTTTAAATTAGCATTCACTCTCATTTATATTTACCAAACAATTTCTGGCTAATAATCTGGGGTTCTAAGAGAACTTGTGATAGACTAGCTGATATAAATATTTCAACTTACCTAGCAGTAAAAATTTCTCATGAGAAACAGATATTTAGTACTTTGGCTCATGTTGATCCTTGATGACACTGATAAAATCTAGGTCTGGGACATGCAAAGCCGTAATTGTGACGTTTCCTCTGCATCCCACGTGTAACTCTTCCATGGGGTGAGTGGGGGCTAACTGTACAACTTATTCCCCATTAAGGAAAGAAAAACCACTCCTCATGTAAAAATTAATTCCTATTATTCATCTATTACCAAAATATTAATTATTTAATAAACTGCCTAACTTTGTCCCATAACAAGAAAATGGTTAAATAAATCACAAGATATTCAAAGTATACATTGCAGAAAGCTATTTAAAAATTATGTTTTTGTAGAATATCTGATGGAAATTATAAGACATACTAAATACACACAGATAAATACATGAATTAAATATTAACATTGTTCTTTCCTGAACTATGAGATTATAGACACTTTTTATTTTATTTTTCTCTTCTAATATTTCCTAAACAAAAGGAAGAAAATCACCAAATAATCTATATTTAGCCTATTAATTAAAATGAATAAACTTTTCACTTCTGCTTTCTGGACTTAGTGAATTATCATTCACAAAAAGCTTAACATCAAAGAAATTTTTAATAATTTCTGAATAATAGAAATGCTATATATATCTTTTCTTGAAAAGTTATACACATGCAAATTAATTTACAAGACAAGGCTAGTATGCCATTTAGAATAATTATAATAGGAAACTAGGGATAATTCAATTCACATGTGCATTCAAATTTGATATGATATATCAAAAGATATACCAGATATACTCAAAGGTATAGCTGAGAGAAAAATGACATAATTGATATTTTTTTTTGTCCCTTGTAAGAGTTAAAGCAGATCCTTTACACCTAACTATAGTGGTTAAGAAGTACACCAGTAAAAAAAGCAGACTGGTACCAGAATGCCTGATATTGAACTCTCACACGCAGAACTTACCGATTATGTGAATTTGGTAAGCTATTTGACCTCTATGTACTTTGATTTCCTCAACTGTAAAATAGCATGTGGCAAATATTACATAGTATTTATAAAATAAATCAATAAACATGAGACATTCATCAGTGGATATTCAATAATTTCATGTAAAATATCCCCTATTTAGTAAGTACAAAGAAAACGTTAACTGGTATTAGAAGTAACATCATTTGAATATAAAACTGTTTAGAATTTATCTGGATATATAGAATCTACTCACCTCATCTACGATAACATGAGACACATTAGTTAGAAGACCATCTTCTTGAAGTTTTCTTAGCAAAACTCCTGTTGTACAATAAAGCAACCTGGTAGATTCACTAGCTCGAGATTCCATCCGGATCTGATATCCACACAAAGAATTCTGAAGGAAGAACACAAAGCCATGGGTAGAGTCTAACAAGTAATCTAGCTGTAAAAAGTGAAGCACAGGTGCTGCTCTTGTTAATATGGATCTTGTTAATATATATATATAGCAATCTAAGTAAATCTATTTCGTGCAATTCAATATCAAAAGTATTTTCCTGTGGTCATCATTTATATAAAACTAAAATTTATATTGATAATTTTATTAAAAATTTTTTTTTATATTGATAATTTTAAACAGAAAAGTTTTCCTTCTTTTCAAGGTGTTGAGGCAAAAAGCTATTCACTTGGCTTTACATACTATTAATATGATTATAAAAACATTAATAAATGCTAAATTAATTTTTTACTAAAATACCTTAGAGCAAAATATTGAAGTACTCAGGAACATATTTTTACAGCAGCTTCTGTACCTTGGTCTACTTTTATACCAAGATCCTGTAAGACTTGCCACCACTAAAAGCAGATGGTATCATAGCAATGGTGCCTAATGGGAATCTGAAAGTCCTATCCATTTCCATCATTTTCTTTTTTTTTTTGGTGCTGGGGATTGAACTCCAGACCTTGCACTTGCAAGGCAGGCGCCAGAACCACTGAGCTAAACCCCTGGCCCCACACTTTCTTTCTTAATCCTGAAGTCGTTCCTTTGTGTTGTGTACATGACTGTCATTCCTTATAGGGCAGAAACTGTGTCTTTCTGTCCTCTTGTATTTCATGACAGAAAACATAAAAAATTTTTAATGAAAGGGTACCTACCATCTAACAAATACATTATATGCTGTCTTCAGAAAGAACTATAATTCATATTTAATTCTAGCCAATTTAACTGATTAAATGAATTCCTATACATTGCAGTCTCACTTAAGATTTGTCCAGTTTTGTGTACACAATATGCACAATTATAATGAAGAACTTTTTCCATTTTTTTAAAAATAGAGAGTCTGAAAAATAGTCAAGTGTATTAACCTATACTGCTTTCCCATTCTGCTCAATGAAAAGAAGTAATGAAGATCCTCTGGAAATGCATTCCACAGAAAAGATTTGCAAAACATGAGATATATGATATTAAAGTTTCAATTTGTCCGTATTCTTTGAATGTTCAATTTAGTAGACAGTATATTTGAACATTTAATTATAAAACTAATGTAGTTTCCTTTTATGAGAGTTTTAATGAGAATTACTGATAGGCTTTTTCATATGAAGTGGCATAATATACTATCAAACAAAACATGAAAAGTGCTTGAAATAAGCACATGAACAACCAGAATTTGTATATGGTGTAGGTTCCTCTTGGATCCCAAGAGCAAAGCTGAGTAATGTCATCATTCAGTGAGAAGTTGAATGATATATTACCCTTCCTCCAGGTCCATTTTCACAGCCCAATTCATCACACACTCTGGTGGCTAAACTCACTGCTGAGATCCTTCGTGGCTGCGTACAGACGATGCTACATTTACTTGTACCCCATTCATTCAGAAGCAAGTCTTCTAACAGAAAATGTGGCACTTGAGTACTTTTACCACTCCCAGTTTCACCTGCCACAACTACTACCCGGTGCCTTTTAAGAGTTTCCACAATTGAATCCCTATGTTTGAATACAGGTAACTGTTGTCTTTCCTTTAGAAGTCTCTGATACTTAGGTGTACTTTGTAATTTTCTAAAAAGGTTTCTAACAGGTTCCAAATCTTCTGCATTTGCTGATTCTATGGACAGACCAGAAAAATCCTCATCTGAAACTAAATTTTCCCAAGATTCCTCGGGATCTTCAGAGTTTTTTCTCTTATTTTCAGTATGCTGTTGTTGCTGTTGCTGTTTCAACTTATTCAAAAGTTTGGCAATAAAAAGATCACGTGGTTTATTGGTTTCCATCTTATTTAATTCTTCCTTTTTCTTTTCTGCATCACTCCACTCCAGCCAAACATCTCGATAAGTGGGAGGGAGTAACTGATGAATGGACTACAAAGGAAAAAAAATAGCAGCACTATTGAATATCAAAATTCAAAGAGTAAAACTTAGAAGTAGAGTCATAATTCACTTAAAATATAATTTGACTCAAAATAGTAAAAGTTTAATATATACATGCATTGATACAAGTCCATAAACAATATGTAATATTCAGGTCCCTTCACTTACTAGCTATACGTCTTTGGGGGAAAAATTTAATCTCTTGGTGCCTCAGTTTCTGTATTTGGGTTTTGTGGTTTTTTTGGTACCGGGGATCAAACTTGGGACCTTGCGCTTGCAAGACAGGCGGCAGAACGACCGAGCTAAATCCCCAGCCCCTCAGTTTCTGTATTTGAAAGTGACTAATAATAGTACTTCCCTCATAGGCATCATCTGAGGCTAAGTTCAAGCTAGTACATATGAAGTGCTTATTTGCGGAGCATAGTACTACTGAATAAACATTATTTGCTTCTGCTATGGTGCTATATAAAATGCACACGAATCACAAAGCACTTTTAAAACATACAAAGCAACCTTTGAGATTTTGTATATTACAGGTCAAAATATTTTAAATGGTCTACAACAAATGGAAACTTATTCTAATTTTGCGCTGTAAAAGAACTCACAAGTATCTCTGACATTGATAGTTACTTTTACCAAGTAAATGTAGCTTATGATAAAGTTTTTGCAAAATGAGGGAGAAATAAAGACCTTAAGAACTTTGGCTGGCAGAAATTGAAAAAGAACTAATACGTATAGTTCCACTGAATTAGTGTCTAAATTTTTCAATGGTTCTAACTTCTTAGGAAAAA
Organism: Heterocephalus glaber; assembly: GCF_053883595.1. NCBI lineage: Eukaryota > Metazoa > Chordata > Mammalia > Rodentia > Bathyergidae > Heterocephalus > Heterocephalus glaber. Next base: position 36,870,641 of record NW_028258333.1, read on the forward strand.
AAATACACATTTATTATGATACAGAAATGCCAATAATCTAAATTTTTTAAAAGAGCATTGTGTTCTCTAAAACAGCTTTCTCCAGTAGTACTTTAAACTTTCCTTAAACTGGAACTGTATTGCTAATATAATCTAAAATTGAGAAACAGAACCAATTTCTATAGTATTTTAAAATGGAAAGACAATGTAACAGAAAAAAAATTATCTTTAATTCAACCATCTTGCACAAGTATTTTATATCTGTAAATTAGTAAAGTCAAAAAGTTGGATCAATCAAATAGTAGTCTCAGAGACTCTGGCCTAAGAAAAGAAGGACTAAGCTGTGTTTAGGGGTGAAAAGAAGCCACATTACAAATAATCAGAAATGAGGAAATAATCAGAAGCTGCAGTCAATAAAAAGAAAACTGGAACAGAAGGCCATAATTAAATACTATCTTAGACACACACATACATTTTTATGTACAGTTTTAATACAAATTAAGTATCACTTATGGAAATACTTTTAACCAAAAGTGCGTTGGATTCTGGAATACTTGCATACATGTAATGAGATACCCTGGGGATGGGACTTGTGTCTAAGCACAAAAATCCATTTATGTTTCATAAAAACAGTACCTTACACATATAGCCTAAAGGTTTTACATAACACTTTAAATAATTTTACTCAGGAAAGTTTGAGTGCAGTATTTTCCACCTGTGGCATCAAGTCAGTGCCAAAAAAAGATTCATATTTTGCAGCATTTCAGAATTCATATATTTGGATTAGGGATGCTCAACTTATATACCCATCACTCCACAAATGTTTTTGAAGCATCTAAGCTTAAAAAAACCTCACCTGCCCTTTCACTAATCGATAAAGGGCTAAAGTAGCACCCAGATGCTGAGCTTGCATGCCATCTTCTGTTAAGATGGTAGGACACACCACAAGGACATCATCTTCAGACTTGATTACCCTTACCCTACAGAGAAACAAATAAAAAATTTATTTTAAAATTGATGAGGTCAGAACAATAAAGTCAGAAATCCATTAACATTGAACTTAAGTTTATATTATTTAAATATTTCCACTGATAGTATTGTATTTAATAATGATTTATAAGCACTATAGTCCTGAGATGTAGAATTAGCATTTCCTAAACGTTTACTTAACTCATTTGAAACAGAAAGATTTTCTTATACATTATTTTCAAAGTTCATTCATTTTCAAAGTTAATCAGAAAACATACCTACATTTCCAGTATCGACCTACTGCAACTTTTTCAAAGGAAGGATTTGGACTCTTGGGAAGATTCTTCCTGACCCAATCGATGAGAAATTGTTTTGGAGATTTTCCTGTCCAGCTTCGAGCAGTGTAGTCAAAATTTCTTACATCATGGGATTCTTTCTTTTTCTCTAAAATGGAAGACAAAGACAGATTCTTTAAAAATGGTCATGTGATGCTGGGATGTACCTTAGGGATAGAGACCTTAACCTAGCATGTGTAAAGATGTGGCTGAAACTTGTGATCTTCCTGTCTCAGCCTCCAAGACTGCTGTGATCACAGGTGTGTACTACCACATTAAACTTTCACTTTAGACTTCTAATGTACTATCTCTACCCTTTGAAGGCTCTTTCTACTGATCTGTCACCAGGGTAACATCTAAACATCTGTCAGATTTGCAAGGCCTCCCCAATCCAAAATAGCCACCTTGATATCTCTATTACTAAAAGCCAATTTTCTTTGATAGTACATGTTACAATTTGGCATTATATTTTTATTTGTGTATATTTAAAGCTCACTTTCCTTACTTATGGCTATACACAACAAGAAGGCAGAGACTGTGTTATTTTATTCATTACATAGCATTTGTCAATTTGCACAAGGATTCAAGCAATATTACTGAAATAAATAATTTTTAAAATGGACAGTTTGGTATAGGTCTAAACTGTAATACAATCTGATAAATATATTACCTATACCAATAATTTACTCAAGAGCACAAAGAAATGCATGATCATTTACATCTAATGACATGGAAGAAACTAGGAAAGGATTAAAGAAGAGGTGCTATTTGAGCTGTACCTTCAACCTAGGGACAGGTTAGCCAATAGGAGGGGGCAGCAGGATGATCAAAGTAATGGGACATGAAACAAATATTTTGAAGAACGATGTATATAGCCGGAAAACAAGGTAATAAGGTAGACTGTGGCAGAATGCAAATGATCTAGAATGCCATGCTAAAGGACATGGCCTTGTTACTGATGCCAGTAGGCTCAAAGTTATTAAAGGTTCTTAACAAGAGAGGGTGGGGATATAGCTCAGTGGTAGGGTATTTGCCTAGCATAAGTAAGGCACCAGGTTTGATCTCTAGTATGTTAAAAAAAAAAAAAGAAGAAGAAAATAGGTTTTAAAACAGAAAATTCACATTTAGACCTATATTGCAAAAAAATAATTGCTAAGATTTTGGAGAACAGACTGGAGAGAGATGAGACCAAGGCAAGGTATTTGTAATTACAAATTGCTACACAAGTTACAGTAATTGTTACTACTTTTTTAAACAAAGCTTATGAATGTGTAATTTCACTTCCATCTCAAGTAGTTTGCCAAAATGCAAAGTAATGAGCTTTACAATAATATATTATGTGATATTAGTCATAAATTACACCCCAACCACTTTCCCTTCATGTAACCTTTCTCTTCATCAGCAGTAGCTGTAGATTTTTCAAATAAATTAAAGTTCAAAGCATTTTCCCCTTCTGTGGCTACAGGACGCTTTTTCCTTTCATTTTGTTGATGTGGTATCTTTATGGCTGGATTGAATACTGGGTGGTCTTCTAATGTTTCCATTTCTACCAAGAAAAAAAAAGAGATGTTAATTTCATGAATTTTTTGGTCTGTGTGTGGTACTGGGGATTGAACCTAGGGCCTTTGCGCTAAGCTACATCTCCATTTTTTTATTTTGAAAAAAAGACTCATTAAGCTGCCCAGGCTGGCTCAAATTTGCAATCCTCCTGCCTTAATCTCCCACAGTGCCAGGATTACAGGTATGTGCCATCATACCTGGCTATGTATTTGTTTTTAATGCTTTACTACTTGGTAAAAGTAGTTTTAAAAACATTGTTTCATCTTTCTCCTTATAGCCAATAATTTAATAATTCCTCGTTGAATCTATGCTAAAAGTCACAAGCAATTTATTATCTTTTAAAATGTATATAAAAGCTTTAAAAATAAAATATTTAATATATGTAATAGACCTGAAAAATATATTCATTCAAAATACTCGTGAGATTTTATTTATGTCTTTCTCGAATAGGGACAGTGTTTTATGGTATAAATCTGGAGTTGGCAAACATGCATGCAGGCCAAATTCATTCCACTGCCTGTTCATGTATGGCTTGTAAAACAATATTTCTCATTTTCAAATGGCCGAAAAAATAAAAAGTATTTGGTGATATGTGACAATTATATGAAATTTATAGTTTACTGTCCATAGAGTTCTATTAGGACATAGCCATTAATTTTTGTATTGTCTATTGCTTGTAACACCAGAGTTGAGAAGTAGTGTGTATGGCCCACAGAGTATACAGTATCATTTGGTTGTTACAGAAAGTTTGCCAATCCCCAGGTATAAACTGTTAAGAAAAACAATAGACATGTTCTAACACAGTAACATCAGTATATCTAAGAACCCAAAAATGTTTACCTCTTTGAAATTTCCTTATTTTTTCTTGAGTCTCCTTTTGGCCCTGCTTGTTTTTTTCTAATTTAAAGGTAGCTGCTTGCTCCTTTGCATCCAGAAGTTTTGCTGCAAGATGCAAGTACCTTTCATTCTGTTTCAAATGAAGAGGAAATAAAAAGAACAAGATTACTTTATCTGTACACAATATGTTGTATCAAAACCTATAGTCTAGATCAGCATAGTGGTGCTTGCCTATAATCCCAGATACTTAGAGGTTGAGGTAAGAGGACTGTGAGTTTGAGACCTGCCTAGGCAAGATGAGGCCCCCATCTCAAAGAAACCAAACCAAACCAAACCAAACAAAAATCCTAAGATCTTTTAACTTTGTTCTTTGATCCAGCAAATCTTTTAGGAATTTTTCATACAGAAATTAAAAAAGGAAAAATAGGGCAAAAAAGAAAAAAAATAAAGCTTCTAAAGAAAATGAGTATCACGAAACTCATGAACATGATTTTGCTGAGCAAAACCTAGAAAGACTTGAAAGTTAAATTCAAATTACTGTTTCATTTCCTTAGGTTAATAAATGATAGATTATATACATAAAGGCATGTGTGCAGTGCAGTGGGGAAAAGGTAACTAAACTAGCTGAATTGTGAGACCATTCTATGCTGAAACAAACATCAAAGTTATGTAACAGACAGGAGGCTTAGCTATTTCCTCAAATTCACCAAAAACGTAGTTACCCTTTCAATCTTCCTAAGGCACTGGTAACACGATCCCTCCACTTATGCAGCTCTTGCTGTATTTGGCTCCTTCATAATATTTTTCCCATAAAATTTACCATCTTAACCATTTTAAGTGTACAGTTCAGTGGTATTAAATACATTTATATTGTTGCACAACCATTACAACTACAATCCATGTTTTTTCATGGATTTCAAAGACATGCCACATGTCTTTTCATGTGGCAAAACTGAAATGCTATTCTCATTAAACAGTAACCCTTTCCTCCATCAGCCCCAGCAACTACTAGTCTACTTTCTTTCTTTCTTTTTTTTTTTTTTTTGGTACCGGGGATCAAACTCGGGTCCTTAGCTTGCTAGGCAGGCGGTGGAACCACTGAGCTAAATCCTCGGCCTCTACTTTCTATCTATATGAACTGGACTACTTTAGGTACCTCATATAAATGGAATCATATAATAATAGATTTATTTCATTTAGTACTATGTCCTCAAGATCCATCCATGTTGTTGCATGTGCCAGAATTTCCTTCCTTTTTAAGGCTGAGTCATATTCCACTGTCTGTATATACCTAACATTTTTACTTATCCATTCATCTGTTGGTTGACATTGGGTTGCTTCGCTTCTGCATTTTAGCAATTGTAAATAATGCCACCACGAACAGAGTAAATATTTCTTCTAAGACTCTGTTTTAAATTCTTTTGAGTATATACCCTAAATGGAATTTCTGGATCACATGGTAATTCCTATTTTAATTTTTTTTTTTTTTTTTTGGTACCGGGGATTGAACTTGGGTCCTTGTGCTTGCGCAGCAGGCAGCGAAACCACTGAGCTAAATCCCTGGCCCTATTTTAATTTTTTTGAGTAAGGGCTAAACTGTTTTCCATAATGCCTGCACCACTTTCATTCCTACTAACAGTGCACATGGATTTTAATTTCCACATTTTTACCAACTTTTTCCTATTTTTGATAGTAGATATCATAATGAATAAAAAGTGTTATCTTGCTGTGGTTCTGATTGCATTTCCCTAATAATTCCTGATGTGGAGCATCTTTTCATGTGCTTACTACTTGTATTTTTTTTTTTTTTGGAGAAATACTCTTTAGCTTTTATATTCAGTAAATAACTAATTTTTGTTAACTCTTGCTTTAAAATATGTCTTCCTGGGCCGGGGATTTAGCTCAGTGGTTCCAGTGCCTGCCATGCAAGTGCAAGGTCCTGAGTTCGATCCCCAGTACCTAAAAAAAAAAAGTCTTCCTTTCTAATATAAGCCTTTATTTCACATCTGAACATGCACAGTAGCTACTAAAATATGTAGCTTTGCAAATCACCTAAACACTACTTAATATTCCAAACCATCTTGAATACTATTAAACTTGACCTGAAATTTCAAATTCCTTTGGTTAATCACCTGTCCCAAACCTGTAGTGTCTCTTTAATACACAGCTGTCAAATTTACTTGCTGGACATCAAAACACTCCAGTCCCAAGTAAACTCATCTGTTTACTCCTATCTGATAACTTTTATCTTTATGTGTACACATCTATTTTTTAATATCCAAAGCCCCTTGCACAATTCCACATCCATATCCTGTTTCTATTATTTTACCCATCTGAATTATCTTCCTATTTATTTGCCTATTCAACTCCGTGTGCCCTTCAAGTTTCATTTCTTTGAGTTTTGACCTAATACTCCAATCAAGAGGCCACTTCTTTCTCTGAATCCCAAAGTAGACTTATACTAAAGATTTTTATTTGCATGCTTTTAATATGGGAACATAGTTTAAAAACTTGTATGTTTTAGAGTATAAAAAAGAAGTTGCTATGCCACCCTACTACCATAGTCCTAATAACTAGTAAAAACTTTTTAATAAATCTTTTCAAATATAAGAATGTAAATATAGCTGGTCATGGTGACATGTCTTTAATCTCAGATTTCAGGAGGCTGAGGTAAGAGGATTGTCACAAGTTTGAGACTAACTTGGGCTACATAGTGAGTTCGAGGCCAGCCTAAACTACACAGCAAGACTCTGTCTCAAACAAAACAAAACAAGTAAATATGTGTCTATGTATGTTTTTTCTTTTACGCAAATGAGTACATCATATTATACAGACTGTCCTTATCTTCTACTACAATTTGATTATTCATTCACCTATTGACAGATATATGGGTTGTTTGCAGTTTGGCTGCTATGAATAAAATTGCTATGCACATTTCTGTAAACTATTTTCATATTTCTTAAATATCTGTAAGTGAAATTTTTCCTTTAATTGGCAAGCGTATGTTTACTTTAGTAGTATATTTTATACTCCCATTAGCAATGTATGAGTGTTCAGTTCTTCCACATCCTCCCTACATATGGTATTACTGATCTTTTAAATTTTAGGCATTTTGATACATAGTGGTATCTCTTTGTAATTTTCATTTTCATTTTTTCCAAAGACTAGCATTGGCCATCCATATGTTTATTTCTGTGAAGTGTCTGATTTTAAAAAGTTCTTTACATAATTGTGGATAAAAGTGTCTTGTGAAATGTATGTATTGCAATATTTTCTTCCTACAACTTGCTTTCTTAATTGTTATGGATTGAAACTTAAATGTTTTCCCAGAGGACCATATGGTAGATGTTGCTGGCCTCTGGTGATAGAACCTTTAGCACATGTGCTGCAGCAGGCTGTTTGTTATCAATGCAAGCTCTAAAAGATTCACCATCACTGCTCTAGGACATAGGGGCCTAATGGATGGAAGTCAGGTCACTGGAAGAATGTCTTTGAGGGGGCTATTGGAACCCTGGTATCTTCCTCTATTTCGTTTCCTATACACCATACACTTTCATCATGATTTTCTGCATTACCACAGGTCCTTAACCAATGGAGCCAACTGACCATGGACTGAAACCAGGAGCCAAAATAACCTTTTCACTTTTTTTTGGTAGTGGTATTGGTGACTGAATCTAGTGCCACACACTGAGCTACATTCTAACACCCCCCCCCCCACCGCCCCTTTTTGGTAATGGGGATTGAACTCAGGACACTGTGCTTGCAGCTGAGCTAGATCCCTGGTTCCAGCCCTTTTCATTCCCATTTTAAAAAATAAGGTCTTACTGCTGGCCATGGTGAAACATGCCTGAAATCTCAGCACTCAGGAGGCTAACGCAGGAGCATCATAAGTTCAAGGTCAGCCTGGAATATATAGTGAGACCCCAAACAAACAAACCAACAGTTGCCTAGGCTGGCCTCAAACCTGTGATTATTTTACCTCAGACTCTTGAATAACTGCAATGACAGGCATGCACAACAGTGCTAGGCTCCAATTTTTTGTGTTAATTTTTGTATCAATCCCTATAAGTGTTTTCCCAATTTACAAATGAAGAAACTAGGGTCAGAAAAGTTAAATATCTCGTCTGAGAATACTTAGCTAGAGCCCTAATACACATTTCTACTCACAGGGTCAAATTTTTCCTCCTCCTCAAAATTTTTAGAATTTTCACTCTTTTCTTCTTCATTTTGTTGTTCAGCATAATGTAAAATCCATTCTTTCATATTTACTTCCACATTTTTTTCTTCCTTTTTTGGCTAGAAAGAGAAAAAAATCTGAAAAGCTGAAGTTAGAAACTGTCAAAACTATCAAGTGTCTGCTTTTATAATTCCTGCTAAAAAACAGCAGACACATAAAAGTCCCAGAATCGCATTCTTTATTATTCAGTGAAGGAGTAAATGTAGCACTATTTTAAGAAATCTAAACTTGCAAAATCCAATGAATATGTTTATATAAAGGGGTAAATGGAACAAAAGGAATATTGTTAGAAACTACTGTTGTCCTTTGAAGATAAATGTGTTACAAGGATATGTCCATAGATGTTCAATCATTTGTAGAGTATAATGCCCTAGTGAACTATACCTCCCTGTAACAATGTCCTCCTATAACTCTTCCAGGGACTCTGGCCTTGGCCATGTGACTTGCATCAACTAGTGCAGGGGCTTGGTAAGAATTTGTTCACTGGGGCTCACCATTTTAAAATATAGTTGGTCCTGTATAACTGGTTTTAACCAACCCTCACAAAATATTCAAAAAAACATTGTATCTGTAATGAACATATAGATTTTTTTGGATGATATTTTCCAAACAATATAGTATAACAACAATTTAACATAGCATTGACATTAGAAGTCTGACTCCTCTGAGACCATCATATGGGAAGAACTCCAAGCTAATTGTATGGAGTGACCATGCTGAGAAAGGGTGCCTGCTGGTCTCCAGCAGAGTCCCAAGCCATGTGAGTAAGGAGCCACTGCGGATGTTCCAGCCCTAGCAGGTAACCCCTCAGAACAGAAATGTCCAGCTGAGCATGGCCCAGATTGCAAAATCATGAGAAATAATACACAGTTAGTTCAACCCACAACCCTTTGGGGTGGTTATGTAGTAATAGAAAACTGAGATAGTGATAGAAAAGTCTGGCAAACCATTTAGTCATTTTTAAGAAGTAAAAATATTATAGAAACCTCATATTCTTACCAATTATATGTGCTTCATTCTGACTATATACAGCTTTAAAAGTTTAATTCTTCAATTACCTTAATCTTATGGTCTTCATCCTGTTTTTTGGTTTTAGTTTGCAATGGAGGTGAAACAGTAGCTTGTATCTGAGGAGACTGAAATTTTGGCCTATTTTTAGGTTGTTGCTCTTCAAATTCCTGACTGAATCCTTCAGGAAGTGCATCTTAAGATAAAGCAAACTGTGTTAAAATAAACATGCATATAATACATAAAATATATCAATATTTGTTAAGCATATAAAGCCCTGTCATGACTAAGTGTACCTATTTTTCTTCTATTCTTCATCTCACTAGAAATCCTGTGATGAACTTGGATTTATTTGTTGAACTAGAAATGGGCACACTCACCAGATGATAGCTAGCCCACTTGTATTTGGCCACTTACTTCACTCTATGTTATGCTCCTAAATTTTCATTAAAAGATCTTTACCTCTCCCATTCTTTGGCTTTCTGTTATACTATGTGGTAGTATTTTATCTTCCCCCGTGAAATCGAACTCAGGACCTTGTGCTTGCAAGGCAGACGCAGCACCATTGAGCTAAATTCCCGGGCCAATGTGGTAGTATTCTTTTTTTTTTTTCAATTAATTTTATTGGTACATTTTAGGTATACTACTTCCATCATTGGAAGTAGTATTCTTAATCTGCCACTAAAGCTATCCGTAGTCAGACTTTTGCAAAAGATTAAAACCATGACCCTGTGTTTAATCAAATACTAATATCCAAGGACACCCCTAATTTCCAAACCAAAATTCCAAAGACACAGCCTAATAGGTTTTAGATAGGCAAAGTTTAAGAATGTGTACTATAAAATGATATAAACTGAAATGAACACACAAAAAAATAAATTTCTTGCATAGATCACAACCTCTAAGGAGAGTATAACGAAAAGAATGAAATTAAAAAAGTAAATAATTATAATGGTAAAAAGTTATAAATACAAGTCAAAAGGATGATACAAATACCAAAACTATTTCAAAGTGTTTCAGAAACTGGAAGAATTTAACAACAGTATTGTTTACCATCTGAAAGGTTTAAACAGAGCCAATCCAAAGCAGAATGAAGATCACCTCCATGCAAGAGTGTATTGGTCATGGCATCTTCAATGTCCTTAGTCTTAAATGAAAATGCTTGTAAAGCCATGTATAAATCCTATGAAAGGGAAACATAAAAATCACATTTGTCACTTTTCTCTTCTTTTATTCCTAATTTTATTTTCATTCATTTTAAACCAGAAACTGACATAAATAAAAATTTTAAAAGTAGTTTTGGGGGAGCAGAGAGGAGGTGTAGCTTACTGGTAGAGTGACTGATTAACATGGACATGGTCTTGAGTTCAGTGTTCAAGTTCCAGCACTGTGCATACACTCGTGTGTGCATACACACACACACACACACACACACAAAATAGAAAAAAATATATACACAGCTCCCCATTCCCCAGTTAAAAAAATTAAATGTGCTCAATGTAGTGAGATTTTGGGAACTATAGATATATTTTTTTAAAGGCGCAACAGAAAGTACTCTTTTTATTATCCAAAGATACTCTTTATAGTGTAGTATGTTTACTTCAATTATTTTCCTATAATTTTATACAAAATAGTTCACTTAACATAAGCATCCTTTCAAATTATTAGAAACTCTTTATCAGCACTTTTAACAGTTACATAATATGCCGAGTATATTTTCCTATAAATGAACAACTAGGATTTATTTTATTACAAGCAGTGCTTCAATGACATCTTTATATATAATGTTATATATAAAGATAAAACAATATACTTCTGACAATATCTTTATATTGGGGCAGAACTGGGTTCAAATCCAGATTCTACTTACTCTGCTATTAATTACTAACCTTAGGATATAACTTGTCATCTTTCCAAGCCTCAATTCTTTAAAATAATAGAGGCCAAATACATCTACTTTGTAAGATTGTCATGTCAGAGAAATATAAGTAATGTACCTGGCAGAGTCAAATATATAATGGAATTTGGGAAATGTAACTTAGTTTTCATATCACCACTTCATTGTGCGAAATTATATCAGGCACAATTCTTTCCTCTGTTCTTGGAGACGGAAACCATCTATATGAAATCTCAATGGAAGTTAAAAAAGCCATTTTCATCCCATGTGGAGCTGTCTTAAAAATGGCCCACTAAAACTATGGAACTTAAAAAAAAGTTTGCAAAATACCTGTAATTTTTTGGCAGTAAGTCTTCCAGAAATCACCCCCTTGTCATTATTTTGCTTTTTATGTTCATTGATCACTCCAATAATTCTTTGCTCTAGCTGGTTATTAATTATCACCTGTTGAAGCCAAAAAGGTCATAGCAATTAGAAGCTGAACGATCAAAATGTATAATAGATAATGTGAAACAGGAAGAAAAAGGTCCAAAGGGGAAGGTGAAGTGGGAGGGGTAGGGGAAAGAAAAGAAGGGAAAGGAATATGAGAAGAGGAGGAAAAAAAAGAAACAAAGTCTTTGTAAATAGGAGGGTTGAATAGAGGGCAGGGGAATGGGGAAAAAAATAACCAAGATATATCATGTAAAGTACAAGTTCCCAATAATGAATGTCAGCATACTGTATACTTAAAATGTACCAATAAAATTAATGAATAAAATATATAATTTTTTTTATATTTAAGGATGTCTTTTAAAAAAAAAATATTTCTTGAAATAATGCAAAACTTTGGTTACTTACTTTCAAAATAGATTTATCCAGATTTGCAGGACCACCAGTATCATTTGGAGAATTAAAACTATAAATTTTTGGACCTGTACACAATAGACAACAAATAGTAAAGGACATTTAATAATTAATATTCATTGTGATATTTTAATTTTCCTTTAAAAATTGCTAAACATCAACTGTTTATTTAGCACCCCCCTCACTTCACCATGAGTCAATCTAGTAGTTTGCAAAATTTCTTCTAAACTACTTTACCAATTAGCATTCTTGTAGTTTAACCATTTCTTCCTAAAATACAAATACCGATATATCTTGTAGGTTAAATCTATGTTCATCTTTGTACACACTGTCTTGAATACTATCAGATTGTTGGGAGAGATGGTTAATTCCAAGGAGAAAGTATTCCTCCCCAAAAGTGAGAAAATAAGTGAAAAGAGAGGTGAGAGTTCCTATCTTTTCTCCTTGGACTTAAGTCCAAAGGTTGCTGTATTATTTTCCTATAGTTGTCATAGCAAATCACCACAAATTTGATGGATGAATATGCCAGGAATTTATTTTTTTACAATTCTGGAGGACAGAAGTTCAAAATCAAGATGTGAACAAGACCATGTTCCCTCTGATGGTTTCAGGTAAGAGTACTTTCTAGTCTCTTCTAGCTTATGTTCACCCCAGGTGCTGCTTGGTTTACTGGCAACATAACTCTAGTCACCAACTCTTTCATACGGCCTTCTTCCTTGTCTCTTGATGCTCAAATCTCCCTTTCTTTTTTCTCTTGACAATAATCATTATATTTAGGACCCGACCTAAATTTAGGATGATTTCATCTCAAGATCTTTAATTACAACTGTAAAGACTCTATTTCCAAATAAGATATTATCCTGAGGTTCTAGGTAGAAACAAGTATTTTAGGGGTACACTACTTATTCAGCCCACTAAAGCTGTCAAGTCTGTTCTAGTCAACAGAAACATTATATATCCTCATTCATCTAACAATGAATAACGAGGAAGAAATAAATGCTAGTTTCAAACTTCTGGTCTCATCACTTCTCTCACTTCAAAATTATTGAGGATCCAAATAATTTTTATATAGGTTATATCTATTGATTTATTTTACCATACTATAAATTGAGAATTTAATTATTTTGAAATCACTAAATGTAATAATCCCAGTATATTTTAAAAAATATTTTCCAGTTTTGCAATCTTTTTTTTAAAACCCAGGGCCCCATGTAGCAAATCTCTCTTTCTCTCTCATTTTTTTTTTTTTTTTTTGAGGCAGCATCTTGTTATGTACAGTGTCCAGGCTGGCCTTGAACTCACTATGTGGCCCAGGCTGGCCTTGAACTTGCAGCAATTCTCCTGCCTCAGCCTTCTGAGTGCTGGGATTACAGGTGTGTGCCACCATGTGGTGACAACAAATCTCTTTAATGTCTAGTGTTTTAGTCTGCTCAAGCTGCCATAATAAAATGCTACAGACTTCTGAATGGCTTAACAAAATTGATTCTCATAGGTTTGGAGGCTGGGAAGTTTAAGATCAAGGTGATAGCTGTGGAAGTTTTCTAAGACACTTTCTGTTGGTTTGTAGGTGCCCACTATCTCACTGTATCTTCATATGAGTTTTTCTCATTCTTTCTTGGACAGAGATCCAACTCTCACGTGTCTCTTTTGACAAGGACACTAGTATGTCATTTAACCTGAATAACTTCCTTAGAGGCCTTATATAGTCACACTGTGGATGAGGGTTTCAATACATGAAATTTTGGGACACAATCCATAACATTTAGTTTATGTATCAACCTGCTGTAATAATACACATCATACAACCTTTGCTGTATTCACTGGGTGGAAATCAGGGTCCCTAAATAGGGGCCTGTTTTCATCTTAACCTAAGGAACTGAAGGAATTATGACATTTAACCAGAGAGAGCATCAGGTAAACTAGAAAGGGCCTATCATTTTTGAATTCTTCCTAAAATGTTGATATGTATTTAACCATCTTGAATAAAGATTCCAGGATTTGGAACGTACTTTTAACTTTTTTTTGGTGGTACTGGGGATTGAACACAAGGCCTTTGCATTGAGCTACGTCTCTAGCCCGAAGTTGCAAAGTTGTCTCTGGCTCCAACTTGAGAGCTTCCTGCCTCAGCTTCCCAGAGTGCTGGATTATAGATGTGAGCCACCACCATGCCTGGTCAGCTGCCAATTCAGAATGTCAACCTGACAGCTTTCAACCCTAGCCTTTAACCTGTTACAGGAAAAACTGAAGGTGTCAGAAATAGATCTTCAAACTTGTTAAATTGATAACTCTAATTCTGAATACAATTTTAAGTCAGAGCTAAGCATGGTGGCGCATGCCCGTAGTCCCAGAACTTGGGAGGCTGAGGCTGGAGGATCCCCATGAGTTCAAGGCCAGCCTGGAATACATAGTGAAGTGAGTTCAAGGCCAGCCTGAACCATATAACGAGACCCCATCCCAAAACAACAACAACAACAACAAATTTTAAGTCAATAGCCCATGGAATAAAGTTGGTTCCCAAAAGTGCGTAAGACCTCTGACAGTGCTGTTCCTTAGCACTTACAGCCCTCTTTCCGTAAGATTTGGTTTTGTGTTTCAGATGGTAGAAGTTACTGGAAATCTAACTGGAAGTAAGGATGATTGTATGTAGAGTCTCTATGGCAAAAGTATTATGAATACCAAATTTACAAATGCAACATATAAAACTGGCTCTCAAAAAAATATTTATTAAAGTGAAATTGAAGACAGATAAGCTAAGTCATTACCTTAAGGTGACTCAGCTAATTACAAAAAAAAAACTACAAGAATCAATTTCATGGTATAAGATCCCAATGATGAATGTAACTGTACTTTATACCGAAAATGTACCAATAAGATTAATGGGGAAAAAACCCCCAAAAGAATCAATTTCATACTGCCCAGTACTCAATTACAAAGTATTTCTTTTACACGGCTCTGTACTTTGTATCAAACAATGATGTTAGTGACTTACCAGCACTAAGACACTTACTCTGAGTTGTTAGCACTCTTAATTGCCTTCTGATCAACAGTACATTCATCTGCAAAAAGCTTAATAGGCCAAGGGATCCAAACAGGAATTATGGTTGCAAATAAGATCCAGTCCCTGTTCTCATGGGGCTTATATTCCACAGTAATATAATTAGCAAGGAACCTATTACCAAAATAATCTAAAATAATAAATGCCAAGAGAAGAAATCAGAGCCAATTGACACAATCTGAGGAGTTAGGCCCTATAAAGAAGTATACACAACCAGAGCTACTTCACTAATTTTAAGATGGACACCAGTTAATGTCAGTTGGCTACTAAATACCAACACCAGTCTCCCCACCTCCCATTGCACCTGGTTCAGCCCTTTCCTAAACCTCTAATCTCATTTTAATACTTTCCCTCTCACACTCCACCTGAAGATATTTTTCCTATAACATGCCAGGCTTGTTGCCACCTTTGTATCTTTGGGCTGTTCCCTCTGCCTCAAATACAGACTCCAGACTTCCCAATAGCTGGCTGCTTCATATCATGTCAGCCTAAATGTTTCCTATGGGAAACCATTCTTATGCAAAACCAAAATAGATCTCATTGCATTTGTCCTTTACCAAGTCACTATTTTCTGTCCTTCACAAAATGTTTTGATGACACTCCCCTAACATATTTACAGTGGTTTTTATGAACTTATAACATGAGTCTCCCAGTATTATTTCTACTTGGATTTAAAATTTCAATTAACTTCAAGGATTTCCAGAAACACAAGCCTTTTGCTTAGAAGAAAAAAATACTGAACCTCTTACTTTGGTCTGATACACTCCGTGGCAAAGCAGCTGAGCTAACTGTAAGTAGGCTAAAAGTGGAGGGGTTTTTGTTGTTGTTTTTTTTTTTTTTTGAGACAGTCTAGGCTGTCTTTGAATTCACAGCAATACTCCTGTCTCAGCCTCCTGAGTGCTAGGATTATAGGCACCTTCCCTAGCTAGGTGGAGGCACTTCTAAGGCAAAGACATAGAAACAGAAAGGGAGAAAGGAGCTGCTATTTCTAGAACACGCAAGCCATGCATCTCAAGGCCTTAACTGTTCTCTCTGCCTGGAAGGTCTTACCCAGATACTAACTTCACACATCTCCTTTGCGCAAATATCACCTCTGTGTGATGTCTTCTGACCTCCTCTCTTAAACTGATATTCTCTCTACCCTTCTCTACCTGCCAGCTATGTTAAACTCCATAGCACTTAGCAGAACTCAATGTAGAAGAAATTTTGCTTATCTTCTGGCCCCCCAAAATAAGCCTCCACCTCTCCCTCCCCCTGCCCCTCCTATAATGCAAGGTCCTTGAAAGCTGTGAGGTTTTCTTCTTGTGATATCCCCAGTGCCTAAAATTTTTCTTGGCATATTAATAGCTCTTCCAAAATTTTTTGAGAAACAAATGAAATAAACAGGAATGGCAAGAATACCCAAAATTGTGCCAAGAGCCATTTGGTGGTACCAGTAGTTTTGGGCCTTTAGATTACAGCACTTTTTTTTTTTTCTGGTACTGGGAATCAAATTCAGGACTCTGCACTTGTCAGGCAGGCATGGTGTCACTGAGCTACATCCCTGGCAACAGCACTTTTTGATAAACTGCGCTGTGTACCATCCTTCTAAGTATCTGAAAAGATAGGGAGGGATGGAAATAACTATGTATACTTTAGGAACTACAAAGAGCGGAGTACTTCTTCACTTTTTTCCTCCAAAGAAGGCCTATTTTCTAAAAGTATTCAAAAAGAAGATTAAAATCTCATTGCAAATTTAGTAGATAGGTACTTATTTTTCTCTTGATTTCTTGGTTTTAATAATTCCTTTGAATTTTTCTTTACCATTTATCCAAGGGATTTTTTGAATGATTTTTTTCCATAGCATTGCAATAGATAAATAGATGTTAAAACATTTCTATTATATCCTATTATTTTGTAGGATATATAAAGTATAATTCCTTATGTACCGTTCCTCATGTAATTCCTCATGTACCATAGAACAAGGCCTAACTATCAAAAAGAATAATATAGGGCCGGGGATTTAGCTCAGTGGCGCTGTCGCCTGCCTTAAAATCACAAGGTCCTGAAGTCAATCCCTGGTACCAAAAAAAAAACAAAAACAAAAGCAAGAAAAACTATGAAAAAGAATATAAACAACCATGAACATGGGTTATGCAAATCAGAGAGAATTCTAAAAAGGAGGTAGCTGGACACAGTGACAAACACCGTAATCCCAGCACTTGGAGACTGATGCAAGAGAATCACAAGTTTGAGTGCTGCCTGAGCAATTTATCAAGACTCTGTCTCAAAACAAAAAAAAGTATTTTAAAGTGCTGGGGATATACTTCATTGGTAGAGTGCCCTGGGATTTGATCCATGGTGGTGGGGGGATTATATGCAAAAAGGGTATTATAGGATTTTGGTAGATGGTGTTATGGATAGGTAGCATTTCATGAAGAGAAAATTACAGTAAGCCAGCAGTTCCATTTGGAGCAATGGAAGCACCAGATTTGCTATAGCTGAAAATAAAGATTAGTAAAAAGGCTGGAAAGAGGGCCTTCAATGGTAGCTGAATGGTTCGGATTTTACTGTGAAGTCAATGAGGATGCTATGGAAGAAAAGGGAAGTAGTATAACCATAGTAGCATTTCTGGAAGACCAATCTGACACAGGTGTTTTGGAAAGACTGGAAGAGGAAAAAAGACCAAAGCTAGGGAGGACCTATTAAATGGCTCTGTTGGTATCCAGGGATTCATGATAATCTAGACTATGTTTTAACAACGTGTAAAAAGTGAGAGGGTGGGGCTGGGGATTTAGCTCAGTGGTTCCGGCACCTGCCTCACAACCGAAAGGTCCCGAGTTCGATCTCTGGTACCTAAAAAAAAAAAGTGAGGTGTATAGGAAAGACATGTAAGTAAAGAATGCACAGAGCCATGGCCACAGGTGGAATGCAAGGAAGAAAGGAAAGCATTCAAAGTAATATTTGATGTTGGACAAACAGGAATGTGGAAAAACAGAAAAAAAAGGAAGAAGGAGGAAAGCTGGGTTTAGTATTAGCCATGTTAAAATTAGAGATGCTTGCAAAACAGAAAAAAAAAAGAAAAAGAGCCAAACAGTTCAGATAAATGTTGAAACGGCTGACTAGAACTTGGACACAAGACTACCATATGTTGCTTATGAAGTTACCTAAAATGGAAATGACAGAAGTAATGGAACTAGATAAACTCTTCTAGGAGGGCCGTAGGTGGAAACTATACTGCCAAGGACACTTTCGGAAAGGGTCACATTTGGGATCTGGAGGAAGGAAAAGCCAAAGAACACAAGAAATGACTATCAGAAAATTTAAAAAAAATCAGACAAATGTCAGTAAAAGACAAATGCAAAGTAAAAACGATGCTGATCAACAGTTAAAATGCCACAGAATAGCCGAAGAGAAATTTCATGTATTTGTAATTACAAGCATAATAACTTTGTAGTTAAAAGATTACAACAAATTGCACAGTGAAGTATTATTCAAGCTGGGCATGGTGGCGCACACCTGTAATTCCACAGCACCAGGGAGGCTGAGGCAGGACTGCCATAAGGTCATGACTACCTGGGCTACATAGTGACTTCAAAGCCAGCCTAGAGTACATAGTGAGACCCTGTCTCCAAAAAACAAAAACAAAACAAAGTAAGTATCATCCACTCTTTAGGTGAAAATTTGGTATTTGCCTATTTATCTAGTCTCATAGCCTTTCTTCCTTTGGCAATGTTTATATTTTGACTTCTTCACAATCCCCAAGCTCTTTTAAAAATTTTTAATATATTTTATTTTATCCCATTCCCCCCTCCCCTCCCAAGCTCTTTTTTGACTCAAGATCTTTGCATATTGTCCTCCTTACCTCTCCTTGGTACAGTATACTATTTCGCCGTGCTTTACAAAATTAATCTCTTCCCATCCTTCTGATCTCAACTTAACTGTCACTTTTTCAGACCATTCATGATTCCTGTTCTTATCTAGTAAAAATTAAGTTATCTTGCTTAACTCTTCCCAGGATTTTCTTTGTGGCATTTACCAACTATAAAGGAACATACCTGTGTGATTAGCTAATACCTATCTCCAAAATTAGACAGGCAAGCCGAATGAGAGGTAATGTGTCTATTTTGTTCATCTCATTTCCAACATCATATCAGACACATGGTAAATATTTGTATATATACATATGTATATATAGACACACATGCTTAGTAAATATTTGTTGATCAACACCCCCAAAAGAACTACTAGCAGGGAAGGCAAGAGGAACATATAATTTTCATCTTTGGAAATCAGCCGTAAGTAGTCTGCTGATCTGCAGCAAGAATCCGTCATCTCTAAGTTATCAAACCAATTTTCAGAGTAAGCAAAAGTGCAAGGCTTCGGAAAACAGTGCAGACAATTTTAAAATAGGTCACATTCGTGTTCAGTGTGTGAATACTGTACTTCTTATTAAGTACTGATTTTTTTCTAGAACACATAGAGGAACTAAATCGTTCCTGAAAATGATAAGAAGATCTGATAGAAAATGGGGCTAACCCCAGAAGGTAAGAACTCCTATTCCTACCTGTCTCTGCATTGGCCTAGCTGATAATGGCTCAGGCAGGATCCCTGCCGAAACAGCACTGTATTTGTTCTTGGAAAGAGAAAAGTGTGATCAGAAGGGAGACACAAGGCTGCAACGGGACTACCACCAGAACCCTGCAGTCCTAACATGCTTAGATCGATGTACATAATGGCCACCCCTGGAGAGCCAGCAGGCCGGGTGTGGGAAAAACGAATTTTGAGCCCAAGGCTTTCCTCGGGAGAAGGAGCAAGATTTCAGGGTGGATAACCAGGAGCCGCGCGACACCTTTCACCTTGCTTGACTCGGGGCTCCCGGGCGCTGGGAGCGACGGCGGGGGTCTGCCTGGCCACCTGCTTCTTGCTTTGGGCTTCCCCGGCAGCTCCAGCCTCAGCAGATTTGGCTCTGGAAGCAGACACGGCGGCCCGGACCGCCGCGGCCCCCGGGGTCTTGTGTTTCTTGTTCTTGCCACCCATGCTACAGCTGTAGTAGAAGAATCTCCCAGGTCCACGTTCTGGCTCTCCTAAAGCAATACCCCAGAGATCTCTTCACTTTTCCCAGCTCCCGCCCCGCCAACTAGGTGCTCCATCCGGGGCTTCTCCGGCCGGGGTGACTGCTGCTTCACAATTGGTCTGATTTACCAGACTCCGCCTCCTCGCTATCCCGCTCCCTGTCCCCAGGAACCTACTGCTTGCTGGGTGCGGTGCACGAAACGGGCTATTCTCTCTCGCTCCTGACCTACCTAGCTACCAGTAATCGGAAAGGAGAAAACAAAACAAAACAAAACAAAAACATAAACATAAAATCAAAACAAGTCAGTAGGACTTGCGACTTGATTACTTTTGTCTCCTATGGGCTACCGTGGCAACTTCATTTGGCGTCACTGCCGGTGCGGTCGCGGGGGACTGTGGGTAGGAGGGAGGTTCGGTGTTGCTTCGAAAGATGGCGGCTGCTTTTGGTGATGAGCTGTTCAGCGTGTTCGAGGACGACTCAACTACTGAAGCCGGACCCAAGAAAGACAAAGAGAAGGGGAAATGGAAAGGACTTCCAGGGTCTGCAGACAAGGCCGGGTAAGGAAGACGTCCAAGTTGTTTTTGTTTTTCCTTTTGGTGCTGAGGGAAGAAAACACGATTCTTGGAAGAGCACAAGAAAGTGGCTGTAGATTGAGTGGATTAGGAAAGTGAAGAAGATTGAGGAAAATAGTTGGAGAGAGACGTAGAATGTTGGTTCGGGGAAACATGGAGTATTAGCTTTTCCCGATGTTCTTGTTCGTAGGCAGCGTGAGCTCCTGCCGCGGTGCTTCTTTAGGCGCGCGTCGCTGACTTCTACCGCTATCTTTGGCGAGGGATCGTGAAGGTCGGTAAGGTTTCTCTTGGTGCTGTAGCACCAGCCTGTTACCTCGACGTAGTCTTTACTAAGCAGGAGTGATGAATAGTTGAATACAGGTGGAACAAATTTAGGAAAAAGTGTCTCAGAGGGGAAAGGTCAAAAAGAAACATAAGGGAGAGATATTTAATGTTGAAGCTGTAATTTTCTCGTCCATAAAATGGAGATTCAACTGTGTTTACCACAAGGATTGTTGTGAGGATTAAACAAGAGAATGTAAAACGCCTAACGATACCTACCACGTTGTGAAGGTAAATGTTAGATATGGTGAACTTATTTAGAGAAACTTAAAATTTACTGGACCCTCTGCCCCGCAAGCGCAAGGGCCCGAGTTCGATCCCCGGTACCAAAAAAAAAAAAAAAAAAAAATACTGGACCCTAACAATGTATGGATCAATAAAACGTACAGAACCATTTATAGAACAAAGAAAAGCTATTAACTTGAATTTAGGTACCAGGTTTGACCTCTCAGTCTTCCAAACACAATCAGTGGCATAAGGAAAAAGAGCTTGTTGCAGAAGGAACACCTCTTGTCCTGAAGTTTCCCACATCTTGGATTTCTTTCTTGTGCTGTCATTTAACTTCTGTTTTCCTCCAGTATTTACTGTAAATAGACCTTTTATCTAAATCCACATTGTTTAATAGTCACTGTCCACCTATAACTGTTAATAGCTATATTACTTAAAATCTGGCTTGTCAGAGATAAAACACATCATATTTTGAAAACTTTATATGAAGGTCTCACTATGCAGTTCACTGTGGAGCCCAAGCTAACCTCGAACTCCCAGGGATCCTCCTGCCTGAGTCTCCCAAATGTTGGGATTACAGGTGTGCACCACCATACCTGGCCTTCATTTTTATCTTGATTATACTTAAAATGATAGTATTTTTTATATAGGGCTAAATAAAATATTTAAAATTTATTTCACTTTTTAGCTTTGAGCATGGTTAGAAATTTTTAAATTACATGCACACCTTGCATTATCTAACTATACATATATATTTTACATTACTGCTCTGGAGACTTGCTTACAGTAGATTCAGTTTCTGTTGTTTTAGATGAGAATTGTGGCATAATGTACTTCCTATTTCATCTAAGATGAAGGATGTCTCATTGTTCTACACCAAGATAGATCAGTAGGTTAAAATGGGATTACAGGGGCGGGGGATTTAGCTCAGTGGTGCCGCTGCCTGCCTTGCAAGGGCAAGGTCCCGAGTTCAATCAGCGGTAAAAAAAAAAAAAAAAAAAAAAGTGGGGGGGATTACAGGTGTGAGCCACCATGCTGACTTCCATTATTACTTTTGATACTTGAATTTCTAATCAGAGATCAGTGAGAACCCTTCAAGTTGGCTTTTTGTGAACTTTTTTTTTTTTTTGGTACCGGGGATCAAACTCCACCGGAACCACTGAGCTAAATCCCCAGCCCCTTTTGTGAACTTTTAACAAGACCTTATTAAGTCATTGATAGCTAGTGCTTTATGGGAAAAGTTGTCAGAATGGCACTTATGGGAAAAGTTACAATTCTTGTACACTTTTCACCTAAGTATTCCAAACATTAATGTTTCACGTTTTATCCTGTTTCTCTTCTTCCTTTTAAACACACATACATGTATGTATGGTCATGTGTTTATACTTTTCTCTCAAGTGTGTAGAGGAAGATGTGGATGTGTTGCCAATTTTCCTCTAAATTCTTACTGTAGTGTATATTTTCTGAAAGTAAGGGCCTTTTATATTACCACAATACAGATTACAATGATCACAATTAGGAAATTGGGTCTGGTGCCATGGCTGATGCTTGCAACGGCTTGAGGCTAGCCTAGGCAATTTAACAAGACTATCTCAAAACTTAAAAAAAAATTTTAAAAAGGGTTTAGCATGTGGCTCGGTGGTAGAACGCTTGCTTAGCATGTGTTCAATCTCACCATTCAATCCCTGGTACCACTACCACCCCAAATTATGTAGTTAACATTGACATAGTACTATTATCTACAGTGTTATTCCTATTCTACGTTGGATTACATGATTTAGCTGTCATGTCTTTTTAGTCTGGACCAATCTTTCTTTGACTTTCATGACCTTGTAGTTTTTGAATGATTACTGGCTAATTTTGCAAACTAACTCAATTTGAGTTTGTTAAACAATTGATTTTAATTAGTCTGTCAAATTTGTTGTTTGGTCTCAATCCCCAAGTTTGGTCCTCTTTCTGGTGCCATAAAGAGAAGTGTGCTGACCTTAATGAATTTCCAGAAATAACATTTTAAGATAATTTCAGTGAGTCAAAACCTTAGGAGTAATTGGTTATCTATATATGACACTTTTTTTCTGGATAACTCAGGTGTTTTAACTCTGCATGTTCCACATGTGACATACATACAACCCTCCCCCCTCCAAAAGAACTGTATACCTAGAAGCCTAACACACGGTATTAAAGAATAAGTTACTGGGTCGGGATTTAGCTCAGTGGCGCCAAGGCTGCCTCGAAAGCACAAGGTCCTGAGTTCAAGCTCCGGTATCCGAAAAAAAGAATAATAAGTTACTTTCATTGAGATAATCTTACATATAAGGAAGGTGACGAAGAGATGGAAGAAAGGGTAAGAAAGGATTAAAAAAAGAATTGAGATAAGTACATGTACCAACTTCAGGAGAAATGTGATCATTGTATACTATAAACATGCACTAAGAAAAACTGCAAAGTATAAACATGTACTAAAAAAACCCCAAAAAGAATTATAAGCTATTTTGCAAATGTCCTACCATGATTTTTTTTTAAAGGTTGAGAGCTAGTCTTCACTAGCTCCTAGTAGAATTACTTTAAGTATGGTGGTAGAGCTGATGCTTACTCAAAATAATAGAATATTAAAATTGAAAGACTATAATTATTGTCCAACTGTATTATTTTTCTGAGAACCAAGGATATTGATGGTTTGTCCAAAGGAAGTCCACAGTAGTAATTAACAACAGATACAGGAAATTGGGAGTGAGAGGATTTTTAAATTTTGGAAAGCTTCATTTTGGAAAGATTGTTCAAGCATATAGATCAATATCACTGTGTATTACTGTCTTTTTAAAAATAAGTAAAACATGCAAAGAAAAATGAGGTCGTGGAATGAATTTTTATGACATGAACATACTTGTACAGCCGCTACTCAGGAAGAAAAGAATATTATAGAAACCTCTTTTATCCCCCCCCGCAAAATGACTGTAGTGATAAAACATGTTTTTTCATCTGTGACTTACGACATATAAATACAATCACATAAAAAGTTCTTTTGTGTCTGGCTTTGGGTGAATATTGTTTTGTAAAATTTAATACAAACTATAAAATGTGGATAGTAGCTCTAGCAATGGCTCTCAAAGTATGAGTGAGTTCTGGGATGATGTTAGAGGAAGAGTCACAATTATCTGAAAAGCCTATTAAAATATTCTGCCTTTTGGGGCTGGGGATTTAGCTCAGTGGTTTCACCACTTGCTATGCAAGCGCAAGGACCCAAGTTCGATTCCCGGTACCAAAAAAAAAAATATTCTGCCTTTTTTCAGTTGTGTACCTGTATGAGGCTGGGTTTTTCTTCATAAACTTCAGCTAAAACATGTCACATCAAGTTGAATGCAGAAACAGATGACAGAGATTTGTAAGAATATAAAACAGTAAAAGTTATTTTCTATAAAAAATGTTTTGATTGTTACCATTTTAAGGCAAATTAATGAGAAATATAGGGGGCAGTAGTGGGGGATTAAATCTAGGGCCTCACTAAGTATGCAGCATTCCGCCACTGAGCTATTCTCCTACACCCCTTAAGTACTTTTAAATTTAGTTTTAATGTCTGAGTAAATATTAATAAAATCACCTGAGCACAATTCTTTGGAGTTTTCTATAATTTTTAAGTCTGGGAAAGGATTCTAAAATCAAAAAATTTTAGTTCCTGACTTAGTATTATCTAATTTACATTTCCTGGTTAGGAATAATGTTCACTTTTTTGTGTACTTATCAACCATTTGGCTATCCTTTCTTATAAATTCCCTATTAAATCTTTTGATTTTTTTAATGGGATGCCTTTCTAAAAATTGGTTTATACTCCTTACCCCAATATTTTATATGCATTCCTTTTTCAGTTATAGGTATGTATATCTTTTGTCTTGCCTGTTTTTAAAAAAATTTTTTTAGTACACATTAGTAATGATCACATTCATCATGGGGGATTTGTACATGTACATAACACATCAATTCTTTTTTTGTCCCCTTCCCCTCATTCCATATCTCCCTTTCCCCATTTACAAAACCTCTGTTTCCATTTTTTTCATCTTTTTTCTTTAAATAAATGCCATTTCCCTTCCTTCTCTCTTGTCTCCCCCTACCTTTTTTTCCCTTTCCCATTTGAAAAAGTTTGTCCTACTTCCTCATATCTATACTCCATTTTGCTCCTTAGTTATACTTTCAGTTTCTCACACAAAAGAAACAATGCGATATTTAAATTTGTGTGTATGATTTATTTCACTTAAGATTACAGTGTTAAGGTGCATCTGTTTATCTAAAAATGCCTCAAGTTTATCCCCTTTTTGAAGTAGTACTCCAGGCTCTTTTACTTTCTTTCTTTTTGTTTTTTTGGTACCAGGGATCGAACTTGGGACCTTGTGCTTGTGAGGCAGGCAACAGATCCACTGAGCTAAATCCCTGGCCCTCTTTTACTTTCTTAATGGTGCCTTCTAATGAATAGAAATTCTTAATGTTCATGCAGTCCAGTTTAAGCATACCTTAATGTTTTAGTAAGTAATTTTATACCTAACAAGTCCTAAAGATTTTTTGGTTGTCTTCTAGAGGCTTTGTTATTCTTGACTTTCACAGTTAGATCCAAAATTCACATGGAATTGGTCTTTTTCTTATGTGGAAAGTAATGATCAGATTTAGTTCTTTCCCTATAGCTATGCAGTCCTTCAAGCACCCATTTATTGTCACTACTTGAACGAACAAATCCAGCCACGCACACAGAAATTTCTTCCGTGTACTGATATGTTAATTAAATGTTTATTGAAAGTGCTCATGTGAATGCCTAATGTTTTAAATTATTAATATATTTATGGTGATATTTCTATTAATACGAATTTTTAAAAATATTTCAACATCTATGTAAGTCAGTTTTCCATTGTTATAATAACATAATCAGGAAAATTAATTTACAGCAGGAAAGATTTATTTTGGCTCACTATTTCAAAGGTTTGGGCCCATGTTTGCCTGGCTCCATCCACTGTTTTGGGCCTGAAGTGAGGCAGAGTATCTTGGCAGTGGGACTACATGGTAGAGGAGGCTGTTCATTTCATGACAGCCAGGAAGCAGAGAAAGGTGGAGGATGAGATGCTGGGCACAAGATAAACACGCATACACATACATCCTAGGCACAAACTTAGTCTCTTCAGCTGGGTCCTACTCCCTAAATTTTCAACATCTCCCAATAGTTCATCAAATTATGAACCCATGAATTAATCCATTGATAAGATCAAAGACTTGTGATCTAATCTCTTCCCCAAAGCTCCACCTCTGATCACTGCTGCATTGAGGTCCATGCCTTCAACACATGAGCCTTTGGGAGGCATTTCAGATCCAGATCATAATCTGTCTACAAAAATATGAACTGTAAAAGAATAGTTATTAGTTTTACTAATTAAAAGGTTCAAGTATCCTGAGCTTTTCGGTTTTGGTTTGTAACATTCATTTGCTTAAAAGATGACCCTTTTTTGGTGAATGGTATATATACTATATGGGTCAGTATTTTATGACATTACCTTTATGTTAAGAAGTAATACAGAATTTATTCTAAGCTGTTTACTTTTCAGGAAACATTCTGATGGTAAATTACCATCAGAGTTAACTAATAGTGGAAAAAACAAGAGAAATACAGATTTTGAAGGCACAGATGAACCCATTTTTGGAAAGAAGCCCAGGATAGAAGAGTCAGTAACTGAAGACCTAAGGTAATAGTTCCATAGTCATAAATGTATCTTTATTTGGGGATTGCATGAAGTTTTAAAAATTGTTTATATGTTGGTATTTTATAATGTTTGCCAAGTTGGAGATACGAAAATAGTTTGTTTATGTATACATAGAAGCCTGTAAATGTAGAACATTTAAGATTAGACAATTGGATGACCATGCAGAAATGACTCAATCTTTGGATAGTTTAGAATCCAATTTTGAGAATCTTGAACTATGACTTTTTTTTAAAGAAGAAAAGATAGATTTCCTTTATTTGTTAATACCTCAAGATGATCACTGGGAGAGCAGAATAAAAGGAAACAGTAACTCATTCAATAGAAGGAATAAGTGAGAAGGAATATTAGAAGGAATTAGATTTTCATTGTTGCATGTAGCAGTGGAATGACTATGAATCTCAAGGCACTTGTCAGTGAGGGAAACCCAAGGATATCTGTGGCTGGATACTTTCTGGTATTGATATTTCTCAGATTTTGAAAGTTAGAACTTCTAGAGTTGATACAAGTATTTTTAGTTGATCTGATTCTTATTATAATGATCTTCATAATATTTGCTTTTCCCTTCCTTCTGTGCTGTATTCTAGGTTAGCATTAAGATGAAGTTTACTTTTTATATTTCAGTTATTGTTATAGCTAGTAAAATTACTCTGTAAATGCTGAAATGATGTGTCATTGACATATTTAAGATGCACCACTTACCGAAGTTAGTGTAATAGGTTTCAAAATAATATTGGTAGTTTAAAAGTCTTTTTTACTCAATGTTGTAACTTTTAGGGTTTATTCAGTGTGGTTATTGAACTCAGAAGTATAATAAATAAGAGAATAATACGTTTAGCATAGAAATATACATCTGATTTTCTATGATCTAAATTAGACTAGTTTATTTTATGTATCCTATGGCAAGCAGCAAAGACCCTGGCCAGCCAACACTGCTGATAATTAGTGGTGACACAATCATAGTTAAGTTGGGGTAAAGGGGTTATGTGAAGGGGCTATGTGTAGTTACTAGGGATACATTGCTGACGCAGACAAGGCTTGTAAAGGAACAGAAAAAATATGGGTTGTGATAAACAACCTTGTCTTTTTAGTAAAGAAGGTTTTAATTTTGGGAATCGAATTTGGATGTGAGTCACTTGTGACCTCGGCTGAGTGTTATCTCATGTCAAGCCCCATAGCTTCACAGGCCAATTCTGTGGTCTGTGCCATGGCTGTTGGGCGGGGGGCTGATATTGGCCCACTCGCCATCCACATTGCTCCCTTCAGTCAAGTAGGCTTCAGTCAGACTCATTTCTTAAACTAATTGCAAGGTAACTTTACAGACTGCTGTTTACAGCCTGCTTTGGGCATGGTCAGTGGGGTGGTCCCCCACAATAGAGTGTTTTTATAACCATCTTCGTTTTGAGATAGTGATGGTACTTTATAAAATAACTTTTTTTTTTAAAAAAATATGGATGGCTTCTTGAATTTGTGTGTCGTCCTTGCACAGGGGCCGTGTTAATCTTCTCTATATCGTTCCAAATTTAGTATATGTGCTGCAGAAGCGAGCACTAAGCTGACATAACTTTTGAATCATCTGTTTGCCAGGCAGTTTGTTCTGTATTTGTAATAAAAGATGTTAACTGAGTATTTTAAATCCTGAGCATATACTACGTATGAATAATATGACAAAATTTCTGAATATTAATAGCCAAAGTTTTTCCAGTTTGGAATACTGATAGTTGGGCAATATAATTTTCTTTACAGTGCAGATTAGGAGGATTATTATTTACTCTAGAAAAATAATTTCTCCATCATTTTAATAATTTTTTTTTTTAAGTTTGGCAGATCTGATGCCCAGGGTCAAGGTACAGTCCGTTGAAACTGTTGAAGGATGTACACATGAGGTAAGTACAAACAATATACAGTAGTTTAGTATTAAAATGGGGTTTTTCTTTGTACTGTGTAGTAAAACAATTAGCAAGCAGCTTAACCTTAAAGGCCTTGGAAACAAGATTGTGCAGGGTATACATTGTCTAATAAAAGAGCTGGACTTTTGCTGTGAAGCCTGGGTTCAGATGCTGATCTAACAATTTTTCTGTGTGTGTGGTGTAAATTTTATCAGAAAATTTGTAGTGTTTAGTGATTATATTTATCATGAGGAGTTGATATATAAGTATATAACACATCTTAATTCCTGTCCTCCTCCCTATTGCAAAAGATCTATCACTCAAATTCCTATTATCTCTTATTTTGCTCTTACATTTCGCATTTCTCATATAAGAAACCATGAAATGTGTCTAATCTATTTCACTTAACATATTTCATAGTGTATCCATTTTCCTACAAATGACTCAAATTTATCCTTTATGGCAGAGTAGCATTCCATTGTGTGTAAATAGGATATTTTCTTTATCCATTGATGGACATACAGGCCACTTTCATAATTTAGCTATTATGAGTTGTGCTGCTAAAAACATAGCTATTCATGTGTCATTATAATATGGTATCTTTTAACTCCTTCAGAAAGATATCTAGAAGAGAAATAGCTGGGTTGAATGGAATTTCTAGTTTTAGTTTTTTTGAGGAGTTTCCATACTGATTTCCATAGTGGTTGTACTACTGTGCATTCCCACCTACAAAATAGAAGAGTTCCTTTTTCCCTGCAGTCTTGCCAGCAATTATTGATTTCTTGATGATGACCATACTTTCTGAGTTGCACATTTTTTTTTGGTACCAGAGATCAAACTTAGGACTTTGTGCTTGTGAGGCAGGCAGCGGAACCACTGAGCTAAATCCCTGGCCTCTTTTCTGAGTAAGATGGAATCTCAATGTTGTTTTAATTTGCATTTCTCTAATCAGGATGTTGAACATTTTCTTGTATGTATTGGCCATTTTTACTACTACTTCTGACAACTGTCTATTCATTTTACTTGCCCATTTTTTTATTGGTTCTTGGCAGTCTCATTTTTTTGAGTTCTTTGTTCTAGATGTTAATCCTCTGTCCAAGAATTAGCTAGTGGTCATGAATTTCTTAAAGTTTTCTTTGTCATGGACATACCTGTTTCTGCATCAGTTTTGAAAGATAGTTTTGCAGGATGTATCAGTCTAGGTTGGAAGTTGTTTTAGGGTTTGAACCACTTTATTCCAAACTTTCCTGGCCTTTAAGGTTTGTGTTGAAAAGTCTGCTGTAATAATAATGGGTTTACTTTGTCTCTACCTGCTTTTAAGATTCTGTCCTTCTGTTGGACTTAGGATTTTGCATGTGATGTGTTACGTAGAAGTTCTTCTCTGATTATGGCTATTTGGGTTTCTATATGCCTCACATAAGTTTTTCCAACTACAGTTGGAAAGTTTTATTTCTATAAACAGGTTTTTCATGTCCTTTGTGTTGCCTTTTAAATTTTCAGTAATTCTAATTAATCTTAGGTTATTTTTCAGTAATTCTAATTAATATTTGTGTCATCTAGAAGTTGATGGATCCCTTTATCATGTCCTCATTGTTTTTAAAGTATCTGTGAGTATATGGTCACCTGCATCAGCCCCCTGAAAACCAATGAAATAATAAAAAAGAAATGAGTCCAAAAATAACTCCTCCATATTTTTGAACGAGGAGTTTCTTTCCAGGGTCTGCAATATTGGAATCCACCAGATATGGCAGGGGTGAGGATGATAGTCATTGCTAAGAACTATTTTGTTTCCACACTCACATTTTTGTGTCTGAATGCTTAATCCTGCCCTGTCTTTACCATTCAGCAGCTCCCAGTTTTCATGTCCCTCTGTGTGCCTATAGGTTTATGGACACCCCACCCCACCCCGAGCCAAGTGAGCTTTCCTGATTACTTTCTTATCTTCTCTGTATTGTGCTGTTTTTGCTGCTTCTCTGTAGTTTCTAGTTTTCCTTTCTAGTGTTCCTAGAAGTCTGCTTCCTTTTTTCCTCTTCACCAAGTTGTTTTTCAGGTGTCTCAATTCCATGTCTGAGAACCTGGGTATTTTGCTGCCAGTAAATATTTATTTAGTAAATTCTTGTATTCTTGAAGTCAAATACCATGCCATTTTTTGCAGATCATTTGGTATTGCATGTCTTTCTCCAATGTCTGATAATTGCATTTTCTTTTATTCTGCCACAGGATTGTTGTCCCTGGTGGCTTGTATCCATTTAGAAGTGAGATTTTATACATACAAGAGACATAATATAACTATCACTATTTTCTTCAATTAAGCCTTTCATCATTACAGTAAAACTTTATAGCAAGTTGTTGGGCAGTTGAAGAATCTTCAGTCTATAGAGAATAAGCAGAGAAATTCCAAATTAATAAAAATGGCTTTTGATACAGATTTATCTATTACAATACCTCTTTGTGATAAACATTCCTCTATGCTTCCTTAAAACAGCACTTAGTTTGTCAAGTGTAATGCCCATTTGGTCACTCACTTAATACTTATTTTAGAGCCTAGGCAATGCTCTGGGCTGTGAAGGACAGAGAAAACAGCCCTGAAGACTTAAAAAACTCTCCCTGTGCTCCATGATTATCTTCAGGTTTGCCAGTTTGTCTCCTCTTCTTTCTCAGTAACTTATCTCCTCCTGCAGAAGCTTAAGGATGTCAGCTTAGTGTCCTCTGACTAAAACCTTCATCACTAAGCACATTTGTTCTTTTCACGTCCACTGAAAGGAAAAAGCATTATGCCTTGTGGGCTAATGATGGTTGTTCTGCCAGTCTTTGTGGTTGTATCTTATGTCTCCACAAAGACTTTGTCAATTTCATTGACTAGACTCTCTTTCTCTACATATTTGCCTTTTTTAAAAAAATCAGCATAGAACATTGAAAAGCATCTTTTGTCTTAGGATGCATTTTAACCACTGTATTGGTTTTTCTCTCCTGGTTGTAGCCATTCATTAAACAAATATTTTAATAGGCCAGGGATTTAGCTCAGTGGTTCTGCCACCTGGCTTGCAAGCGCAAGGTCCTTAGTTTGATCCCTGGTACCAAAAAACAAAACAAATATTTTAGTGCCAGTTATGTTTTATTATCTACTAAAAATAAAACAAGAAAAAAGACATGGTCCTTTCTCATAATTTCTGTTGAGTGGTGTGCTTAAGAATCTGAGAGGCCAGGGATTTAGCTCAGTGGCACCATGCTTGGCGCCCAATCGCAAAGTCCTGAGTTGGATTCCCAGTACCAAAAAAAAAAAGAATCTGAAGTCTTGACTTTTCATTCATCTTTTAATCACTCTAGTATAATTTATTTCTTTTCTCTCCAATTCTTTGAAATTATTCTGTCAAAAATCACCACTGATTGCTGAATATTTCATCTTGATCATTGTTCTGGTGGTCTGTTTTTCTGGTGTATCTGTGGGCTGTTTTTCTACATGTGTGTTATGTTACTATTACCTAGACTCTTCAAAGTATAGAAATATAACTCTTTGATTCTTAGAGATATAAAAACATTTTGTTGTTAAATCCCAGACATGTTAAATTTTTAATTGTTCACTGCCAATATTCTTTATTCATGTCATACAAAGTATCAAGAGAGATGTGATAGAGGTCAGCTAACTAACCAGCCATGCATGGCTCCATTGACCATTCATAGTGGGAATCACATCATTTCGGGTCTAGCTTTCACATTCAGATCTAGAAAATTGTTTTTGTTACTATACCAAAGGTTGGATATTGTAGGATAGTCTCATATTCATCATACATGTAAGAGATACAGGAAGTGTTCTAAAGAATCTAATTTCTTTAAATTTAGTGGGTAGATAGTTCTCTGAAGTATTAAACTGTGTGGGAATTGAATTTAATAACTCATAGTAACTTATAATTTAATAACATTTCTTGGAATCATAATAGAAGAACTGTCTTAAAGAAAGATGTAACTAGTCCTATCCCCAGAAGTTTTTATTTACCTTCCTGATATGTGAAACAACTCACTCATAAGTTAACTTTTCTAAACTGCTGGATAAACTACCAAATTGTTTCCTCTTTATAGATTCCTTTTTTTTTTTTTTTTTTTTTGTGGTACCAGGGATCAAACTCTGGACCTTGCGCTTGTGAGGCAGGCATGGTGCCACTGAGCTAAATCCCCAGCCCTATAGATTCCATTTTGAACATCACATTTTTTCTGACACATTCTTCATACTTGAAATTATTCATTAAATTTAAGAATTTATTAGGTTCCTCTTTTTTTATAGTCAGTTCTTAGACATTCCTTTCTGAAACTGCCCATGATATCTTGATTATAATTGAGTCACAAGTTTACTGACAATCTCTCAGTATTTCTAAGGCAGCTAATCTCATCTAGTTTTCTTAATAGAAATTTTGCTTTTAAAAATGATACTTGAGGGGGCCGGGGATTTAGCTCAGTGGCACTGCGCCTGCCTCGCGAGTGCAAGGTCCTGAGTTCAATCCCTTGATACCAAAAAAAAAGATACTTAATTTCTGTGTGTCTCTTAATTTGGTCTTGTAGACTATATGATAATTGGTTAGGTTCCTATTGTATAGTTAGAAATATGTAAGCATGACTGGTATTTTTGAGCCTTGGGACTTTAAAGTACATTGTGAATTCAAGATCTTAATCTTTACTAGAAGAAAGTTAATTTCCTGATCCAGACAATAAAGAATATTATTTTATTCTACATAGTTTTCTTTCATATGGTGACATACCATATACGTTTATTCAGCTTTTTTGAACATTCATCAATGTCAGTAAATACAGTTGGTATGCAAAATAAGATAGGTAAGATAGCTACTGGACCTTAATAAGCACAGTTTCTTCAGGGGTACAGCCTTACAAGTCTTCAGTAACTTTACCCTTAGGCCAATGCTAGTACTGTAGAGGCATACAGTATTTGATTATTATAGCTTTAACTTTTTGTCTTATACTTAAAGGTATTTATTCTTATAGTACCCATGACTATCAAAACATTCTAGCTGGTTATAGTGGCCCATGCATTTAATCCCATCCATTCAGGAGGCTGCAGTGGGAGGACTGCTTAGGTTCGGAAGTTTGAGACCAGCCTCAGAAAACTAATGAGACCCTGTCTCAAAATAAAAATAAAAGAGGGCTGGGGATTTAGCTCAGTGGTGCCTCCACTTGCCTCCCAAGCAGAAGGACCCAAGTTCAATCCCTGGTACCAAAAAAATAAAAAGAAAAGAAACATTCTAGTTCATCAGTTCTATTTTTCAGACCTTTATTAATTTTGGAGTGTTGAATCATCAAATAGATTTGTAATTTTTTGTAAATTTGACAACAGGTTGCGCTTCCTGCAGATGAAGATTATTTACCACTTAAACCTCGAATTGGAAAAGCAGCAAAGGTTTGTGCTTTGGATTATACAGTTGGCAAAGTTTTGTGAGACTTTCTTAGAAATCTTCAAAAAAAATTTCAAATGAAACTTGTGTACTTCCCAATGTAAATTTGCCACGAAGAAGTCAACTACAAAATGTAGTGAATAGTAAACAACCATGCTGGAAATCAAGTATCATGTGATGAGATTAAAAGAATTTAATGAAAGTTGTCATCCTTTCTGTTAAAAAACAAATGCATATATACAAATTTTGCCTGTACCTTTAGGGTTTAAATAAACTTCTAATGAAATATAAACTCTGCTTTTATTAGCTGGGCTTTGAAGTTCTAATAGATCTTAAAAGGTTAAAAAATTTTGAGGCTACTTTTTTCCCAAGTAATTTTGTCTAAATAAAAAAGGCAATATGATGGAGTAAGCATCAACTCTTAAAAGTCTTAATAGATGTATTATTCTGCCTCTGCTGTGTGTACTTAAGTGAGATATTTTCAGAGCCTCAGTTCTTGTTACGAAAAGAAAATGCTTATTTTAATGTTATGAAGATTAGTGGTAATGTTTGGAAAATATGTTGCACAGTACTATTCTTGGTAAACAGTAAATATTTTATTAATTTAATGTGTATACAAGTATATTTGAAAGATTAAATAGCAGAACTAACTTCTATGATGTCTGGCAAAAGATGTTTCCTCTTTCTAAAATTCTTCAGTATATATAGTAAATATAGTATAGTGTTCTATAGTATAGTATTCTATAGTATAATATAGTATAATATTCTTCAGTATATCAGTAAATATAGTATATTTCCTATATAGAATCATAAATAATACTAATATAGTGCTTTTGAGTTAAGCTTTCTTTTATTTAGAGTGTGCTTTGAGATAGCTATGTATTTTTCATCCAGTAATTAATTTTTTTTATAGGAATACCCATTTATACTTGATGCTTTCCAAAGAGAAGCCATTCAGTGTGTTGATAATAATCAGTCTGTTTTAGTATCTGCACATACATCAGCGGGAAAAACTGTATGTGCTGAGTAAGTAACTTTCTTTTTAATGAAATCTTAAAAATTTACTTTTTTAGTGGGCATGGTGGCATATACCTGTAATCCCAGCACTTGGAAGGCTGGGGCTTCATTGAATCCCATCTGGGCTACATTGTGGGTTCAAGGCCAGCCTGACCTGAATTACACAGTGAGACCTGTCTCAAAACAGCAAACAAGTCACTATACTATATTTTGTAATTTTTTTGTCATTAAAAATTTCTGTTTTGGTTTGATTTATGTAAAATAAAGCTGGTTATGCTTATGTCTTTATATTTAAATATGTTAATTTCTTTTTCTCACCCTAATAAACTAACTAGGACCTCCAGTGTAGTGTTTTTAATAGAATTCCTGATATTAAAGGAAATTCCTGATATTCTGTTTTTCATAATTAAACCTGTGGGTTTTTCATAGATGGTTTTTTATCAGCCTGGGAAAGATGCCTTCTGTTTTTAGTTTGCAGAGATTATGTGTGTTGTGTATGTGCATATAAAGTATTTAGATACTGGATTTTCTCATATGCTTATTTGCATGGATTGAAGTGATTCTTTTTGGTTCTGCTAGTGTGATGAAACATGTTGATTGCTTTTCAAATGATGAATAATTCTGAGAAATTGCATTTGGTCATGATTATATAAATATATTACTATATTGTTAAGAATTTTCACATCTGTGTTCCTGAGGGTTATTGCTTTTTTAGTTTTATTATGATGGGATTTTTTACTGGTTTTGGTATCAGGGTGATCTTTGCTTCTCTCTCTTTTTTTCCCCTGATCTAGCTAGAGTTCTGTCAGTTATTGATCTTTTAAAATGTCCAGCTTTTGGTTTCATTAATTTTTTTTTAATCTGGTCTGTTTTCCATTTCATTGGTTTTCATTCTGATCTTTCACTTCATTTGCTCTTCTTTTACTGGTTATTTGGGGAAGAAAAGTGAGGTAATTGATTTGAGACCTTTTTTTTTCTTTTTCTTTTTTTTTTTTTGGTGTCGCGGATCGAACTCAGGACCTTGCACTTTCGAGGCAGGCAGCGGAACCACTGAGCCAAATCCCCGGGCTGAGACCTTTTTTTTATCTAATGTGGGCACTTAATGATTAAACTTTGCCTTCAATATTGTAGCTTCGTCCTTCAAATTTTATGTTCTGTTCTATAGATTATATAAATATATTTTTTTGATGTGTTTTTCAAGTAAATGATTTATCTTGATAATTTTTTTTGATCAGGGTTTCTTTATGTTGTTATTTTCCTTCTGCATAAAGAAATGTCTTAAACATTTGTTGTAGTACAAGTCTCCTGATTAAAAATTATTTTTAAAGCACAAGGTCCTGAGTTCAATCCCCAGTACCAAAAAAACAATTATTTTTAACATTTGTACATCTAAAAAAGTCTTATGTTTTCATTTTTGAAAGATGTTTTCCGTAAGAGTAGAGTTCTGATTTTTTTAAGATTGTCTTTTGACTTGTGTCATTTTTTTTCAATTTTATTAGTACGTTTGCAGTACATAGTGATTATTACTTTTCTTATGGAGAGTTGGTACATGTACATAATACATCTTAATTCTTTTGTAACCAACCCCCCACCATCTTGCATCATTCTTTACAAGTCTATTGTGATCCTTACCATTGTTCCTTCATAAGTAATAGTATCTTTCTCACTGATTGTTTTTATGATTTTATCTTTATCAGAATTTAAGCAGCTTGTTTGTGATATATTGTAGTATAGTATTTTTATGTTTCTTTGTGCATTGGGTTTGTTATTTGCAGTGCTCCCGTGGTTCTCTTTCAGGAACTCTGTACTTACATTAGGCCACTGAGAGGTATCTGACAACTCACTGCTGACATGTTACTGTTTTTCCGATGAATTTCATTTTTGGGTCATTTCTAATACTGCATTTTCAAATGCATTAATCTTCTGAATTGTTGAATCTGCATTTAATCCCATTGTGTGCATTTTTCATCTCAAACATTGTAGTTTTCTTTGCTAGAAGTTCCTTTTTTTGTTTGTTTTTGGTGCTGATCATAATCCCTTAAAACATATTGTGAAAGGTGGCTATTTCTTATGGACTACTCTGGTGGAATTGCCCATTACTTGTCACCTAACATATCAAATTTTGTTCTTTGTCCTCTTTTTTTATTTTAAATTTTCAGCATTGTGCTTCACAGTTGGCTGTGCTGTGTGTATTTTAGCCTTACATAATTTCCACTACTGGACAGTAAATTGTGTAAAGACTTTGAGAGCTCTAATTCACATTATGCATTTTTGCAAATTTATTGCACAAAAGTACATTATCACAAAGTTTGACTTTGTTTTTAAGAATTGTGTATGAGGGCTGGGGATGTAAGCTCAGTGGTTCTGCCGCCTGCCTTGAAAGCGCAAGGTCCCGAGTTCGATCCCCAGTACCAAAAAAAAAAAAAAAAAAAGAATTGTGTATGAACATAAAAATGAGATGTGCTTTTTGAACATCTGCACTTATGAAAGATAAAAATCTCATTTTTTTCAGGCAAATGCATATATGGTAGCAACCCACCAATGTTTGATAGATTTTGTCAAGACTTGAGTTGTTCATGGTATTTCAGATGACTGCACTTATAAAGCTAGGTACATACAACTACCAACCATAGTGATGTGTATTTATACATTTGGCTGGCTGGCTGGCTGCTTCTTCCCTCCCCTCCCCTTTCCCTTCTCTGTTGCAGTATTGGTGATTGAACCCAGGGCCTTTCACTGAGCTATATCCCTAATCCT
Source organism: Heterocephalus glaber (assembly GCF_053883595.1). Taxonomy (NCBI): domain Eukaryota; kingdom Metazoa; phylum Chordata; class Mammalia; order Rodentia; family Bathyergidae; genus Heterocephalus; species Heterocephalus glaber. The sequence continues at coordinate 36,908,332 of NW_028258333.1, forward strand.
TTTTTATTTTGAGACAGTGTCCTGCTAAGTTGCACAAGCTTGGCTTGATTTTGGGGTCTTTCTGCCTTAGTCTCCCATAGTACTAAGATAACAGGGCTGGGCACATTTGGCCTCCTGACCTGTTTTCTTTATTTCTGCTCATAACTGTTAATAGACATGCAACTGTCACTAGTATACCTGTTCATATTTTCCTAAAAAATATTATTGTCTATTTTACTGTGTAAAGTGGTCTATGAAATGTTGTTGTGGTTTTATATTTCCTCAACTTCCCCTTTTAAAATGTAAATAAATGTTTTCTGAACAACTTAAATTTTTTTTTTGAGAATTATATTTTGGGAATTGTGATGGGAGGGTTAGAATTTTGAGATTTCGGCACTGAGGATTTGTGTTCTTGTGTACTGTTAGGATTATAGCCCCAAACTCTATTTTTGATATCTTCCATATCTTCTGACTATCCTTTAGTTTCTTGAACATGTGGACTATAGTTATAAAAATTGCTTAAATGTTCTTTTTACTTTTATCTATGTTATTTTCTGGTCTTTAGATAGATTATATTTTCCTTTTCATTAGGGGCCATTATGTTTGTGCTTCTTTACATACTGCTTTAGTTGGATGTTTGCTTGGCCATTTTAAATTTTTATCACTGGCTTTAAGCAGTTTGATTATAACTTTACTTTTTTTTTTTTTTTTCCATTTTTCTTGTGCTTGAGTTTGTTGAGCTTCTTAAATTTGGGGGCATATTAAGTTTGCATCAAATTTTGGAAAATTTAAAATATTTCTCCTTCCTTCTAGTTCTTTAGGGATTCCAGCTATATTTATAGCAGTTTTAAATTGTCCCACAGCCCACTAATGTTCTACTTACTGTTATTTTATTTTTTGGTTTTTTGTTTTATTTTGATAGTTTCTCTTTCTATTTTTTTATGTTTATTTTTTCTACAATGTTTATAATCTGCTTCAGTTTTATCTACTGTTTTTCATCTTAGGCACTTTTATCTTTAAAAGTTTAATTTGAGTTTTTAATGTTTTCTGTTTATACTTAACATGTTACCTTCTTGAGCATGTAGAGTATAGTTATGTATATCCTATAATCTTTAATATCCTTGTTTACTAGTTTTGTCATCTGTCTCATTTAGGTCTGATTTAATTGATTTTCCTCCCTCTTTCCCCATCTTTGTGTATCTGTTACTTCTTTATTGTATACCAAAATATTGTGAATTCTACTTTGGGTACTGAATGTGTTTCATTCCTATATCCATATTTATGAGCTTTGTTCTGGAGTGTAGATACTTGGAAAAAAGTCATCCTTTTGAGACTTGATTTTATAATTTCTTTAGGCAGGAGAGATCAGGATGTAGTCTAAGGCCAATTTTCCCCACTGCTACTCTTTAGTTACTACTCTTCTTGATACAGTATTTTACCCAGTTTCTTGTGACTTATAAAGTTATCATGGTGGATGATACAAACCTAAATTACTCCTACTAACTACTGTGTAAGATTTATGAGAGCTGCTGTAGGAAATAGTTCATTATTTGTTCCAAAACATAGACACTCTTACATATTTACCCTATATAATTGAAAATAGATGGTCAAGTAATTGTACAGAAATATTCATAATAGTGTTATTCAAAAGGGAAAAACCATCTAAATGTTCATCAGTGAATGCGTAGTTTAATTTAGTGATTAAATGAGATTGGATTTATTGCCTTTTGTTGTTAGTTTGGCTGTTATTTTGATGTAATTCTTATGGCTGTTTCTTGTTTTTTCTTTTACTGCCTTCTATTATATTTTACCTTTATTGAGTTACATTTTTAGTAGCTACTATAGGGCTTATACTATATGTCTTTTAAGTATATCACAACTACAATTTTTTGTGAAACTTTGCTATACTATTTCCTTTCTATCGTGCTATGTAATATTGTCATATATATTTCAACTACATATGTTGTGAACCCAGTAATATAGTGTTATAATTATTACTTTAAATGGTACATTTGTGGAAATACTAAGTGAATAAAAGCTTTATATGTGCACATATGTGTATACAATCATAATTCGTTTTTTATTTGGGGGGGGTACCAGGGATCAAACTCAGGACCTTGTGCTTGCAAGGCAAGCGCTGTGCCACTGAGCTATATACCCGGCCCTACAATCGTAATTCTTTAATTCTACAACGGTGTTTCCTTTCAGTCTGAAGGATTTTTAGAAATATTTCTTGCAGGATGAATCTGTTCACAGTGAGTTTTCTCAATTTTTATTTGGAATTTCTTTTGCTTTTGTTTTGAAGGATAGTGTCATTGATAATAGAATTCATGGTTGGCAACTTTTTGTTTGTTTTAGCACTCTGGATATGTTATTCTGCTGGCTGATACTGTTTCATTCTACTTCATTCTTTCTCATGTGAAGTCAGCCTTATTTATGGTGTGCTGAAGTATACTATTCTATGTGTTGTTTTTCTGTTGCTGCTTTTCAAAGACTTTGTTATTTAGCAGTTTATAATTCTAGGTATAGTTCTTTCTCAGTTTTTCCTGTTCAGGTTCATTTTACTGAATAAATTCAAATAGATTAATGTTTTATAACATGTTTGGGAAGTTTTTTGTTAATTTTTAAGTTATTTTTTCTGCCTTTTTCTCATTTTGGAATTTTCTTTTTTTTTTTTTTTTTTGTTGGTACCAGGGATTGAACTCAGGACCCTGTGCTTGCGAGGCAGGCAGCAGAACCACTGAGCTAAATCCCTGGCCCTCATTTTAGAATTTTCATTAAGTCAGAGAGATTATTCCCAAGATTCCTCCCCCACTCGTATTGGAGATTGAACTGAGGACCTTGCACTTGTGAGGCAGGCACGGCAACACTGAGCTAAATCCCCAGCCCTCCACAGATCTCTTTTAATACTTTTTTTGTGTATTTCTTTGGATTTGATAATGTCTTTATGTTCATAGTCACTGGTATTTTCTTTTGTCATCTCATTTGTGTTCTTTAGCCTACCTAATGTTTTCTTTATATACTTTTGATCTGAGTTTTCATTGGGTTATTAATAATTTGAGTTTTCATTTGGTTATTGTTATTAATAATTAGGGTATCTCTGCTGATTTCCTATTTGTAGTCATTGTCCTGTTTTCCTTTATTTCTTAGTACAGTTACTTCAGTTTTATTTGGTTTTGTTTTTTGGGGTTTTTTTTGGGGGGGGTGGATTGGTACCAGGGATCAAACTTGGGTCCTTGCGCTTGCGGGGCAGGCGGCAGAACCACTGAGCTAAATCCTCGGCCCCTACTTCAGTTTTTTGGACACCTTTCTTCTAATAGTTGCTTACTTCTAAAATCCATTTCATTTTCCATCTTTGCTACCTCTATCATAAGTATAGGTCGTACTTCTCACAATTCCTATTTGATCATATTCGGACAACTTGTAATTTTTTTAATTGTTTATATCATTATTTTGGAGGATGGCTAGGATGAATATAATTCCCATCGAGATCATAAGCATTCTGTGGATGGAAACTGTATCTTAAACAAGGAGGATCTACCACAGTGTTAAACTTAATCCTGATTTTATGGTCTGCATTTAAATACTTAACTGAATTTCCTTTAAAAATAAAATCACTATATTGAATTCTATTAATAGCTGTGGAATAGCTTATCATAATTTCCAATTAAGGACTGAGTTGATAACTATTACATGTGGGAAAAGAATACCACATATGGACTAACTTAGGAAACTAGAGAAGAAAACGCACTTCATTTTCCAGGGTTTCTTAATTGTGTTTCCTAAGTGTTTCTAGTCTGCATATCTATAAACTTACAGGCAGTGAGGCTCCATTGGTAGAACCAAAGATATTTTCTTGCAAGAAATAGGGTAAGTATTGGTGTAATTAAGTTGTATTAACTTTGAGAGGCCAGAGTTAAAATTCAGATGTTCACGTTCATTTAGACTACTATAGTAGTAGTACAGTACTAGTATAGTAGTTGTCTCTAGTAAGCGCATTAAGGTATGAATGTTCTACATAGTATTGAAGATAATTAGGAAAACTTTGGATATGATTTACATATTAATAAGATTTTAAAAGTCATAATTTAAAGAAGGTTTTTAATTATTGGTTTTTATTTTAACATTTTTAGGTATGCCATTGCATTGGCTCTAAGGGAAAAACAGCGTGTAATATTTACCAGCCCAATTAAGGCTCTCAGTAATCAAAAATACCGTGAAATGTATGAGGAATTTCAAGATGTTGGTCTGATGACTGGAGATGTTACCATTAATCCTACAGCATCTTGTCTAGTTATGACTACAGAGGTAATTTATATAGTATCTCATCTACCTTTTTCTTTTAAAATTAATAAATTTATTCCATTAGTACATGTGTTTTATCACTTGCTCTTTTTAGATAAAATGTAATACTTTATTTTTTAGTGGACTTATTTGGTTTTTTGTTTGGTTTGGTTTGGTTTTTTTTGGGGGGGTTTGGTACCAGGGATCAAACTTGGGACCTTGTGCTTGCAAGGCAGGCAGTGGAACCACTGAGCTAAATCCCTGGCCTCTTAGTGGACTTATTTGAAATGGGTACCATTATTTTAAAATGTTCTGATAACATTAAATATATTTCCAAAGTATTAATATTTCTGTCATTAATTATATAATACAGACATTTTTTCAAATACTTTTAAAGGTTTATTACTGTCAATGACATTGAAATATTTTGTTAGTTTTGTATATGTAGTTCTAAAGATTTGAAAACAGTTTCCTTTGAGTAGTAGTTCTGTGTCCCATGTCATTTTTTTTTTCTTCATCTGAGTATTGGTTACAAGTAGGTAAGTAATTAACTTGCTTTTCAAAAAGCAGTATTATATTGAGCTTTTTCCTATGATCAGAGTTTTAGATACATTTGTAACATCTCAAGTTTTGGACATGATTGCCTATCTTTAGTGTGCTAAGAACTTTTGTATATGTTTTAATAATATCCTTCTATTTTATAGGGATATAGTACAATAGGAAGCATAATTTAACTTCTGGTCTGGCTAGCCAGCCAAAGGCATTGCTCACTTTTCATATTGGTGTCCAATATAACTTTTTATCCATCCATAAGATTTTAAGTCCAAAAATCAAGAGAATGATTACTAGTAAGTATCCATATTGTGAAAGACTTTAGGCAGAAATGGACAAACAGTATATAGATCTAGTGTCTTAGAAGGTAATTGAAGTTCCTCCTATATCCTAGCAGGTAAGGATTTGGGAAGGTTCTGTGTAGAAGGAAGTGGCTTCATAATGCAGATGAATAGAGATAATAGTTCTGTCCATGGATTGTATCTAATTAATATCTGGTGATAAGTCAAAGATATATGACTTTCTAACATTATTTTAATATTTCCATTTACTAAAGAGTATCTAAAATTCCTTATTTGAAAAAAGATTTTGTGTAAATGTTGGCTATTATGTCAAAATCCTGCTAAATCTTACTAAATTTTTCTGTAGATTTTGAGAAGTATGCTGTACAGAGGCTCTGAAGTTATGCGAGAAGTTGCTTGGGTCATTTTTGATGAAATTCATTACATGAGAGATTCAGGTATATTCTGCAGTTTAGGTCTTTTACCATGTATTTCCCTTAAGAACAACGTTAGGAATTTTAAACAATAACGAGCTGAATTTTGCTTTCAATTTTTGTTTCATTAGCTGTAGTTTCAATTTTTGTTTCATTAGCTGTAGTTTCTTTTTTTTTTTTTTTTTTTTTTAGGTGACTCAATGCATTTTTTATTTCAAGTATCAAGTGTTTGCCAAAAACAGTATTTAAAAAAAGTAATGAAAATTGTTCTGAAAGAGCTCATGAATAGGGTAGGACTACCCACCGACAGGCTCATTTGTGCTCTGACCACTTACATGAGATTTGGTGGGTCTGCTTCAGAAGTGCTTGACGGAGTGCTCACCACAGTAACGCCGGCAGGCAGAGGGAAGGCTCTGCCCTCACTAGTACAGCTCTCCACCTTGGTCCCCAGGTCTCAGGAAGGACTGGACACATTGCACAGGCCCCAGTAATGTGTTTGTGTTGAGGAGTCATACAGGTTTTGTTTCTGTTTGTGAAGACAGGATCTGCTCCTGGGAAACAGACTTGGTATTCCAAAGAGTTTCATTCTTTTCTCAGCATTATCTTTGGTTTTTCATTCCCTGTGGTTTCTAGTTTTCCTGTTGGCTCCTTCTTGATTCTTAGAGCTCTATTTTTGCTTTCTCTTCAATAAATTGTTGTTTTCCAGGTGGAGATTCCAAGTCCCAGAGAGACTGTATCTTGCTGTTGGCCTTTACTCTGCCATTTTTAATTCCCCTAGCTATAGTTTCTTTAAATTGTGGACAACATGAGATACTATACCAGTAGAACTTCATTCAAGTATAGCTTCTTAAGTAGTAACCTTTGTTGGGCAAGAAATTAAAATTCAAATGAAGCAAATGGAATAAAAATCTTACTTGGTTTTACTACAGAGCTTTCTCATATAATGTTAAAGATTAATATTTTTTCTGTCTCTCTCTTTTTTCTTTTTTGGAGACAGGATCTCACTATGAATTAGGCCGACCTTGAATTTACTGTGTAGTCCAGGCTGGCCTTGAACCTGTGGTGCTCCTCCTGCCTTAGCCTCCCAAGTGCTGGCATTAATGGCATGTACCGCCATACCTGGCTAACATTCTCAATTTTCATTGCTAGTTTAGTTTTTTTAAAAAATGAAATGCAGTCTAACACATTCCTCCTAAGCTGAGGAACTGGAATTCGTTGGTGCCTCTGTCCTCTGGGGACTCTAGCAGCCCCTGTCCAGCGCCTGGAGGAGATCACTGAGGTCAGGGAGAGAGAATGGAGCCTTTTGGACAGGAGGATCTGCTTTATTAACAGGCTGTGCCCTGTGTCCTGGGCACTTGAGCTGGGGACCAAGGACAGCACGCAGTGTGAGGCCATCAGTAGGAAATGAGTCCCATTAGTGCCTTGGGTCCTACCCAGCGCCCCACAGCCCCTGCTCCTCTCCACGCATGCGTCTGACCGAGAGCAAGCCTGGGTGGCCGTCACTGCTTGTGAAGACAGAGGTGAAGTAGAGGAGGAGGATGGGGGACCAGGAGATGGGGAGACTCGACTTCTCGTGGAAGAGGAAGGGTCGGCCAGGCTAGGCCCTGTGGCCTTCTGCCCAGCGACCCGCCCTGTGCACCTGCCCGACCACTGGGCCTCCCAGGAGCCCGCTCACCGCCCCACGGGCTGTACCACCGGGATTTCTCGGGGTTGAAAATGTGCCCCTTTCACAACTATTTCCGGGGCCCACTCCTGCTTAAGAACACCATCCTTGCAGGTGCAATGCAGTAAGCTCAGCCAGGCACTGGATGGAAGGGGCAGGAGCACCCAAAGACCTCCCAACAGACATGACAATGAGTCCAGGGGTGAATCTCAAGCCCTGTGAAGACCCACAGATGACGCCAAGTCTCTACTTCTCTGGGGCCCCAGGGCCGGGCTTTGGCAGCATCCCTGGGCCTGACCCAGATGCAACCCTTGTTCCTAACTCAGATCGGCCCCCAAGTCCTGGCTTGGGGCTTGTTCCAGATGTGAATCCAACTCTGAGTCCTGACCCAGGGGAGGCCCCTGGCCTAGTGATAGACAACAACCCTGGACTTGCTGACAGCAGGGCCACCACCCCAGGCTCCCTCCAGACCTGCACTTCCTGTTTTGTGGCAACCCTGGACCTGGATGTGAATCATGTCTTAAGGCCTGACCTACAGGGCCCTCCGTCTCCAGCCTTAAGCCCTACTCCCAGCCCTGGCTCTCCCGAGACCCTCGACCTGGGCTCCAGGAGCCCCTCTGGGCAGAGTTCTGAGGAGGCCTTCCCATCCCTGTCCCGGAGCAAGAGTTTTGAGTTGACTCACAGGAACTCCAATCCTAGGCCTGGGTCAAACCCATTTATAAGGCTTCATTCGAGAGGAAGCCTGGCTCTTGGCCACTTCCTCTCCAGGCTGGGCTCACAAGCGCTGCTCCTGCTGACCTCTGACACATCTCTGGAGTCCCACTCCAGCCAGCCGCTCAGCCAGGGCAGCAGAAATGTCTCCAAGCAGAGCCTGAACCTTGCTACAGGTTCTCGCGGGGCCCTAATCCTGGACACAAGTGAGCTGGTCACGTTGGCATCCCATAACCTCTCCAAAAGTGTTCTGAAAGGAGCCTTTGGGGCAACCTGGAGCACAGCTTCCCAGGGGACACTCAACGTGGCTTGTCCCAGGTCCAGTCTGAACATGACCGTCATGCAGGCCTTGAGCCTTACGCTGATTCCCCGCTCCAGTGATCGTACCAGCCTGAGCTCCAGCACCCACGGATCCAACTCCGCCTTCTCTGCACCCTCGTGCCTGACCCTGATCCTCGGCTCCAAGGAGACCCTGAGCTCCAGCCTCTTGATCAGGGACACCTCCACCCTGTTGCTGAGCAGCCTGCACAACGGTTCCAGTTCTGAGGACGACAACAGCGTCCTCACCACTCCCCTGGAGAACCGAGAACGATGGGGCGAGGGGCACAGTGTGGACGGGGGCCAGGACCCGCCCCGGCCATCCACCTCCAACACCAGGGACCAGGGCGCTGTACCCAACTGCTGCCTTCCTGAAGAACCAATAAATAAAACCAAGCTTCGGTTGATCAATGAAGGAAGGTTTATTCCTGGCCAGCAATAGAAGAAGCAGGAAGAATGGCTCACAGATCAGCTTTCCTACCCAATGAGAGTGGAAAAGTCATAGATAGAAGATAAAAGAAATGAGGGGGAAAGATAGGCCTACAAAGGGGAGGATTATTCTCATCCTTTCTGGGGATGAGTGGAGATTTTGAGGCAGAAGTATCACTGAATTCGAGGCCAGCTGGGCTACACAGTGAGTTCAAGGCTAGCCTGAACTATACAGCAAGACCCTGTCTCAAAACAAAAAAATGAAGTTGGAGGTTGTGTGGTGTTCATTCTGTCAGCCATCTTGCAGCCTGCTGATCATCGCTACCTACCTGAAGAGGGATCTGCAGGCACCCTGTCCTCAAAGATAAGCAAGATCAGGTCAGAGAAACACCCTGACAGCCACTTGAGTTGTTTCTATCTGTTGGCTATTTTATTTTATTTTTCTGTCAGCTACTTTAAATAATGGTACTGTGAACATCCACTTACACATTTCTGTGTAGGGCATTAGAGAAAACAATCCTACAATTCACTTGGAACCAGAAGAGACCTGAAATAGCAAAAGCAATTCTGGGAAACAAAGGCAAGGCAGGGGATAGCACAATCCCTAACTTGAAATTATACTACAAAGCTATTGTGATAAAAATAGCATGGTAATGGTGGAAAGAAAAAAGGCCTGAGGATCAGTGGAACAGACTAGAAGATGCAGAAACAACCACCTTATCTTTGACAAAGGGGCCAAATAGCTTCACTGGAAGAAAGCCTCGTTAATAAATAAAGCATAAAAAACTGGCTTTCACTTGCTGAAGATTAAAAATAGACCCATATCTTTCACCATGGACCAAACTAAAATAGAAACGAATCAAAGATCTAAATATTAAAACAGAAATGCTTAATCTGCTGGAAGACAGAGGAAGGTAGAGCTCTTGAAGACATTAATGTAGGCAAAGACTTTAAGAACAAAACCCAAATTGCACAGGAAATATCACAAAGAATCAACAACTGGGATCTCATCTTATTATAAGGCTTTTGCACAGCAAGAGAAACCACTAGCAGAGTGAAGAGATAACCCACAGAGAAAAAATTTTTGCCAGCTGTTCCTCAGTCAAAGGACTAGTATCTAGAATATATAAAGAACTCAAAAAATCAGACGCCCCCCAAATTTAAAGACCCAACCCCCAAACGAGCATCTGAAATGAACAGATACTTCTCAAATGAAGTAGAAACAGCAAATAAATATATGAAAAAATGTTCAACATCACTCATCATTCAAGAGATACGGATTAAAATAATGCTGAGATTCCATCTCACTCCAGAAAGGATGGCTGTTATCAAGAAATCAACTGGGAAAATAAAAAGAGAAATCAACTGGCCTGGGGATGTAGCTCAGCGATGCCCACACCTGCCTCACAAGTGCAAGGTCCTGAGTTCAATACCTGGTACCAGAAAAAAAAAAAAAAGAAAGCAACCAATAAGAAATGTTGGAGGGACTATGGGGAAAAGGAACCCTTCTCCACTGTTGGTGGGAGTATAGACTGGTGCAACCACTGTGGAAATCAGTGTGGAGATTCCTCAAAGAACTAAAAGTGGAGGTTCCATTTGACCCAGCTATTCTCCTTCTTAGGATCTTCCTGAAAGAATTAAAAGCATTGGGCCGGGGATTTAGTTCAGTGGTTCCGCCACCTGCCTCACAAGGGCAAGGACCCGAGTTCGATCCCCGGTATCCCCCCCCCCCAAAGAATTAAAAGCATCCACAGCAATATATGCACACCTATGTTTATAGCTGCACAGTTTTCTGTTTTTCTTTTTTTAAATACAATTGCTTTATTTCCACATTTTTACAGTCCCCAATATTGTATCTGATAGGAATCTTCATCTCTAAAAACACAAAAATATTTCAAGAAAGCATGTTACAAGATAGTACATCTAAGCGGTAGTTTGGCAGAATTTTATCAACTAGTTCATACTCCCCAAAAATGAATTTGAAAATTCAAAAATAACCATTAGCTTTATTTAACATATGTTACATCTTAACAGTTAAACACTGTACACAAATAAAATATTACACAAAATCTGAATGATAAATAAAAACACAGGTGGGCCAGGGATTTAGCTCAGTGATTCTACCACCTGCCTCGCAAGAGCAAGGTCCCGAGTTTGATCCCTGGTACCAAAAACAAAACAAAATAAAACACAGGCACTTCTACACTGTGACAGGGAAGCGATCACTACTCAGAATAATAATTTTATATAAGCAACATGTGAAAATATGGCAAGAATAGAATCCTGGAGTTTTAAACTGACAAATCACTTAAAAGATCTGTAACTGCCATCTTTGGATTTCAAGTTCAAAAGTCTTAATCCACATTGAAAATTTATAAACTCATATGAATGTTTGTCTGGGGAGATTCAATCATCAGTTGGCCATTATGGAATCACACTTCTTATTTTCAGAATACTAAAATTATGTAAGTATTGTGACATCACCCATAAGAAAAATTAAACTTCATGATCACAACAAGATAAAAAAAAATGCATGTTTATGGTAAAATGAACATTATGAAATATAGGTGAAAAGAAAAAAACTAAATACATTTTATTCAGACTATTATGCTAGTACATATGATAGAAAAGTAGTTCGGAATTTTAGGGATGCCGGGAAAAGTAACATTAATAAAAACACATCTGAAAGATAATGTCTAATATGTACACATTTAAAATAAGATTTAGTTTTTAATTTTAAACCGAAGCAGTTAGCCTGTGTTTATGATAAATACACAGCTTAATCCATTTATGAACATTTTTCCCTTGCCAAATTCATATAGTTAAGCTCTAATCAGAGTTGTGGTTTTAAAATCCTGCATCCTTTATTGATTTTTTTTCTTTTTAGGGAGACTGTCAGACTGATTTTTTTGTTTTGTTTTGTTTTTCCATTTTAATTAAAACTGACTTAGAATTCTTTGGTTCATCACATCTCTTTCATCTCCTGAGGATGAGGGTAATTTGGATACAGTAATAGTGTCCAAATTGGTGTAACTTTCTACCAAGCCATTAACCTGTCCTTTCAAAGTAAAGTGGAAGTCTATTTCCTTGCCTTGTTACTGTGGCTGTTGCGAAGCTGATGGAAAAGATTCCGTTTGAACCTGCTTTTTGCAGGTTGTTTTAGAGTAAATTATATTTAATGGTGGCTTAATGTGCTATCAATTCATGATAAAGACTAATACAGTTTTCAGGTTTTGTGGCTAAAAATATGCTTGTCTGAAGTTGTCTACATATTTAATTACTAAATTTAAGAGAAATAATTTTAGGTATTGCCTCTAAAATGACAGAGAATTTCAAGGTATATTTCTTTTTCTCAGAGCGTGGTGTGGTATGGGAAGAAACTATTATTTTGCTTCCTGATAATGTTCACTACGTCTTTCTTTCGGCTACTATTCCAAATGCCCGACAGTTTGCTGAATGGATTTGTCATTTACATAAACAGGTATTTTTTTTTTCTTTAAGTTTATTGGTGTATTTTAGGTATGCATTATGATCACATTCATCATTGGGAATTCGTACCTGTATATGATATATCTTGATTCTTGTTTTTTCCCATTCTCCTTTCCTCCCTTCCACCCTGCCATCATCCCGCCCTATTTATAAGAGCTTTGTTCCCATTTTTTTCCTTTTCTCATATTTTTTTCTTTCCCTACTTCCCCCTTCTTCCCCTTTGACCCTTTTCTTCCTATTTCACATTATCTCTTATACATTTTGGTCCTCATTTACACTTTCAGTTTGTCACACCAGAGAAACAATTTGGTATTTACACATGTGTGTCCTATTTATGTCACTTAAGAATATGGCTATAAATTTTTCTCATTTACCATTCATTATGGCTGAGTCGTAGTCCATTTTATCAAAACACCACATTTTCTTTATCCAGTTCTGAGTTGATGAGTATTTGGGCTGTTTTCAAGATTTAGCTGTTACAAATTGTGCCACTATAAACATGGTAAACAGTTATTTTTGTTGTCTATTTTGATAACATTAATATTCAAAAATGTTACAGATTGGCCTTACCATACCCTTCCTATTCTTTTTTCATAGTATTATTTGGAATACAGAAGATATTTTGATATGAAACTACTGTTCATATCAAGCAGCTTATCAAAATCAAATATTTTTATCTGCTGCCTGCCCGGCAAGTGCAAAGACCCGTGTTTGATCCCTGGTACCAAAAAAAAAAACCAAATATTTTTAGAAGTGCTAATTTCCGAGACCCATCTCAAATCCATTATATTTAAATCTGTAGGAATAGAGCCTTGGAACTCTGATTTTCAGAAGTTCCCTAGTTAATCCTGATGATCTGCCAACTTTGTAAATTATTGCATTTACTGTGTTAGTCATGAGTACAGGCCTTGGTATCAGAAAAAGCTAATCATCTCTTGAGCATTTGACTTGATTTGATGTTTCTTATAAACAGCCATACTTTTTACTGACTGTTTCCGTTTTGCTTTTGTAATGCAATTTAATATCTGTTTGGGACTTGGTTATGAGCATTTGTTTATATGTACCGGATTTTTTCTTGGCTTTGTTTTTCTGCCCTTGTCTTTTCCTTTACATAAATATCCTTATAAACTTAATTTTGTGATAAATATTATGAACTCTCCAGATGTATTTTTGTAGCGTTCCTGATGTTGTTTTTGTGGGCTAGGAACCCAGTGAATCTGTTGGAGAAGATAGAATAATCTGCTACTTGAGTAAGGTGTTGTAAAGCCTCTGTGGGACAGAAAAGTTCATTTTACCTTATGTACCTTTTATCACCCTATTACTCCTCTATAAAAACAGAGGCATCCTTTGAAATTACAGTATCCTCAGTCTAGGTAATAGGTAATTAAAGTTCAGATCATATATTTGGCTCTAATTAGGGAACTGAGAAATTGAGAAGATGACAATATGATTTGATATACCTGATTTTACCTTTCCTAGCTTAAAGCTTTTTTAAATGTTTCTTTCTCATCATTTAAATCACCATTTTATTTTCCCAACGTCTTTTCAGTGCATCAAATATACAATTTTATTTTGAAGAAATAAAACTTTCTTTCTTTTTACAGCCTTGTCACGTAATTTACACAGATTATCGGCCCACTCCATTGCAGCACTACATTTTCCCAGCAGGGGGAGATGGCCTTCACCTTGTGGTTGATGAAAATGTAAGAAAGTAATTGCCAATCTTATATCTGTAATGTTATACTTTATTATTTATATTTTGACTTTATTAATTTTGAACTAGAGAGAAATGACATATACTTTTTATGTTTCGTAGTTTTACAGTCCAAAATTGATTTATTTAGAAAATATTTGTATTTCAAAAATTATATTTGATGCTGGGCATGGTGGCACACACCTGTGGTCCCAGCAATTTAGGAGACTGAGGCAGGAAAATTACTTGATTCCAGGAGCTGGAGGCCACCCTTGCAACATAGTGAGATCCCAGCTCATGAAAATGAATAAATAAAAATTATATTTGAGACTTGTGATTTCCTTATGCATGAGTTTGCTTATATTCCTTGTCCAATATTTAAAGATATCTGGAGAAACAAGGCTCTGGATGTGTTTCATAGTTCTTATGTCTTATTTCCCCAGTTTCATTTCTCCTTTTCACCTTTTGTTAACTCTCATCACAGAGTTTTAAAATTATTTTAGTGACTTTTGTTATTCTAGTAAATCACTTTTATTATTAGAGAAAGCTCTGTGTTTGAGGTATGAAAAATGTTTGAGATATGATTAAACATTCATGAAGATCCATAGGAAAATTTGTGATTCCAGGGTGATTTCAGAGAAGATAATTTTAATACTGCCATGCAAGTGCTTCGAGATGCAGGAGATTTGGCAAAAGGAGACCAGAAGGGGCGGAAAGGAGGAACAAAAGGTAATTGGAACTTTGTTTACATAGTATTTTACTTGTAAATTGTATATTCAAATTACCTTGATATTTTATGTCTTTCATTAATGTTTTTCTCAGGAAGCTATTTAAAGATCTAGTGGAATATCACAAAATTGAATGAATAAAGGTTGATCGCTTTTCTTGCATGGTATTTAGATAAAATTTACAAAGTATATAATTCATGTGTTTAAAGGGTATATAGTTCAATGATTTTTTAATATATTCACATAATTAGACATCACCATGATTAGCATTTTTTATTCACATATAATTCACATGCCATAAAAAGTTCACTATTTTAAAATGTACAACTTGATTTTTTTTAGTACATTCACAAATTCCAAAACATTTTTGTAAGCCTCTCCCCAAAAGAAAACCCCATATACATTAGCAGTTGTTCTACCACCCCTTCCTTCCTCACCCTAGACTTAAACAATCACTAATCTATTTTATGTCTCTACAGACTTGCTTTTTCTAGATTATTTCGTATAAAAATAATCATATTTGGACTTTTGTGATTGATTTCTTTCAGTTAGCGTAATTTTTCACTTAGCATCATCCCTGTTATACTGTGGTTAATACTTCATTTTTATATCAAATAGTATTCCATTGTGTAGATATGCCATATTTTACTTTTTCATTCACCAGTGAATGGAATTTGATTTGTTTTTAGTTTTTGACTGTTCTAAATAATGCTTCTTATACTTAGTTCTTGCATGTAGTACAAGTTTTTGAGGGAATATGTGGTTTCTTTTTCCTTGGATATGAATGAACCTAGGAGTGGAATTGTTGAGTAATACAGAGTGTGTTTTGCCTTCTGAGAACTACCAAATTATTTTAAAAAGCAGTTGTGCCATTTTACATTCCCATCAGGATGATATGAGGGTACCATTTTTCCACATCTTTGCCAACATTTATTATTATGTGACTATTAATTATAGTGATGCTAGTGCATGTGGAATAATATTTCATTGTAGTTTTAATTCATATTTTCCTAGAGATCAGTGATACTAAGCATCTTTTTATGTGTTCTTTGGCCATTTTTATATCTTTGGAGAATGGCCTAATCCTTTGTCTATTTTTCAATTGGATATTTTGTTGAGTTGAAAAGTTCTTTTCATACTGAGTATTTGACCTTTATCAAATCAGTGATTTGCAATATTTTTTCCATTCTCTGTATTTCAGTTTATTGGCAAGATCTATTAAAGCACAAAAGCTTTTCATTTTGATGAAATCTAGTTTTACTTTTTTCCCCCACTGTGTTGTTTCACCTTTTGGTGTCCTAGCCAAGAATGCTTAGTCTAACCCAGAATAATGAAGATTTTATACTATATTTTAAGAGTGTTGCAGTTTTAGCTGCAGTTAGGTTTATCATACATTTTGAGTTAATTTTTGGTTATGGCTTACCTGATCTTTTTTTACAGGACCATCAAATGTGTTCAAGATTGTGAAGATGATTATGGAAAGAAATTTTCAACCCGTAATTATTTTCAGTTTTAGTAAGAAAGATTGTGAAGCTTATGCTCTTCAGATGACCAAATTAGATTTCAACACAGGTACTACATAATTTCCATAGTTTTAGTGTTGCATGAAAATGAATAAAACATATATTTTTGGTAATACATCTGCTGTGTCTTACTGTTACAGTAGGTTTTCAGCACATTTAGGCTTTTAAGAGGCCTTGATTTATAATTTATTTCTGTCTTATAAATGATACAAGTACACTGCCATGTATTCAGAATCATGCCTTCTTTTACTTCGTTATTGTGATTCTCTATCCAATTTTTTGGGAGAGTGGGGGTGGTAATGGGGATTGGTTTGTTTTATGCATACTAGGCAAGTTCTTTAGCACTGATCCATATCCCCAGCTCTCTCTGATCTCTGAAGGGTAGCTCTCCTGGTCTGACTACCTTCTCTTATAGAAAGTACTATATAGTTCTTTGAGAAATCGAAACCAGAAAACCTGTCTTTTCCCTAACTATGCTGAAATTCTCAAAGTAATAAAACTTCTAGAAAATGTACCTTGACTGTAAATGTACCTCATTTAAAGTTACACAACCAGATAGAAGCACAGCCTGGCCACAAATTGCAGTGTGCTAAATACTAGCTCATTTGTCCTTAGGTTCTGCCGATAGCATATATAATTCTGTACAGTGAGAAGTAGTATCTTTCTTTCCCAATACTGAGGATTTAACCCAGGGCTTCTGCACTGAGTTACATTGCCAGCACTTTTTAAATACTTTATACTGAGACAGGTTCTCACTAAGTTGCCCAGGTTGGGCTTTAACTTGAAATCCTTCTGCCTCAGCCTCCCAGAGTTATGGGATTACAGGCATGTGCCACCACACCTGGCTGTAAATAATATGTTGACTCAGCCGGGGATTTAGCTCAGTAGTTCCACCACCTGCCTCGCAAGCCGCAAGGTCCTGAGTTCAATCCCTGGAACCAAAAAAAAAAAAAAAAAATTAATAATATGTTGACTCATCCATAATCAAATTGCAGTTGTAATTTGTTCTTTTTTTTTTTTTTTTTTTAATCAAAGCAGGTATGTTATGTATTTTAATGTAAATTTATTTTCTGTGGGTCAAATTAAAATGGCAGATTACCTGAATAGCCTCTTTAAAGCTAGTAATATTTTATATTTTGTGAGTGAATTGCTCTTCTTAGAAATGTTTTTTCTTTACCAGTGCTGAATATGCTTAAAAGTTTTAGGGTTATCTATTGATTATTTCAACCAGTATTTATTGAGTATCTATTATTTTTTAGACATAGGACAAGGAAGCAGTGTAATAGTTAAAAGAATGGACTCTGGAATTGTTACTCTTAACAGTTAATACCAGCGCTATTTGCACTTAGCCTCACTTTCCTTAGTTGCGAAAGATGAGTAATAATAATTCCTGTGTCCCATAATTATTAGAATTAAATGTTCCTTGTGAAGTACTTAGTGCATGCAGTTAATACTATTTTTATTTACATTTTTTGGAAATGAATTGAGTCTGCTAGTTATGTGTTGAAAGGCAGTGAATTTTATAAATGTGATCCTTTATCAACTTTCTTTTTTGATCATCTTAAATACTGATTCTTTACTTTTACTCTATTGCATCTTATTCTTGGTAATGTGTGAAGTTTCGTATTACTCATTTTAAAATTTGTGTGTCCTTAAATTTTCTCTTAGATGAAGAAAAGAAGATGGTTGAAGAAGTATTCAGTAATGCAATTGACTGCTTGTCTGATGAAGATAAAAAGCTCCCTCAGGTGAATTTTTTATTATCAGTAAAAGTATGGATATTAATGGGTGGCATATATTAACTTTGCATTTCTCAGTTTTGTTGCTATGTTGCGCTGTTTGTACATTGCAGCGTACATGTTATAGTATACATTGAAAAGACTGATTCACATTTTAACCTGCTGAGAAAGTACTGGGAAAGATTGTTGCTCTTTCTCTCTCTTTTTATTTTGGAGTCAGGGTCTTGCTATATAGCTCAGGCTGGCCCTGAACTCCTTATGTAGCCCAGGCTGGCCTTGAACTCACCAAAATCCTCCTGCCTCAACCTCCAGAGTGCTGGGTTTATAGGCATGCACCACCACGCCCTGTGATTTTTGTTCTCTGAAGGTACTTTTTTCTGAAGGCTAACTTGGTTTAGAAATTACTGTTACAGAATTTTTAGGGCTAGTTTTAAGTCTTTTAAATTCTTAATTTTTTTCCTTTTTTTTTTTCCTTTGGTACCAGGGATAAACTCAGGACCTTGCATTTGCGAGCCAGCTGGTGCCACTGAGCTAAATCTCAGACTAAATTCTCAATTCTTAATACCAAACAAAACAAGAGAGTGCACCTAATGAAAATAATGTGTTTTGTAAGAAAGTTAACATATTTTTTCTTTGATTATTGAAATTATCTGGGAATTATAAAATATGCTGATATTTGAGTTCCACTCCCAGATTCTGATTTAACTGGTCTATTTTGTGTCCTGGTTTTATAATCTTTTGAAAGCTCCCCACATGATTCTACTGTGTATACAAAGCTGAGAATTGCTGTAGACCAAGCAAGTACATGAAAGTTTTGTTACATGAAAAGAAAAATTTAGAAGTCATTCTTTGCTTTGAATGAATGAATGCTTTGATTTGTAAAAGATCCACCATATGACTTCAGTAGGATGTTTCTTGACATTTAAAATGGCATTTATAAATTGTGTTTGTAGTTTTTCTTCCCGGCTGAATTACTAGTATTGAAACACTGAGTTATGTCTTTATATATCTTTGTTAACCTAGCCTACTCCTGATAGTATTTTAATGACCTTTGGGAAATTGCTAATGAGAATGAACTCTCCAGTAATTCATTTGTTTTTAAATGAAATATATATTTGTGTTAAATGTGTTTTACCCAGTATATTTTGAGTGAATTTGTCTATTTTTTAAAAGGCAAGAGTTTTTCTAAAGCTGGCCTGTAACTCAAGTGATTAGCTGGGATTACAGGAGCAAACCACTGTGCCTGGCCCGTTTTGTACAGATATAAATGCTGTCCTGGCTCATAATTTTTGGAGGAGACAAAGTGATAGTGAAAAATTTGAAGCAACAAAGCATTTGTAAAACTTACACATGCTTATGTGTTCAGGTTAAAGAAACTCAAGCCAGAATTTTGTTATGTTGTTATTTTATTAATCTGTGGGAATGTTGGTTTGGGTTTTAATTTTATTCTGAAAAAGTTTTTTCTTGAAACAAAAGGCATTCCTTATTTAATTACCCATTTTTCTTAATTTGCAAGCTTAACATTCTTAAATTCTCCTTTCCTGATAGATGTCATTATAAATGTTACTTTAAAATCACAGGTTGAACATGTACTTCCTCTTTTGAAGCGAGGGATTGGTATTCACCATGGTGGATTACTTCCTATTTTGAAAGAAACTATAGAAATTCTTTTTTCTGAAGGATTAATAAAGGTATGATTTTATTTTTATTTTTATTTATTATGCCCCAGAATTGTGTTCTATGTACACATTGAAAATTGTGGTGAGCATTATTTATAGGTCGTTTTGTTTCATTTTTGCATTGTTTAGAATTGAACCCAGGCCTTGCCCATGATAGGCAAATACCACTACACCAGGTTCCTATAGGCAGTTTTGTGGTTTGGGGGTTATTTTGTTGTTTAAAAACTGTTATGGAAAACTTACATAATGAACTTAGGTTTTATTCATAATGTACTTCATAAATTTTGGAGTGTATGTAAATTATTTGTATCCATTCTTAAAATAAGTGTTACTACTATTGAATACAGTAGAATTTTGGAGAAGATGCTATTTAATGATTATATGTAGAATTGTTTCAGTAACCAGACCACCTCTTATATACAGATTAGAAGGATTAGTTTAGAGGAGAAAGATTTATTTGTTAAATTTAGAGAAGAGCTTTTAGAATATTTTGATTGAACCCAATGAGAATCTAATTTTAAAAAAAAAAGTGACAGTGATGCTGATACTCTGAAGTGGTATGTATGGGAAACAACCTCAAAATATAATTCTATACCTATATATGACTCAAATTATTGCAAGGATTGTATTGTGAGAATCTCAACCCTAAATAGAATATTTAAAAGCTAAGTAATTTAGTAAGTAATTGGTCAGTATTTGTACTCAGGTCCTGGTAAAACCTGTTAGTGCTTCCTTCTACCTTGTAAATTTTATAAGTCTCAATTTTATAGAATCTTTTTAAGAGTTAAGTAGGATAGTGGTTGGTTATAAAATTCAAATACATCAGTTGTACGTAAAAATCCTTTTTCACTTCCTAGAAATGTCCACTAGCATACATTCAAATAATATGTGATTTAGTTTTGAACCAAAAAAGGTCATTGTATACCTATGTTATTAATTGAATTTTGTCATGTGTGGTTCTTTGTTTTTGTTTTGTTTTTTTGGTACCGGGGATTGAACTCGGGTCCTTGAGCTTGCAAGGCATATTGTGGAACCACTGAGCTAGATCCCCGGCCATTCTTTGTTTTTTTTAATGAATAAATGGCTCTCTTTTGAGATAAGGTATCTTACTGATGAAAATTTAATAATTTATTACTTTTATATATTTATCTTTGTGTGCCTACATCAACTTTGTTGTTTTTGTTGACAGTGTCTCAAAATTGAACTTAAGAGTTACTGATTGTGATCTCCCCTTGGGGATCCTAATGGTGAAGTTTCCCTCAAAACTGCTGTATTATCAGAAAAATAGCCAGCAAATTTGTGTTTAATTAGAAAAATATTCTTCAGCCTAATGTTTTGTCCATTAGACCAGTTGCATTCTCCCCACTCATCACACTGGAATGTAAGATTGTTTTTTACTGAATTGAAAAATTTGGAATTGCAAGGAGTAGTTCTTTAATTTTATATATAAATACTGAAATACATCAGGGAATGGCATCTGGTCTGTTATTTTTGTAGGGTTTTTGTAGGATCTCATTAAATAACTAAAAATTAATGATACTTTCTATACTTGAAAATTAGTTTTGTATAAAGTACATGTTTTAATTATGTAATTATTCTTTTAGGCCTTATTTGCAACAGAGACTTTTGCTATGGGAATTAACATGCCAGCTAGAACTGTTTTATTTACAAATGCCCGCAAATTTGATGGGAAAGATTTTCGATGGGTAAGTAATTAACATTGAAATAATTTTTATCTTTAATTTTTTTATTTAAAATAGCTTTAGCTCATATAATCTTTGAGACTGTCAGACCTATATGATTAAGAAACTTGTACCTGTCTTCATACAAGTGGAGCTTCCCTAATCTGAAAATCCACATTGTTCAAAATCTGAAACAGTGTCATGTACTCAGTGGCATATATGCAGAAAACTTCAGATTTTGTAGTACAGATTTTGGATTTTCAGATTAGGGATGCTCGACTGGTAACACTTATGCAGATATTCCAAAATCCAAAACTGAAAAAATGTGAAATACTTCTGGTCCCAAGTATTCTGCTAAGGGATACTCAACCCATGTAAGAAGTCCATCAAAGGTAAGCCTTGAATCTTTTAATTTCTGCGCTGTCCTTTCTTCTCCCACATCTACCAGAAAAATAAAATTCCTTTAGGTTAAGGAATTTAGCAATGGGAACTAAGTGTACAAATGATCATAAAGGCTTTAAAACATTTTAAATCTAGAATTTTTATTTTTTAAAGTTTAAGGTCTTTAAAGTACCACTACTAAAATGGCCACAGTTGCACATTACTATTTTGCCCTCCAGGTTTAAAATAGAAGTTCTAATGGATTTGCACACGTCTTTTCAAACACAGAAGGAAGGAGAGAAAGTTGGGAGTTTGGGTGAAACAGTGAACTGGTATAAAAAGTAGAACTTTAATCCAGAGGCAAGTATTCCATTCAATAAGCAATTACCAAATTTAAAATATGGACTTAGAACTCGGGTAGATACTGGGATACTAAGATAAAAACAAAAAACTAAAAATAGTCTTAGCTGTAGTGAAATTTTATAGTGGGTGAAAGTTGATGGACATGCAATATGTCTGATCATGTTATATCTAAAAATGACACAAGGTTATAGCATAAGAAAGGAATTTGGTTGTATAGAATGGCCCAGAAAAGGCTTTATAGTGGGGAGTCCTTAAATTAAGCAGTAATAGAGATGGGTATTTGCTAGACAGGCACTGGAGCATTTGTGGGAGTGTAAAGCAGGTGATGGAAGAAAGACTTAACATTTGAGCTTCCATTGTGAACCAAAGACTTACCATAGTCTGGCATTTGGCAAAAATTTTGACAGTCAAACCTTAATACTTGACTGCTCTGAAACTCAGCATATTTGATACTCATTTTCATGTGAAAATTTTGTTCCAGTGCTTATTTTGCTAGTTCATGTGCAAGCTAGAATTTGTAGTGTCCAATGCCTGGTGACTCGCTACCCTTCACATCCAAAACAGTTTGTTTGAAACTTTGTTTTGTCTTCTGAAGTCAATTAATGACAAGTACTTAGGTACCAGTCTAGTCCTTTACTTAACCTCTTATATTTGAAATTTATTAGTGATTATTTTCTGCTTAGAGAAATTTTTAGCAGTTAGAACATCATTAAAATACTTCAAGTACACATGGAAGAACTGTCAAGGCAAAGCATTTTTTCTTTATTCTTTTTAATTGCAAAATGTGTAAAAGTATAAGGCAGTGCCAGTTCTCTTTAGAAATGATCAGTCTTCCAAAATTTTCTGTAACTTGATAACTTTAATTTTAAGTTTTTATTTTTTTAAGAGATATAAAGAGGTTTATTAAGGCATGATTTAAAGTATATACTCAAAATAGAGTGTGAGCTCTCAAGATTTTCCTTTAGGGGTTGGAATATTTATATAATTTTTCTTTAGGGGTTGGAAATCTATGGAATTTGTGAAACTGTAGTGAATTCTGTCTTGTTCTTAGTTTATGGGGCTAGGATGGCTTGCCCACAGATGTAATTGGCCATTTTACAGGTAAAAAGCTTGAGGCTAGCTTTTTTTTTTTAAGGTGGGTGATCTCAGATGTTTTGCCTAGAAGCATTCTTTGAGCTGGGGATTTTAGCTCAGTGGTTCCAGCACCTGCCTTGCAAGGTCCCGAGTTCAATCCCTGGTACCAAAAAAAACATTCTTTGAACTCTCAGTTACTACCTTTAAGAACAGATTTCAACTAAGCTAAATTATGGACTTAATCATTTATTTAATTATTATTATTAATAATACAAGATTATTTAAATACAAGATGACCAAAATTACTTTTTTTGTTACTTTTTATAAGCTAATGTAACCAGGAATATAAAAAGGACAATTTTATCAAATTTATTCAATACGAGAATCAACCGATTGAAATGACACCTGCTGGAGAAACACTCAGGGTAGTCAGTATGTAAACAAACACGCTACCGAGTAATGAGTGATGCTCAGGGTAAACTATTAAGTGTAAAGTATGTTGGGATTTAGGGTGTGAGGATTCTAGAAGAAAAGAAGCATAAACAAACCTAGGGAATGCAACTCTAGCCATGTCTTAAAGTCACAGTCTTCTTTATGAAGACTCAATCTTCCATAAAATATGATTTGTACATTGTTATATTTCATCTTCCTGCCTTCTTTATTTATGCTCTTACCTCACCCTCCCTTAACAACTCTCCCCCACTTTGATCTTTTATTCTTAAGAGATACAAAGAGGCGAAAGATATATTTTTTATGGGTATTTCAGGCTGGTGGTGGTGGGGCACTGACCCTACCTAGCCAAGAATCAAAAATCTCACCCTGACTGAGAAAGATTTCCTCTTTAATAGAAAAGAGGGCCAGAACATTAGCAAGTCATTGATGCTTAATCTTCATTTTATAACCAAGTTAAATGATTGGGGCCAAAAATTTAAAATAGTAGCTTTAAAAAGTTACAGAAGTCAGACAAAATTAGGCAGCATTTGGCATAAGCATTTTACCTTTAATGTTAACCTCTTTTTTTCAGAGGTGTTAACCCAAATACAACAGGTGGAGTGTAAGAGCTTACAGACTCCTGTTTGTCAAAGAAATCCAGTGTTCTCCTATTTCAATTGTAACCATAGTCAAGGCATACACTAAATAAAGATACCTATTTTTTTTGACCATTGGGGTAACTTTTTAAAATTGAGTATGTAGAATATGAATATTGTGGAATATGATTTTTAATCATAAAGCAGCTAAGTTTTCATGTTTTATATTTTAAATTAGTGTAATTTTTTAGTTCTTCATAATCCATTGATTTAAAATTACTTAATTTGATTCCATCAGAGAATAGGTAACTAAATCTTTTGGGACTTATTCCTTGGCATCCTTTGTCCTGCAAGGGTGATTTTTATATCCTGGTAAGTGCATAGCAAAATATAACAAAGCAAGCTTTTCTCATGATTCAAGATCATAATTATGAAATTTAAAAATTGTAATGCAGTACAATGTAAAGTGTCCTTAGATTCTTTGAGATTTTTATTGGACTGCTTTTTCAAAAATGTTTCAGTATTTGTAAGATTGGCTTTCCATTCTGTTTCTTTTTCTACCACTTCCTTGTTCCCAGGTGGTTAGGTCTATGTTTGTCTTGGACCTGATTAGCCTAGAAGTTCTTACATCTTCTTTAGCCACAATTCTTCTTTAATAACAGTTGTTTTATTTTGTTTTAATGGGATCTAGACTTTTTCCCAGGACAAAAGTATATATGTACTTAAACTTCTTCCCAGTGTTTAGGAGATTGCATGCTGCCCTGAAAAACCTGTGTATAGGAAGATCGCTAACCTTTCTTTACTAGATTGTTCTTAATGATTGTTCTTAATGAACTTTTATCAGACTCCAAAGGCACAAAGCAAGAATTATGCTTTTTATTAAGTGTTAGTTTTATGTTGATCTCATTTTGCAGATTAAGAAAGTTAATTAAGTTGAAAGCAGAATTGGTATTTGGTTGAATTTGGTTTATTGTTAGACTTTACTGTTTTGTATCTGTTTTGAAAGGTATTTTTATGTCAGTGAATTGGCCAGTATTTCTTGGTAGCTGTGGTGTATTTGAAAACATACAACAGTAATTCACTTTCGTTTTAAAATTACATTATTTTGGAGATAAAATTCAGTTTTGAAACATTATTCTCAAGTGTTTTGCATTTTTGTGCTTTTACTTAAACTCTCCTAAATTTTGTTGCTAGTGTTTTATTTTATTTCTGGTGGGAAGGATGAAACCCCAGGGCTTTAGGTATACTAGACAAGCACTCTATCCTGAGCCACATCCCTATCTCTTCTAAAAGTGTGTTTTTTATCATGTTTCCTTTCTTGGGATATATAACTTGTACATGTAAATTTTGCAATAAAATTTAAAAGTATGTTTTTTATCACATTATCTCCTAATCTCTGAATTTTAATTATGTTCATTCAGATTTCCTCTGGTGAGTACATTCAGATGTCTGGTCGTGCTGGAAGAAGAGGAATGGACGACAGAGGGATTGTAATTCTTATGGTAGATGAGAAGATGAGCCCAACAATTGGAAAACAGCTACTTAAGGTAACAGAGTTAAGGTTCTGTGCTTTTATCAAGAATTCCAGGAATATGCTTCAGGAGCCACTTTAAAATTAGTTGTATCAGTTCAGGTACTTTTCTAAGTAGATAAGTTGATTTGTTAAACTATCTGTGCTTGAAAAGGTAGAAGAGGATGGCTGTTCAAAATACACATTGTATCCAATTTCCCCTAATAGACAAAGAGCACTCATGGCAATGGAGTGCAGTATGAAGATCCCCAGAGCAGACCAAAATATTTACTTTACCTTCCAAATTTAAGAAGCCTTGATTTGAGCCTTTAAAAAGTCAATTAATGGGCCAGGGATTTACCTTAGTGGCACCACGGCTGCCTTGCAAGCTCCAGGTCCTGAGTTCAATCCCTGGTACCCCCCCCAAGTCAATTAATTATAATTGTTCAAATCAAAAATTGAGTCAGTGGGAAAATGTGGGCCTCCTGGAAATACTGTTGAATGGATCTTTTGTTTAATCAACAGTTAAGAGACATTTCTCCAGTATAACTGGAAGAAACTCATCTGTTATACTGCTCATGTTTTCTGAAGAATGTAAAACTATTACAGTCATTTGAGTAAATATCATTACAATTTATCAAAATGAAGAAATTTCTTTAATTTTTGAATGATGAAATAAACTTACTGGTTTCTTACAATATATAAAGCTAGGCATGTGGTCCTTTTAGTTATTGATGTGTCCTTTTCAACAGTGCACCAGATTGTTAGTGGTTAAGGAAAATTGAACTGATTTGAAGGAAAAATTATTGTTACTTCTTTATACTGGGTCTCACTAAGTTGCCGAGAAAGGGCTCGAACTTGGAATCCTCCAACCTCAGACTTCCAGAGTATGGGTTGTACCATCACACAGGAATATGCCATCACACCAGGCTGACTAAGGATCCATAGTACAGAAAGTAGTACAAGACTCATTGCTAGAAAATGAGTTCCAGTAATTTTAGTTCAGGGAAATTTGAGATGATTTTGGACTGCTTGTGGTTAAAGGTTTTGTGAAGGAAATTATCTGCAGGCAAGGGTCGTAAGGATGGTGTCGGGGAGGGGTTGCATTTTGACCTTCAGAGCTAAAAAAAATTGACTTCTGGAAAGAGAAGTGGTTTTACAATCAAGAATTAACATGTATTAGGGGTCCTTCTGTTTGAACAAAAGATTTGTGTGAATATTTATGGATAAGAAAGATGAGTTTATTACTTTGCTACAATAATTAGGTGTTCAGTTCTGAGGCTGGTATTTGTCTTAACTTCTTTACCCCTTCATTCTTAGCAAATAATAGTTTTATAACACATCTAATATACTTCTTTGTGTACCTGTTAAAAGTTTAAAATAACATACTTTTTTTTTTTGGTACTGGGGATCGAATTCACGACCTTGCGCTTGTGAGGCAGGCAGTGGAACCACTGAGCTAAATCCCCAGCCCTAAAACAACCTACTTTTTTTTTAAATTTTTAATTTTTTATTAGTATGTATTTGCCATACGTAGTGCTCACATTCATCATAGGGAATTCATACCTGTACATAATCTGTCTAACTTGGTTTTTTTTTTTCCCATTCCCCTTCTCTCCCCCTTTCTTTTCCCCATTGTTTTCATTTTTTCCCTTCCATTCTTTTTTTAACCCCTTTTTCCTTTCCTCTCTTTCCCTCCCCCTCTCCCTTTTTCCCCTTCCCAGTTGAACATGTTCTTCCTCCTTCCAATATCTGTCCCTTTTGCTCTTTATTTATCCTTTGGGTTTCTTGCACAAGCAAAACAATGCAATATTTAAGGTTGTGTGTTTCATTTCACTTAAAATTATTGTCTTAAGGTGCATCCATTTACCTACAAATGACTCCATTTTATCCTTTATTGCAGAGTAGTTCTCCATTGTATATAAATGCTACATTTTCTTTATCCATTCATCTGTTGATGAGCATATGGGCTGTTTCCAAGATTTAACTTTTATAAATTGTGTTGTTATAAACATGGGTATGCACATTTCACTGTGGTATGATGCTTCTAACTCTTGGAGAGATGCCTAGAATGGGAATAGCTGGGTCAAATGAAACCTCTACTTGTGGTTTTTTGCGAAATCTCTGTGCTGATTTTCATAGTAGTTGTACCAGTTTACACTCCCACCAACAATTGGAAAGGGTTCCTTTTTCCTTATAGCCTCACCAGCATTTTTTACTGATTGATTTTTGGATGATAGCAATACTTTCTGGAGTGAGATGGAATCCGAGTGGTTTTAATTTGTGTTCCTCAAACGATCAGGGATACTAAACATTTTTTTATATATTTATTTGCTGTTTCTACTTCTTCATCTGAAAAGTATGTATCAGATACCCATTTTCAGATTGGGTCTTTGAATTTGTTTTTTAAATTTCTTTATATATATATGGGGGGGGGGCACCAGGGATTGAACTCGGGACCTTGCATTTGTGCCAGGCAGTGGCACCACTGAGCTAAATCCCTGGCCCAAAAGCTTTTTAATAAGATGAGATCCCAGTTTTTGATTCTTTGAACAATTTCCTGTGAAATCAAGATTTTCATAAATTCTTTGCCTACACCTATGTCTTCAAGAGTTTTACGTATTCTGTTTTACAGCAGATTAAGTGGGCTTTTTTGGTACTGGGGATTGAACTCGGGTCCTTGCGCTTACGAGGCAGGTGGTGGAAGCACTGAGTTAAATCCCTGGCCCTTAAGTATTTTTGTTTTAATATTCAGATCTTTGGTCCATTTTTATTTTAGTGTAGTGGATGGTGAGTGATAAGGGTCTACGTTTAATCTTCAGCATGTAGAAAGCCAGTTTTCCCAGCACCATTTATTAAAGAGGCCCTCTCTTCCAGTGAAGATGTTTGACCCCTTTGTCAAAGACTGAGTGTGCTTGGTGTTGTTTCTGTATCTTCTATTCTATTCCATTGATTGTTGGGTCTGTTTTTTCCCCAGTACCATGCTGTTTTTGTCATGGTAGCTTTGTAGTATAGTTTCAAGTCAGAGATTGTGATACTCCCTGCCTTGCCCTTGTTGCCCAGAATTGCTTTGGCTATTCTGGGTCTCTTCTGGTTCTACATGAATTTTAGGATTCTTTTCTCTACTTTTGTGACCAGGAATTTTATGTCCTTTGTGCTATCTTCTAATTTTTCATTGATTCAGTTAATCTTATATTATTATTCTTTTCATTGTCTAGCAGTTGTTGGATTGATTTTTCATAGTTCTTTGCTATTTTTAAGAAGTCTTTCATTTGATGAGTGCTAACTGCAACCCTATCTTCTAGATCTGATAGTCTATCTTCACATAGGTTGATTCTGATTCATATATTTTCAATCTCCTGGATTTCTATTTGAATGTGTTTTATGGAATCCAGTTCTTTCCTATGTTGGACATTCATGGTTTTCTTCATTTTCCTAAGCTTCTCTGTTTTTTGTCTTTTTGTATTCTAGATTCACTGCCCCTATCCTTCATATGGTCATCATCTCTTTAAATACCTGTGTAATTATTTCTGTTTTGTTTTTTCTAGAGACTCATTCATCTGCTTTGTTACTTCCACAGCTACCATTTCAGAAAGTTCAGCTTGATAGCTTTTGATTTCTTCTACCTCAAGGTCCCCGGAATTTGCCTTGGGCAAGCTGGAGGCCCAGGGTTGCATTTGGTTTGGTGTTTTCTCATTTTTTATTTTTTTGTTTATTTGTTTTCTTTGTTGGTGCTTGTAAATTGCTTATGGTTGGTGGCTTTATTATCAAGACCACTTTAGGAAATGACTACTTTTCAGAGATATCTTCTAGGCATAGCTGGCTCTTGGCCTTTAAGTCTGTCCCAAGATCCTGCCTCTTTTGTTTATTAGGGATGAGAAGTTACTGCCTGTTTGGCCTAGCATCTAGTTCTTTGGCACTGGATTGTAGTATTGTTTATGCCCCCCAGACAATCTAGGTGTTGGCATACAAAGAGGATCAGTTATATCACCTTGGCTAAAGTAGTTCAGTCAGCAATAACAAGAATATCAAACAGACTGAAAAATGACAAACTGTGATAACTAGTAACTTGCCATTTATAGTAATATAAAAAAATCTAAGACAAGTCAGAAAATGATATACAGTAAATAGCCCCTCAGTAGAGCAATTTTACCCTAAGGGGAGAAAGTTAAAGGGGAGCAAAAGAAAGAATAGAGAAATAAAAAAGAAAAAGAGAGTAGAAGCAAGGCTGAAGGGCAGAGAAAAATTACCCACACCTAAGGAAAGTGGTAAAGAAGACAAGATGGAAGGAAAGAATGAAAAAACAAAACAAAAAACTAGAAACAATGTTTACCTTCACAAAGAAACAAAAACAATCAGAGAAAAAAACAAAAACTTAAAAAAATAAACAAAGGAAAAAAAAAGGTTTCTGTGTGATTTCAAGCCTGTGGTTGTCTTCTGAGATCTGTTGTTTTGTGGCAGTGTCCAAGGTGTAACTCTCCTCTTCCTGGTAGACAAAGGAGGTGGTCTGAGCCTAAATATGTGCTGGATAATCCCAGCAAGCCAATAAGTGAGATTAGGGCAATATGTTGGTTCTAGGACTTTGAAATCCACCGAAGTTCAGGCTCAACCTAACATCTGTTCATAGGGTTGGGGCCTGAGTCATTTAGTTTATAACACTCTGGGTGTCTCTTGCTGGCCTGCCTACCGGTTTCTTCGCCATAGACATCTCCTGTGGTTGTCCCTCACCCAATCACTGTGATAGTTTAACACTGGGAGCCCTGAAGTGAAGCCAGCCCATGACTGTTCTGAGCCCAGGGCTCAGTTGGCCCCTCCCTAAAGTGGCATCTGACCAAGCAGGCTTTCCAGGGGACATGGTAGTCGCTTGGACTGGAGTCACTCACCAGCTGTTGTATCGCACAGCATCCACTGCTGTGTTCCGCTGGTGCATTTTTCCCTGGAGGCCCACTTTCACTGTGTTTCTGTAGATTCAGTTTTCCTTTCACCACATGTCAGGAGCTGAGGCAAAAGTTCAGATTGCCCCTTCCTTTTTCTGCACTGTGGTCTGTGTCTTCAGTGTGTCTGTAGGCTCCAGCTTTCCCTTTAGGTTCTTTCTGGTCCCAAGGATCCACCTCTCTCTTTTCCTTCCTCAAGTTGTTATTTTCCACTGTCTATATTCCAGATCTTCAACAATGCACTTTTATGATTTTTTAAATTCTATTTCATGGGGAAATAATAAAAATTTGTTATGAACTACTTGATTTTAGTACTTATGGAATATATGACTATATTACAGTTATATATAATTACTGAATGATTTATTACAATATTTTATTTAGTAAGTTTTATCCAGAAATATTGTGCCAAATACATTGGGAGAGAAATTGAAACCAGAACAGTTAGAATGGCAGTTACAATCTATGTATGATGAACCATTGAATTAGAATGGCTACAATGATAAGAGAAACAAAAGCCTGAGATGTTTTAAGGAAATAACCTGCAATAATTGATTAAAAGAAAGGAAGCCAAAGAATTCCTAAATTCTTAAGTTAGAACTCCTAAATTCGACCTTGTATAACTTAACTCATTGTCCTTTTATAAATGTGACAGGACAAGTTGGTTCAGAATAGGGAAGAGTATGGGACAAGACATAAATTTCATTTAAATGGTATAGTCACATTATTGATCATCCAAATTAGGATACTGTAAAAGGGGTTACTATTAATACTCATAACAGAAGAGGTTAGGCGTATACTTGGCACTGTTGGATACAGTGTCACAATGCCATGTTGAGTTTCAGGTGACAATTCAGATGAATTTTTGGCACAGGAGCTAGGAATATAGGAACACACCTTGAGGTTGCAAATAAACATTTCCTATATTGAAGCCACAGCTTTCTTAGAGGAGATGATAGAAGGAAAAAACAAAATTAAAGACTGGGTTGTTTTGCAAAATTACAAAGTTGCAAAAGTTATCCCTGACTTTTCCACGATTCTTATTTTCTTTCTGCCACTTTCATCTACCTATTTTTCTTCAAAATAGGAAAAAATATTTTCCAAACTATGGAAAAAAGGGGCCGGGGATTTAGCTCAGTGGTTCCACCACCTGCCTTGCATGGGCAAGGACCCGAGTTCAATCCCCGGTACCAAAAAAACCCCAAAACACCAAAATATGGGAAAAAGGGTTGGGGAACTACTTTTAAGGAAAGTGAATAAAAACCAGGGCTTTACATACTAACTGTCCTAATAGTGTAGGTGGCTTTTGACTTTTTGGGAGTTAAGGAATACATCATTTTCCTTATGAAATCTGTTTGCATACATTTAAAGTTGCACAGTAGATTCGATGATGGTAGATCTTTGGACCTCAATTTAAACAGCATCTGAGTACTCTTAAGAGTATTTGCATATTTTACTGTGCTATTCATAAATACATGTGGCACACATAATAACATTTCTAAATACAGTATTTCAGCATGCATCCTCTACAAGTGTGGCCATTCTTTTTTAGTACCAATAAGACTTTTTATTCATTGTATTTTCCTGGGGAAAGGAGAAGGGAAGGAAGAGTCAGCACTTGTGTTAGAAAATGATTAGAAAATAGGAAAGGAAGTAAGTGTACAGGGGTACAGCAAAATCAACCATCAAATAGACACCCCGGTGATAGGGTCACCAAAGCCCAAGGGGGCTTGGTCCTGGGAAGTTCCGGAATGGCGTGAAGGATTCAGGGAAAGGACAGGTACATACTTACCCACCCTCCCCCCTCCATCCCTCTCCATAAATTCAAGATTTCACACAAAGCTTTGGTTTCTAGTAGTAAACATGGAGTTACATTCGTCTGTCTCCTATTAAACAATCTTGAGGCCACTTTGACATAAGTTTCTTGCACCTGCATAAAAGTTCCGGAGGGACTTGAATATACATTCATACTCCCTTTCCTGGTCTCCTGACCCCACTTTCACATAGAAGGGCCCAAGGCCCCCACTTCCTTTTCTTGAGGATTACAGACTCAGTAGGTTTGATCCATCCAGACAGCAGGTGCTTGGCATGAATTGTATCAAATAACCGTCTTGACTCAGGAGGTTGGGAAGAAGGGGTAGAGGCTCCTTGCTCCTTCAAGATTTCTGCATAAGTCTGTTAAGAGTTGCAGAGATACTCCAAGAATTAAATATGTATATGTGTGGGTGTGTAGGTTTTCTTTAGGGGAGAGAAAAAGGTAGGAGTCAAGTTTTCAGGACAGATTTGGTCCCAAATAGGAAACAAGGAAAAGGGGACTACAAAAGAAAAGATGGTTCACGATCCCCGCTTCAAAAAGAGCCTCCCCAAACTTATTTTTCAGATCCTTTTGCCTGGTGCAGAACCTTCTGTCAAAGATGCTTTGGCTATTTTTATTTCAATACAAAAAGAATTTTGTAAACAATAAAACCCCAAAAGAACATGGAGAAAAGACCAACACATTATATTTACACAAACTAGGCCACCTAGGAGACTCAGTAAAGTCCTGCAGAGCCCAGACAAATATAATAAGAGGAGGGCAGCATTTTAGGGAGACAAGAAACCAGGATCAGACACACATTACCCAATGCATTCTATTGCATTTGTCCTGTCTGAACACAGTGAGGTAGGTTTGCAGTGATCTCACAGCATGTAAATGAACCCCCCCTTTTCTCTTCTATTAGTCACTACTGCAGCAGGGCAGGACACTGGCTCCTAGCACCACTGAGGCCCTCTTTTATGGGTCTCACTGGAAGCCAAGAATGTTGAATGGTTCCAAATTTTAGTCCTTGCTTCGTGTAGCCATTCCTGCACAGCACATAATGGGCACAAGGGTATTGGTATTAAAACAGCCTTACCAACTCACTTTTTTTAATATATAAACACACGCACACACATACACCTGTTGTGCATTGTAGAGTTAGGCTTATCTAGTGAAGAATGGATCAGATATGTAAAGCCAGCCCCTTGCCCTGTAGACAACCATCACATCACCTAACCTCGGCTTCCTCTTTGGGCCTTTTACGTGGCCCAGCCTCTCCTAACTTCTCTGCACCACCTTTTCCTGTTTGGACTAATTTTCAGTCTTCCAGTAGAAGATCAAGTCGTGGGGCAGACCCTTTAAAACCTATCCTATGAAAAATGGAGGGGGTTTCAAGAGGGTACTATGGCAGAAGACTCAGCTGTCATTGGCAAAAATGAGTTAGTTCACTTCAATAGGCTATGCACTCCAAATGTTTGCTCTCCATAGTGATAGAAACAAAACGTTCCTGCTGTGCAAACCTGGAGCTGCTGCCAACTTATCCCTGAGATTGCTCATGTACCTGAGAACACAGTGCAGGAATGAGGGCCTTAAATTAAAATATACAAAAATACAAAGCCAGAATATTTATATTAAAAAAAAAGTTAAAATGCACAAGATACATCATTCACACACAGTGCAGTTGGCATCCTGGAGAAAGTGGGACCCAAGGTGCAGTCATCTAAAGGAGCAAATAAATAAAATCACATTGGCCCAGAAAGGGGTGGGAGTGTGTGAGGAGCAGCAGATCTGCAACTGTTCTCCCAACCACCCTTTTTGCCTGTCATCATAACACATTGCTTGGAACAGTTCCCAGCACCACGTCCCAAGATTGGGTTATGGGGAAAAAAAGATGCTAAAAGATGCTCCCGAGATTCCCTCCCACAGAATGTAGTAGCTTGTGGGTTGGGTCCATTAATCTGATCTCATACCTAATTGATTTCCCTGGCAAGGGAAATATTATTACATATCCTTCTTTAAAAGGAAAACAACTTCCCTGTCTTTGTGGGGGTAAAGCCTCAGATAAAGCATGCAGGTTCTAGGGTGGCTCTCCCAAAGCCCTCACTTTTACTTGGATAGAGCATGGTTGGAGTTCCTTTGCCTCACCCCTTCCCCCCACTGAGGGAAGATGGGGTGATGCTGGGAACCCCGGCCTGAGTTACATGGCAGTGGCAGCTACCCAAACCCACCCTATCCCCACTTTCTCCACTGCCGATTGATGCCTGCTCCTTGAAACTTCCTAATAACAAAGAATATCCTCCACCCACTGTGCTCAATTTTGGGCCTCCGGAAGTAGGGCAGGGCTGTTGATCTCTTTTTCTTCCTCGCGGAAGTAGGCTGGCTTCCCCTGGGAGCTGGGAGCCTGCTGGGCCTTCAGTGGACATGAGGCCACCATATGGTTAATGCTTTGGCAGAAGTGGCACTTCTTAGGCTGGGGTGGCAGCTTGCATTCCTTGGCATGATGGTCTAGACCACCACAGTTGTAGCATCTGTCTCCTTTGGATCTATGCTTCTGCATGTTCTTCCCCTTGGGTCGCCTCTCCCTATACACAACACCCCACCGGGACCGTTGACACGGAGGGATTCCAGGCCCTTCGCAGACTTTTTAAAGGTGAACTCCACTGCCTCACCCTCCTTCAGGCTCCGAAAACCCTCCATGTGCAGCTTACTCTGGTGCACAAAGACGTCCACCGGGGAGTCGAGCATGACCCCGGCGCAGGCGGTCATGGACAGGAAGCCGAGCCCCATGCGCACGTTGAACCACTTACAGATGCCTGCACCGTGCAGCAGCTGCAGCTGGTCCGCCGCCCGGGCTGCATCTGCCGGCACCTCCTCGGGCGCCTTCTCTGCCGCCTTGGCGCAGCCAACTGCAAACTGCTGGTTGGACACTGAGCCCATGGTCATCCACTGAGCCCATGGCCCGGGGCCCTTGGTCGGGCGGCTGCTAGCCCCAGTGAAGTCCGGAGGCAAAAAGCGGCCATTCTTTTTATACAGTTGCATAACCACTTTTATACTTAGGAAGTATTTGCATTTAAAAAATACATTTGATAAAAAATACTTTAGATGTCAAGACAACATTTTGGATATGAACTGTCTTAGGTACTTTTTCTCTTGTTGCTGAGACAAAATACCCATTACTTAAAGAAAGAAAGATTTATTTCAGCTTACAGTTTGTAGAGGTTTCAGTCCATAGTTGGTTGGCTCCAGGGCAGGGTAGCACGGCAGAACAGCATCACAGAGGAGTGACAGTTCATGGCAGGCAGAAGGTAGCAAAAGCAGCAAGTGACAAGTGACCAGCAGTGATACTCTCTGTCTTTTATATCCTATCCAGGCTACCCACCCTTAGGGTGAGTAGCACTCATACATAGGGTAGGACAGCCTAAATCCTAGCATAACATCAAGAATCATTGCTAGCATCACATCCTTGCTCCCAGATCCCAGATCCCAGCATCACATCCTTGATCACACACCACCTCCAAAAAGCCCCACCTATGACTACATGAGGTTTTGGCGGAACATCCAGACATAGGCCATAACATAAAGCCTGGTACAAGTTAAGGTCACACTGTTCTGCTACTCAGTTTACTCTGTTTTACAGTAAAATACTTTATACTGTCTGATCCTTAGCCTACCCCTTCTTTGGTATCAGCCACATGTAGGAGGACAAGGAATTACCACAATGTAGATAAAGAATGGTCTGTAAATTTGGGGACAATATATTAGTTTTCTGTCATAAGAGTTCGTAGCTCATTTTCATCTAAATATCATAAAACATATATATTGTCAATACAGGCCAGGTTATGCTCTGATAACACATAAATCATAGTAACTTAGAGGTTTATTTCTCTTATATCTATCACGTGTTCCTTGCAGGTTGATAAAGGAGATCTGGCTTCTTACTATTGTTTAGAGATCTAATCGGATGGAACAACCATCTTAAACATTATCCATCAGTGTGCCAAAAGGAAAAGATAGCTTTTCACACCAGCTATTAAAAACTTGTCCAGAAAGTGGCATATTAATTACCTCTGAAACTTACTGTCCCACCCACGGCGGGTCCGGAAAAAGTGATCTTGACATGCGTTGGAAACTAGAGAACTATGTTACCACTTTGTTTTGCTCAACTAAAGGGAAGAATAGTATTTCTTAGTATTGTATCATATTTTTTAGTATTTCTTAAATTGAATGATTCTAGTATTTCTTAGATTAAATGATTAGCATTTTATCAGATTAAAATTGCTTGTGTAAATTTATTTAAAAAAAACTACAAAATTAACGTTTTTCTCCCTTAGGGCTCAGCTGATCCTCTCAATAGTGCTTTCCATTTAACCTACAACATGGTTTTGAATTTACTACGTGTTGAAGAAATTAACCCTGAGTATATGCTAGAAAAATCTTTCTACCAGTTTCAACATTATAGAGCCATTCCAGGAGTAGTAGAGAGTAAGTATAAATACCAAAACCGCCTTCTTCTAAATAGGTTAAATAAAATGACTATGTTAATGGCTGGTTTGGCCTTTTTTTTCTGTTAGACAAATCTTGGTCCTTACATAAAGTACCACAGGACTGTAGTCTAGTCTTTATAGACTGAAATAATTCAAAGTGAAAGTAGGAAAACCTTGGCAAAAGACTTTCTTATTGGTTCCCCCATGGCATAATTAATGTCCACAAAGTGAGTGTTCTGTGGTAAGTACATTCACATAGAATTGTGCGTTGATCTTTGTTGTAGAGTGTAGTGTAACTGATCATCTTACAGAGCTGACTAAAAAACTAAAAATTTTTAAGTTATAGGTTTGGTTAATCTTATAAAAATAATGCATAGTCATGAAAATGGGAAAGCAAAATCCAGCAAAAGAAGAAAGTTAAAATTATTTTATTCTCAACACAGAGTCAGCTGTGTAGTCACTGTTAACATTTTGTAGTTTGTTCTTATATCTCTGCTGTTTTAATTTTTAAACTAAAAAACTCAGATGTGCAGTTTTGGTAATAATTATGTATTTATAATTGATATCATTTGTTAAATATTTACCTTATGGCTAACCTTGTGTTAAATGCTTTACATTCACTAGCTCATTGTTTCAGCTTTAAAAATTTTGAGTATTCTTTGAAAATATTTTTTTCAGTGAGTTATATTTCCATTTTTAAAATATACTATGATTTATTTAACAGTGACAAACTAGAGATTCTTTTCAGTCACTAATGCAAAGGAAGCAATTTACTCTTTTCTTTTTTCAATTTACTCATTTTTAATACAGCCAAAATTAAACTCTAATATGCCTTAGAGGAATGAAAAAGGCTTAGAAGATCAAAAAAAAATCAAATTCTCTTTCTCTTTCTTTTTTTAAAAAAATCCTTAACTGAATGATACAGTATAAAGCTATTTACTCTTTTCTTAATATTTCTGGCCATTTGGAAGGAACTTTGGTATCATTTTACCAATAGGTGGGGGGAGTAGAGAAATTCAGTATCTTAGGGTTACACATTTGGTGGTAGAATTGGGGTTTGAATCTTGGACTCCCTACCAGATAGTGCTGTTTTTTTTAAGCATAGTTCATCCTTTTTAAATCAAGTGATAAGAATAGCCGTAGTAACCTCTCTAACTGAAAAAGAAAACGATAACAAAAATGATTTTAAAAACTTGTGCAGGCTGGCTTACGTGTTAAATTTCCATGAGCAAAGTTATTGAAGTTTTAAAAATCTTATAAAATTAGGGCTGAGGATTTAGCTCAGTTACACTGCTCCTGCCTTGCAAGCCTAAGGTCCTGAATTCGATCCCCAGTACCCAAAAAAAAAAAATTTTTTTTAATAAAATTAGTAGCAAGTATAGAATTTCAGAACATATCTCATTTTAATTAAAAAATTTCTCATAAAAGTACATACTGCCATTTGCGCTTATTTGATAAACTAACGTTTTAACAAAAAAGATAAAGTGGAACCAAGATGCATTATGTAAAGGTACAGTTCCCACTGAGAAATGTAATTGTGTTGTATACCTACAATGTACCAATAAAAGAATTTAATACCAAAAAAAAAGATAAAGTGTAATTCTAGTTTGAGAGAACAGTATTTTTAAAGGAACCGTAAATCTCTCCTAGTCTCATCAAAATTATATAATAATAAAATGTACAAAATCAGGATTTTAGTATTCTTTGGAATTGAGGTTGGATAAAGGAAATAAATGATGGGGTCAGATTAGTATTAAAGAATGCAATTCATTAATTTTACATCATATCATAGAAATTTTAGATGTCACTGAAATAGATACAAGAGTATAACAGTTACAAAGAATTAAACTTGAAAATATTCCTCCTCAGGTAGTTAGCCCTAGGTTATGTATAAGTTGAATAGTTATATTTACATTCTCACCCAGCAGATAGATTGGCTTGGAAACCGAATAGCCAAGAGAAATAAGTGATTTGGTATGCCTACTTTTATTTTATTTTTTCTCTCTTATGTATTCTGACAGGCTTTTTTTTTTGATACTGGAGATCGAACTCAGGACCTTGCACTTGAGGGCATGCAGCGGAACCACTGAGCTAAATCCCCGGCCCCATGACAGACTACTTTTCAAACTTCAATTGTATTGTTATTTTGCAGTTCTATACAAAATACCCCAGGTACAATGGAGAACAGAGGAAAAACTCCCAAGTACCTTACTCTTTATTTAAAGCCCTCTTCATGACCTGTAGCAAGTTCAGATTATTCAATAGAGTCGAGACTAAGCTACCCACTCTCTGAATTTAAACATTAACACCATTTTTTTATCCCCCTACCCTCTGTCTCCTCAAGTCACAGCTTTTATTTAGTTTTGTGTTGTTTCAGTGTAATTCTGACTCACCTATGAAAAGGATTGGAGTAACAATCTACTCCCTGGTGTTGCTCTTGTGTATTTGTATCTTCTTGCAGTTGAATTCTGTTTTTAAAGGTCAGGACCTTTTTTTCAAACTCAGTGCCTGTTTAGAGATCTAGAATTCATCTTTGTTTCATAACAATTCTTTATTCATTAGAACATACTTAGGTAGTTTGTTTACATGAGATGTTTTCCTTTTTGAATTACTGAATCCATAGTAGCTTTTTCAGTGAGCCACAAGAATAAAATTTCTTGGACTTCACTGTCCTTTACTAAAATGAAAAATACGTACTTAATTTTAACCTTTTTGTTTTTTTCGTTAATAGATAATGCCGTGGTCAGTAGCAAGAGATGTGGAGTTAGACATAGATTTGATTTGGTTTTGCCCTCAATCTGTTCTTCGGTTCATCCAGTTTATAAAAACTAAATGTGATAATTTATGTTAAATGCCCAGTAAGTCCTTGTTGTAGATACTCATAATTTTGCCTTAGATCACCAAAGCAGTGTACACTTCATCCTGTTGAAAAACTTGCCTGGTTCCAGAAGTGACAGTCCATTTCCCTATCACATGTCTATTTCACATATTATATAATATGAATATATCTTTGTAGTCACCCACTTCTTCCCAAAAGGAAGAAAATGGTTGCAGACTGCTGTAAGAGTTTATAGTTTATTTTATGTTATTTCCTAAAGTAGTAGGGCTCTCATAATGGCAGTGCCCATAGGATCTTCTACTTTATACTGTGTTGAAACCAGCTTCTTACAATGAAGGTTTTCTTTTATCTGATTGGGATTCAAGAGATAGAGTAGCCCCCTTCTCTTTATCTATAGTCTCATTCTCTTTGATTTTAGTTACAGTCAACTGTGATGTGAATATTAAAATAGTCCAGAAATAAACAATTCATGTTTTAAAAGCATAGACCATTTTCTGTAGCATGATGAAATTAATAATACAATAGTAGTATAATTCCTGTTTACTAAGGATTATACTGTTGACTAAGTGAATTCTGTATCTTTTGTCAGTTGATCTCAAGGAAAGCATTGTATGGTGTATGTATACTATTGTTATCCTCATATTACATGTTAGAAACTTAAGCACACAGGTTAAATAGAGGAGTTTGATACAGATCAATAGAATAGAATTCAGAGTCCAGAAGTAAACCTATGTTTCTATTATCAGTTGATATTTTAACAAATATTGCTAGAAAAATGGAGTTAGAACCTTATCTCACAGTATGAATAAAATGAACTCAAAATAAAAGAAAATCCAAAATATAAGACCTAAAATCATGAAACTATTAGAAGAAAACAGGTATAAATTTTTATAATTTTGGATTTGATAGGGATTTATTAGATGTGACACCAAAAGTACAAATAAATTGGACTTCACCAAAAAGGAAAACTGTTGTACACTAAAGATATTGTCCAAAGGTAAAAATGGGAGAAAATATTTGCAAATCATTCATCTAATAAGGATCTTGTAGCCAGAGTATATAAAGAACTCTTACAAATTGACACCAAAAAGATAAATTCAGTTTAAAAATGGACAAAGACTTTAAATCGAAACTCTCCGAATGATGGAGAAATGACAAACACATAAACAGATGCTCAACATTAGTTGTAAGGGCAGTGCCAATCAAAACCACTTCACACTCACTGGGATGGGTAATTTTTAAAGGAAACAACAGTGCCAAACCCTGGGTTTGATTCCCAGAACCACAAAAACTAAAAGATGGGGGGCAACAAAATGATGTGGTCACTATGGAAAATAGTTTGCCAGTTCATCAAGTTAAATGTAGAACTATTATCATAAATCACCCAGTAACTCCATGCCTGGGTATATATCCAAAGAATTGAAAACCTATTCAATCAAAAACTTGTTTGATGTTCATAGCAGCACCATGCATCATAACCAGAGAGTAGAACCCCAATCCAAGTGTCCATCAGCTAATAAATCTGTGGACAAATGTATATCCACATAGTTGACTATTATCCAGACATTAAAAAATGAAGTACTGGTATATACTCAACATAAAACTTGGAAGCATGCTTAGTAAAGGAAGCAAGACATAAAAGCCCACATATTATCTGTTGCCATATATATGAAATACCTAGAATAGAAAAATCCATAGAGGGGCAGGGGAATTAGCTCAGTGGTTTCACCGCCTGCTGCGCAAGCGCAAGAACCCGAGTTCGATTCCCGGTACCAAAAAAAAAATCCATAGAGACAGAAAGCACAGAGAGATTAGCGGAAGTAGAAAGTGAAGTGTTTTCTTAATGTGTATAGTTTCATTTTGGGGTGGTAGAAAAGTTCCTGAACTTACAAAGGTTATGATTGCATGCATTGTGAATGTACTATCAATGATGATAAATTTTATGTTACATGTATTTTATCATAATAAAAATAGTTTGTTTACAATGGATTGGAGGCATAATGGAATGAATGAGGAAGGGAAGTCAGCACTAGAAACAAAGTTAGGGCAGGGAATAGAATCAGAGATAGAGTAAGAGGAAAATTGCCATAGGCAGAGACATAAGGTGAATCTTAACGGAGAAGGAAGGGATAACTAGCCTTAGTCATCTCTGAAGAATTTTTTCCTTAAAATCTCCGATATAATTATGCAAATTGACTTTGTTCCTTATACTTACAGTAGAAAAAATATAATTTATCAAGTATATACATGTGTTATACGTATGTTTTATTTTCAGAGGTTAAGAACTCAGAACAACAGTATAATAAAATAGTAATTCCCAATGAAGAAAGTGTAGTCATCTATTACAAGATTAGACAACAGCTTGCCAAATTGGGTAAAGAAATTGAAGAATATATTCATAAACCCAAATACTGCTTACCATTTCTACAACCAGGTCGTTTGGTAAAGGTATGTCATTGTTTATAAAATATTTCACTATTTCTTTTTTCTTTTTTTTTTTTTTTTTTCGTACCAGGGATCAGACTCAGGACTTTGTGCTTGCAAGGCAGGCGTGGTGCCACTGAGCTAAATCTCTGGCCCAATATTTCTCCGTTTCAATATTTCAAAATATTTTGGGTAGGTCTAGGGATTTAGCTCAGTGGTTCTGCGGCCTGCCTTGCAAGTGCAAGGTCCGGAGTTCAATCCCCGATACCAAAAAAAAATATTTTGGGTAAAGATCTAGTGTTTACTTTGGTAAATGCTTTCTGGTACAGTAATTGATTTATGATAATTTACCTCTTTCATGACACTGATTTGTGGGATTAGGTGAAAGGCCTTTTTAAAAATCACCAGTGGTTTTCATTTTGGGAAATATAAATTGGAAATAATTTTGTAATTATTGTATAAAATATTTCTGATGCCGGGGAACTAGCTCAGTGGTGCCACCGCCTGCTTTGAAAGCACAAGGTCCCGAGTTCAATCCCTGGTACCAAATAAAATAAAATAAAGTATTTCTGATTATCAGATGCCATCTAAAACATAGTTTTAGATCTTAGATAAAGTCATTAGATATAAAAGACTTAAATTATTCTCAGAACAAATTACACTCGTTTTTATTGTTTGCCTATCACTATGGACTTGTGAAATTTGGCTTTTTTTCCTTATAAGGTTAAGATCTTGGTACTTGAACTTAGAATTTATCTTTTTAAAAATAGGAAATTTAAAAGTTCTATTAGCTTATAATGTAGGGATGGAAGGTTACACTTGCCTTTTCAATATGCTGCCATTTACTTGCTTATTTTCAGGTAAAAAATGAAGGAGATGACTTTGGCTGGGGAGTAGTAGTGAATTTCTCAAAAAAGTCAAATGTTAAGGTAAGCTGTTATCCTTAAAGTCAAATTACATATGGGTTTTTAGTGATATGGTTTTTCAGACTCTAATTTGTGTAATAGGATTACCTTAAGATAAGATGTAATAAACTGTGCCCTGAAGAATTTTTTAAGTAATCTAAAATTTTGTCCTCAAAATGATGTCCTTATTTTATTTTATTTTTTTTGGTACCAGGGATCGAACTCGGGTCCTTGCACTTGCGAGGCAGGCAGTGGAACCACTGAGCTAAATCCCCGGCCCCAGATGTCCTTATTTTTAACAACAAAATATGAGTTTACATTTTTCCTCTGAGTTCATCAGTTCTTTTATAATTTTAGTCTTTAAATTGAATATTAGATAAAGTCAGCTTTTGATACTGAAAATTAAGATTTTTAGGTATATGTTAGAGACTTGAAGTAAATTGGAGTGCATCAGTTTAACTTATTCTGTCTAAACAGGTAATAATAAAATTAATTTTGGTTATTATATACTATAGATGTATGGATGATTATAAAATCAAGGATGATCATGTTAATTTACTAGATGAGTATCTTGAAACTAATTTTCAAACCATTTTACCAATTACATTTACTTCAGCTGCAATATGCATTACTTTTTAGGATAATAAGTGATTTCAAGCAAGACATTTTATGCCTCCATGCCTGTTTTTCCTTGTCTTTAAAATTTGAGTTCACATAAGATGATATCTATGTCCTTTTTTTTAAAATTAAAATTTTTTTACCGCATCATTGGCAGTAGAATCCAAGACCTTTGCATTGAGCTATATCCTCAGTTCATTTTTAGTTTTTATTATGACACAGAGTCTTGCTAGGTTGCTCAGGTTGGGCCTTAACTTGGAATCCTCCTGCTTCAGCATCCCGGAATGCTAAGATTACAGGAGTGTACCACAATTTCAGGCACTTAGGTTCTTTCAAAATGTACTTTTACTTCATTATTTCGTTCTTTAACTTTTTTTCCCTATCTAGGAGTAGAAACAGGAATTAAGCTTTGGAACTGAAAGCTAGCCTTGAAATACACAAACTTTAAGATGTTGAAGGCATTATTTGTAAGAAAATCAAAATCTTAGGTTTGTGATTGGTGTTTTGATTTATGATCTATGATTAATATCACTGAGGACCTTAATATTTATTACTTCCATTTCAATAAATTATCTTCACTAGTAATTATTAATAGGAATTTTTATAAGATTATCTTCACTAGTAATTACTACTTTACAGGAATTTTTAAAGGTATTATCACACTATCTCATTTGATGTCAGTTTATCATGCAGTTATTGACCATCGATACAAAACCCTATGCTTACCTATTGGTAAATAGTGGCAATCAGATAATGAAAATATAACACAGTGAAATAAATACTTTAGTAAAGGTATAGTAATAGTGCATTTGAAGCAGAGAGAAGAAAGTAATTATATCGAGCTATTGGAGATGACATCTGAGATCGAAGAGAATTTAAATGTTGAACAGAACCATGAAGAGTGAGAAAGTTAAAATGTACATGCAAAAGGGGAGGAGCTGTGGTAGGCAGTAATCTCA
Source organism: Heterocephalus glaber (assembly GCF_053883595.1). Classification (NCBI taxonomy): domain Eukaryota; kingdom Metazoa; phylum Chordata; class Mammalia; order Rodentia; family Bathyergidae; genus Heterocephalus; species Heterocephalus glaber. The sequence continues at coordinate 36,952,833 of NW_028258333.1, forward strand.
GACTATTTTAAGTCAAGGAAAGTGACCTTAAGAATGGATTGGAGGGCCAGAGATTTAGCTCAGTGGCACCGCGACTGCCTTGCAAGTGCAAGGTCCTGAGTTCTATCCCCAGTACCAGAAAAACAAGGATCAGAGATAATCATGGGAAATGGTTAAGATACAGGTCTTGAGTACATATATTGGGGCTACATCTAAACATTTGAGAGCAATGGCAGGCTGTTGATGGCTAGTTTGTTGCTTGATGATTTGCTTATTTTCCCTTGGGCTGGAAATTAACATGATCAGAAGTAACTTTCATGGAAGTATTTCAGAATAGTGGAAAGAAGGGCCAGGGATTTAGCTCAGTCATGCTCTGCCTGCCTCCCAAGCACAAGGCCCTATGTTCGATCCCCAGTACCAAAAAAAAAATTTTTTTGGAAAGAATAGCACAATAGACTCTGGTAGGTCCATTAAAGAGACTGTTACTCCTGTTTGGGGTGAGAGTCAGACATGATGGGAATAGAAAAGGAAAGGTTGAGTAGGAGGAGACTGAGTAACTAGAATTGACAGTATTTGGATAGAAAGTTGAGGGGAATGTGATGATGATGTTTTTCTTTTTTTCCATTAAGTTTATTGGTACATTTTAGGTATAAAATACAGTTACAGTCATCATTGGGATCTTGTACCTTTACATGATGTATCTTGGTTCTTATTTTTTTCCCCCTTCCCCTGCCCTCCCTTCCCTATTTGCAAGGACTTTGTTTCCATTTTTTTTTCCTTTTCTTATATTTTTTCTTTTCCCTTCTTTTCTTTCCCCTACCCCTCCCACTTCCCCTACTCGTTTAGACCTTTTCTTCCAATTACACAGTATCAGTTACACATTTTTAAAATTATAATATCAAGATCTAGGAGACATTACCACAGATTTTACAGAATTTAAAAGGATATAGAAAGCATATTACAAAAATCTTTTTTGAAATAAATTTGACAACTTCTAAGGAGCACCTTGGAAGACAAATTAATGAAACTGACTCCGGAGGAAATACAAAATTTGAATAGCACCTATTAAAGAAAGTATATTCCTAGATTATAAACCTACCTATATGACAACAGGCTGATATACATTTTAACTGATAAATAATATCAAACATTTAAAGCAGAAGAAGGAACACTTCTTCCCTCATTTTAGGAAATCAACATTGTGATAATCCTAAAACTGGATAAAGATAATAGAAGAAAAAAGTATGAACATAGATAAAAATTTGTTTAGCAAAACAAACTATTAGAAGTCAGATCTGGCAGCATGTAGAAAGTGGTTTTATTATAGGGATGGCAGTATTGGTTCAGCATTGGAAGATCCACCCCCATAAGTTATCATTTTAACAGAGGAAAGGAAAAAGCCATATGATCCTGTCGGTAGTTGCAGAAAAAGTATTGGAGTAAATTCTACAGCTGTTCATGGTAAAAACTATCAGGAGACTAGCAGTAGAACAGAACCTTCTCAACAGATAAGCCATGTACTCCATATTTCCAGCAAAAACTCCGTATATGAATGGAGAAGATACAGTGCTTTCTCCCTAAGGTGGGGAACAAGGGCAGATATGCCTACTCTTCATCTGTCCATTAAACTTTGAAACATAGGCCCAAACTAAAATAGTCTGGCAATAAAAAGACACAATTAGCATACGATTGACAAGGTAGAAGTAAAATCTTTACATGTAGATGAAATGATCATCTACAGAGAAAATACTAAGAAATCTCTAGGAGCCCCTAGAACTTGTATTTGAATTTAGCAGGATTAGAAAACACAAGGTATGTATAAAAATTCAGGTCAATGTATACTTGCTCTACATGAAGAATTGGATATTGAAATTTAAAAGTTATGTAGGAGTACAAAGGACCTAGAAAAGTAAAAAGGAAAAAAAAACAGTATTGGAAGACATTTAATACCTAATTTTAAGACTTCCTCTAAAGCTACAGTAATCAAGGCAGTGTTGGTGTAAGGAAAGATATAGATCAATGGAATAAAACAGAGAACCTAGAAATAGAACCACAAATATATGGTCCACAGAGTTTTGAAAGATTATTTGACATTAACAATTTATAGAATATAAACTCAGTTCAAGAGCAGAGGGAAAGATAGTGTTTTCAGCAAATGGCACTAGAACACCTGGTATCTGTATATAAAAAATTAACCTCAACCCTTTATTTCCATACATAAAAATAACTTGAAAGGCTCTATGAACCTAAATATGAAAGATTAAAACTACAAAACTAAGAAGAAATTACAAGGGAAAATGTTTATGAATTTATGGTAGGCAAGAACTTCCTAAGATACAAAAAACATGGTGTATAAAAGAAAAAAATTGATAAATGAGATTCCATCAAAATTTAGAACTTTAAATGACATCATTAAAATGAAAAGTAGTCCTTTAACAGACCATATTTCCAATGCATATAACCTATGACCAGAATATATAAAGAACTCTTAGAGCTCATTAATAGACAACCCAATTAAAAAGTAGACACAAGAAGATGTTAGCCAGTACAGCACAGGGAAAGGTGTGCAACACTAGAATCAGAAAAATATTAATCAGTACAATAACAAGATTGAGTTATACACTCATTAGGGAGACGAAGTTAAAAGTTTTAAAAGCCTTGTCATGACTTTTTCTTTTTGTTGGATTCTCCCCCTTTACGTTTAATTTCTTGTCAGGCCCAACAGATTAATTCTGCGGGGCTTCCTGGGGTTGTGATCCTCATTGTCTTTTCCTAGGATATTGTCTAAAATTTTTTGGAGTGCTGGTTTGGTATTCATGAAGTTCCCAATGTGCTCTTTGTCATGAAAGTATCTTATTTCCCCATCAATTTTGAAAGATGGTTTTGCAGGGTACATCAATCTGGCTGTTTTTCTTTAGGGCTTGAAATGCATCACTCCAAGCTCTTCTTGCCTTGAGGGTTTGCATTGAGAAGTCTGCTGTGATTCTGGTGGGCTTTCCTTTGTATGTGATTTGTTTCTTTTCTCTCACTGCTTGTAGAATTTTGTTCTTCTGTTGGGTTTCTGGACTCCTAAGAATTATGTGCCTATGTGTAGATTTTTTTTGATCAAGGCTAATTGGAGTCCTGTATGCCTCACTTATCTGTATGTTCAGTTCTTTTCCCCTGCTTGGGAAGTTTTCTGCCATCACTTCTGTGAATGGTTTTTTAATGTCATCTGCACTCTCTCCTGTTTCTTCATTGACTCCAATCAGTCTTGTTATTCTTCTTTCCATCGTCTAGCAGCTGCTGGATTGATTTCTTATGATCCCTTACAAGTTTAAAGCAGTTTTTCTTTTCCTGTTCATTAATTGCAATCTTATCTTCTGTGTCTGAAATTCTGTCCTCTCATTGGCTCATTCTGCAGTGTAAGCTTTTAGTGGAGTTTTTAATCTCCTGGAAATCTATTTGTATCTGTTTTATGGATTCCATTTGTTTCCTGTGTTGGGATTCCATCATGTTCCTCAGCTCCTCTTATTTTTTTATCAGTGTCCTCTCTAGATTGCAATCATGTTTTGCATTATGGGCACAATCTCTGCTGTTATCTGAGAAATTATTTCTGATTTTATTTTTTCCAGATCCTTTTTTGTTGCCAGTTCCGGGAGTCCAGGTGGTTGCATATCATCAGTGTGTTCCATCTCGTTTCCCTTTGGGGGGTTGCTTTAGGTGATCTGGAAGTCTGGTTTTGAGACTTGTTTACGTGTCTTCTCATTTTGTTGGGAGCGCGGGTGGGGGGTTGCTGGCACCCGCATGGCTCACCTCCTGTGCACTGAGGGGGTGGTACTGCAGCCGGGAGCCTCCTCCTGGGTGCTAGGAGGGGCTCACCTCTTGTGCCTGATGATGATGTTTTAAAGTTGGATATGTAAAAGATGGTAGAATACACTCTAACATTGTTAAACTGGATGAATTTTCCCTTTCCCATTAAAGTACTTTCTTCTCTTTCTCAAAAATGGAATGAAGTTCAGAATATTTAACCTTGAAAAAATGGCACGGATGTTATTCATTTGAGCCATGACTAAAGCTCAGCTCTTTCTTAAGGTTCTTTATATTTTCTATGACTCATCTTCAACCAAGAGAAAGAACTATCAAAAACTTAACCATCTCCCAAACTCTACACATACACAATTTTTTTAGTCATATTAATAATATAGGTAAGATTTTTTTCTTGCAAGATTAACTTAAAAGAGTAGTCAGTAGTGAAGCTTCTGTGATAGCTATTAAGTTCTCTTTTTGTACAGTAGAATATATGGAATGAATGCTAAACATTATAGTTCTATCCACATTTTTGTGACCTACAATAGGAAAACTGACATGTATTTATAAGTTTATTCATTCCGTAGCTTAGATATAGTTAAGTGCATTTTGCATAGGGTTGATTATTTTTACCTCCAGTATATTGTAATGCTATAGATTCCTTTCACTGTTGGTTTTAGTTTTGTGTGTGTGTTTCTTTAAGTTTTATTGGAGTAATATTAAAATACTGCACAATTTACCGATTTTACCACCACCAATTTGCAACATTTTCTTCACATCAAAATAAAATCTGTATCTTTCACTTGTCTTCTCATACCCCTCACCACTAAGCGATTTTTAGTGTATTTTCTCTATAGATTTGCATATTATAGAAGTTTCATAAAATGAATTATATAATACTTAGTCTTGTGACTAGCTTCTTTGACTTTGCATAATGTTTTCAAGTGTTAGCTGTGTTTTGGTATGTATCAGTAGTTTGTTCCTTTCTTTGGCTGAACAGCATTTCAGTGTCTGGATGTACTGTACTTTGTACCCAAGCATCGGTTGATATACTTTTGGGTTGTTATGAGTCATGCTTATGTAAAAATTTGTTTACAAGATTTTGTGTATGCATGTTTTCATTTCTCTGGGGTATATGCATAGGAGTGTAGTTGCTGAAGCCTTTGGAAGCTGTACAGGATAAACATTTAAGGAAGTGCCAGTCTGTTTTCTTAAAGTGGCTGCACCTTTTCTAAATACTCGGGAGCAGTGTGTAAGAGCTTAAATTTTTTAACAGCCTCACCAACACTTAGCTGATTTTTTCCTGCTATGTAACTGTATCTTAAAATATAAATGGTTTTAATTTGATAAAATCTAGTTTATTTTTCCTTTTATTGCTGGTGCTTTTGGTGTTATATCTTAGAGACCACTGCCAACAAAATCTTGAAGATTTCGCCTTATTTTTATTCTCCAGAGTTGTACAGTTTTGTTTGTTTTGAAACAGGGTCTTGCTGTGTAGTTCAGGCTGCCCTTGAACTCATGTAGCCCAGGTTGGTCTCAAATTCTCAGCGATCTCCTGCCTCAGCCTCCCAGGTACTGGGATTACACCTGGCCAGTTTTATTTGTTGTATATAGGTGTTTGATCTGTTTTGACTTAACTTTTCTATATGGTGTAAAGTAAGAATCCAGCTTTATTCTTGCTCTAGCACCATTATTTAGAAAATTCCTCCTTTAAATAATCTTGACATCCTTATTAAAACTGTTGATCATATTTCTGGACTCATAATTCTATTCCATTAACTTGTATTTCTGTCCTCATACTGCCATCGTACTAAATTTTGAAGAAAATGGAAATATTTCTCCTAATTTTCATCTTTTTCAAGATTGCTTTGGTTATCCTGTGTCTCCCATGCAAATTTTAGAATGTGCTTCTCATTTTCTACAAATTAAGATGGAACGTGTAAATAACTCTGGATCCATAAACATGGAATATTTTTCTACTTATTTAGATCTCTGGATTTTTTTCAACAATATTTTATTTTCCTAGTACAGGTTTTATACTTACTTTGCTAAATTTATTCCTAAATATTTTAATCTTTTGGATTGCTACTTGTTTACAGTTTTCATTTTTCTATATGTTTATTGCAAGTGTATAGCAGTATGCTTGAGTTTTGTATATTGATCTTGTGACCTGCAGCCTTGTTTGACTTATTGGTTCTAATAGTTTGTTTTGTTTGTTTTTTTAGCAGATTCCCTAGGATTTCCTACATACTAGATCATGTTGTTTTCAAGTAGAAATAGTTTACTTCTTCCTTTCCAATATGGATGCCTTTTATTTTTCCTTTTTTTATTTGGTACCAGGGATCAAACTCAGGACCTTGCACTTGCGAGGCAGGCACGGTGCCACTGAGCTAAATCCCCGCCCCTTTATTTCAATATTCTTCTTGCCTAGGTACTTGCCTAGTTGAAACCTCTAGCACATTGTTAATAGAAGTAATTAGAGCAAATAGCCTTGTCTTTTTCCCAGTGTTACGGAAAAAAGTTCAGTCTTTTACTGTTAAGTGTAATGTAAGCTGTGGAATTTTGGTAGGTGTACCCTACATCTGGTTGAGGAAATTTTCTTTTTTTTTTTGGTACCGGGGATCGAACTCGGGTCCTTCCGCTTGTGCAGCAGGAGGCAAAACCACTGAGCTAAATCCCCAGCCCCTCTTTGTCTTTTTTATTTGATTTTATTTGACTTGTACTGGAGATTGAACTCAGTACTGCTTTATACTAAGATACATTTCCCAGCCCTGTTTTTAAAAAATTTTCAAGACAGGGTATAAGTTGCCCAGCCTCTCAAGTAGTTGGGATTGCGGGCATGTGCTGTCATGCTAGGCAAGGTTTCTTTTCCTGAAGTACTGTACAAAATTTGTATCTTACTAGGAAATTAGTTTGTGTCACCTTAGTACTGGGGATTGAGTTTAGGACCTTGTGCTTGCTAGGCAGATGTGGCACCACTGAGCTATATCCCTGGCCCTTAATTTATTCTTATACAGTCATAGATATTGTTACTTTTTAATCCTTTCACTTATGTAAATTTGTTCATAATGTCTTCCTTTCATTTCTGATTCTCATAATTTCAGTCCTTTATTCAGAGATTTTTCAGTTTTGTTAGTATTGTATATTGTATCATTTTCATTCTTCTCAAGGTATTTTCTAATTTCTCCTTTGACTTCTTAGATCCATTGGTTACTTAGGAGTGTGTTCTTGTTACATTGTCTGTTTCTCCCTTTGTTAGAGGAAGTGTTTACTTCATTTATTAAAGTATATCTTACATCATGTTAGTATAGCCACTTAAGCTTTTTTTTTGGTTGCATAATATATCTCATCTTTTTCAGACTTTTTTGATCCGTAAATTTAAACTGTCTCCTGTAATAATGTCTCTTATATTTAATTTATTTTGTATTTTTATCAAATCTGTAAGTATCTGCCTTTTCTGGGTTGCTTTAATCCATTTACATTTAATTTTATTGGTAAATTGGAGTTATTTCTGTTACTTGATTTTTCCTGTCTCATGCCTTAATTTTCTACTTTTCCTTTAGGGAACCTCTGAGCTAAATCCCCAACCCTGGGTGTTTCTTCATTTGATACAGTCCCTTGGGACTATTTCCAGTGACATGTAAATGGTTGGGTTGTTTTTTTTTTTTTTATGAAAACCAGTTTTCTCCAGTTTTACTGGGAAGCGGATTTGTAAGAGTTCCTCACATTGCCTTTGCCGTAATAAACCTAGGTTTTATCGGGTTTTTTTGTTTCTGTTTTTTTTTTTTTGGTACTAAGGATCGAACTCAGGACCTTGCGCTTGTGAGGTAGGCACCACAACCACTGAGCTAAGTTCCTGGCCCTGGTTTAATGTTTTTTAGTGCAGAAAAATTATAGCAAATATAATTACATTTATATATACACATTCAGTAGATTTTCTTTAGAAAACTTTTTACCTATTTAGCTTTAATTCATGTGTAAAAATAGTACTAGTTGGTGAGACTTCTTTTAGACAGGTAGAATGAGGACCAGAGTAGAACGTTGTTTTTGTTTTGTTTTTTCATTTAAAAAAAAAATAAAACGGGCCAGGGATTTAGCTCAGTGATTCCACCGCCTGCCTTGCAAGCGGAAGGTCCAGAGTTTGATCTCCGGTACCAAAAAAAAAAAAAAGCCCCAAGAATGCTTTTAAATATGTTTCTATAGGGTAGATAGCTCTACAAAGACAGATAATCATGTATGATATATTTTATAGTCACTTCTGTGGTTTTATATGGAGAAAATATTAAATTTACTAAAAATCTACAGAATTAAAACTAAATCCAACAACAGTAACAGTAAGATTGCTCTTAAGTCTTAATAGATTACTTCCAGGTAGTGTATTTCCTTTAACTCTTTGGAGGAAATTCATTATTCCAATTATAGAATGCTCCTTACTCAGGATTTTTTTCCTCTGTGAGAAGATAATATGACAGTTTAAAAAATTTATTTTGTAATAATTAGGTGTATATGTACATAGTCTTTGCAGATAGTAGTCATCCAAGTGAAAAACACTGTCTTCATGTCTAAACTGAACTGAAAAATGCTTTGAAACTTTTTTAAATAACTTGATTTTGAAAAAGTTTATGTTGAATAGAGCTAATTTTGCTTTTAGATTGGAAAATGGAGCTTATACTTTTAAGGAAATTTGAACTCACTGATTTAAAATAGTTGTGATTGTGTTTATGGTTAGTACAGTGGTACCTTGTTTCATGAATGCTTTTGTTTGTAAACAGTGTGGTTTGCAGACAGAAGGGCTTGGCAAAATTTTTTTTGTTTGCAAACCATCAGGTGACAAACATGACTGCAGCCATCATTTCCAAAATTGTAGAACAAATTAAGTTCGTGAACTGAGATGCCACTGTGTTTGGAAATACATTTCACTTTTGTTAAAAATGTGTTTTTTTGCAGAAATAGATTATAGATATGGATTCATTATTGTTTACTGACAAATTTTCAGGTTTTAATGTCCTAAGTGGTGGCCTAATAGTCAGATCCTTGTTCTCCCTGATTTTTCTCCTATCCATTTCATACAAAAGAGGGCATTCAAATATTTTATTAAAAAGCAAGGAGGGATTTTGTACTGAAATGAAAGGTCTTTACTGTTTGAAGTATGCTGCTCTTTAACATAAATTACCATAGTATAGAAGATGTGATTGGTCCTGAGACCTTGAGAACCATGGATTTATTAGAGAAATAAAAATCTTAATAAAATGATATGAAAATCACAAAATGCCAGTACACTAAGCCATAAAATAATCTGTTTTGCATGTTGTTTCATTAGGGTGATTTGTAGATATACTCATTTTCTAATATTCATCATTTCTTTTAGTTTCTTTTTCTAATACTGGATAATAGTATAAACTAATCATTAGAAATTTAAAAGTAGCATTTTATGTCACAGTTGATAGTGATCATACTATTAAATTAAATTTCACTTATGTTGAGTTATTGCTATATATTCTTGTTTTGAAGGACACAGAGACAACCTTCATTTTATTATAAAAGTATTTACTGTACAATATGCACTAGGCTAAGTGCTAAGAAAATAGGCCCTGCACACATAGAACTTCAGATTTGTGGGTCAGTGTTAAAAAATTAATAAACTTCCTTTATTCTTTTATTCTAGCCTAATTCTGGTGAACTGGATCCTTTGTATGTCGTAGAAGTACTTTTACGCTGTAGCAAAGAGAGCTTGAAAAATTCAGCTACAGAGGCTGCAAAACCAGCTAAACCTGATGAAAAAGGAGAGATGCAGGTTTGTACTTGACTTCTCATGTTTTAGATTTCAGGTATTTTGTGATTTATCATCACCAGAGGTTTTTTTGATGATTGTAATAAGCATACTGTCATACTTTTTAAAGGAGAAGTTTTAAGGCATTTTAACTTAACAATACCATTTGAAATATCACAAAGATTGAGACTTTAGTTTTCTTCATCTTTTATCACATTATGACCAAGTAAATAATGACAAGGTAATTTAATAATTTAAATTTCACATGAAGCTGGATTTTACCATTTACCATGAAATTGTTTCATTATTATTTGTGACTATGTGATTTCATAGTTTGAGTCCATCCATGCTGTTTATCTCTTATTCTCATGGAAGTATGTAATGATTGAAATAATTGTTTTGGTAATTAAATATTCTTACCTATGTTTTCTTAGTTGTTTAATTTATATGTGCTTTTAATTAAATGTAAAACTTGCCACATGAAATACCTGTATTTCTTGAATGTTTTCTATTTTTATGTTGGTATAAATAGATTTTTGGTAAAATTTTCTTGCACAAATGCTAAATATCTATTTGATTTGATCTGTTAAATCCTAATAGGATTTTGTTGTTTTTAAAACATTGCTTTAAGTATGTGGCATATTGGCAGGGTCTTTTAGGAAATTATATTTGTTATAATAAACTTGGTTTCTAGAAAGTAAACTTTACTACCACAACACAATAAACTGCCTCTTTGGATCAATAAATCATTATGAGAGTTGGAGTTGGCAGTTTTTAAAAAGACAATTTATATCATATATTTTAAGTGATGATTTAAAAGTTATTTATAATTCTGAACACTACTGAGCCTTTCATCTTTGTTTTTCAGTCTTCAGAATTCCACCATCAAGAGAATTTTGTATGATTTTTTTCCTAACATTTATTTTATCTATTAACTAGCTATAAAAGAGGTAAAGTCTTCCACAACTTGGCACATATTCATTGTACCCAGAAGAACCTTACAGATTATTGGTCTTGAAATATCAAACATGTGGCACTCATGCAAACATGTGGCACTTATACCAGTAGTTTCCCCTTCTCATGGCAGACATTGATAATAAGTCATGACATTCTCACACTGAAAGCTTAGACTCTTTTCCAAGAATGTGGTCCAGGCAGCCATGTCTAAGACATTGAATTTGAGGTGAAACATTTGCTGTTTCTTTATTCCAGACCCAAGTTTTATTAAGCCTAGCTTACTTAATGATACCAGAAGCTTTGCAGTTCTTAATAATCACAATTTGCAGTTCATTTCAATAAACAGCCTTTCCAGGGAAGTGTTCACTGAACCCTGGGCAAACTGAGGATCTATTCTCTGCTTCTATAGCATTTTAAAAAATTACTTTTATTTTGGCATACGCAGACAAGGATATGGGGGGGTTAAACGTGTTAACATAATTTGTATATAATTTGTGACTTCAAGGGGGATTGATTGAAGCTTAATGGGAAGCATTTTCTGCTTCTTCAGAGACCTAGGCGAATATGAGAGATGTATTTTCCAACTCCCTGGATCAGGGAATTAGTGAAGAAGATTTTAGAAATGAAGTAACCATAACTTTTTCAGGCAAGAATTACATTTGCAGCAAAGGCAGCAACATATGCTGAGCATGTTAAAACTGTTAAAAACTCAAAGTTACTCTGTTCTCTCTGGCTTACTGACAGAAGAATAAAGAGGAAATATGTATATTATTTTGTTTGCTTTTATAGATGACTATATTGATAGGAATACTAGACATAGGGAAATAGTTCCATAACAATTTATAAGCAAACATCAGTTCTCAATTTCAGTGATTGAGTAGCACTATTCAGGGTAGGTTAGAAGTCATTTATAAGAGGTGAAAATGGGGCTTCCATAATCTTTTTTTCTCTTCCTTTTGAGTGTATGTAATGCCAAACTTAGCTTTATCTCATGACTTCCTTTGATCTATGACATAAACATTCATTTTTTTTTGGTACCGGGGATTGAACTCAGGACCTTGCACTTGCCAGGCAGGTGCGGTGCCACTGAGCTACATCCCCAGCCTGACATAAACATTCTTAAACTTACTTTTTCCAGAAAATGTTTGTAGAGAATGAGCAAGAACAGGAGCACAAGCCAGCTCTGGATTACATTGATTAGCAGAAGTTAACAGTTTTAATAGTGTGCTCTAAATATTGCTTGTAGTTTTGCCACTGTTACTTTGCCAACTTCAAATATATCTGACCACTGCCCTTTATTATGGCCAGCTGTTATAAATGGGACACATGGGGCCAGGGATTTAGCTCAGTGGTGGTGCCACCTGCCTCACAAGCGCAAGGTCCTCTGAGTTCAATCCCAGTACCAAAAAAAAAGAATCTTAAATGTAGGAAAGAACGGAGATGTAGAAAAATCAACATTGGGTAACCTCACACATATAATTAGGAAAAAGTTATCCATGGATGGTGAAACTAGTGATTGAAATTTTAATGAGGAGTAGGATATTTACAAAGTCTAATGAATCTTAATAGTAAAAAGGAAAATAGTAACTGTATACTAAAGAATCCTAGCAGATACCACTTTAATCAAGGGATCAAAGTTAATATCATCCATGATGTTGACCAGTGGACTGAAAAAAATAGAACTCATTTTTGTCCAAGGATGCATAACCTGAATCTAGTGATTCCTCGTGGTTAGACAAACCCAAGTAGAGGACTCTTCTACAAAATAACTAACATAAAATATCTTTAAATGTCAGAATTTTGAGTAAAACTGAAGAACTGTTCTAGATGAGAATAGATAAATAAACAACTAAAGTCAGTATATGATCCTGATTTGGGTCCATAGAGTAGTCATGAAAGGAGGGTGGTGTAAAAAACATTTTTGTGTACGTAGATGAAATCTTAAGATGAACTGTAAATGAGATGACATTGTATCACACTGGATTTTCTCTTTTGACTACTTGTACTGTTTTTGTGTGGGAGAATGATAACAGGGAAATGCATTCTTTGATCCTATTCATGCACCTTTCTGAAAATTTCAAACTGTATGAAAATGTCAATACCATAGGAGCAAAAAAGGTAGCAGATGTCAGGTTAAGAAGACTGAGGAAATAGGAACACTAAATGCAATATATGTCCCTTGGTTGGATCTTGGATCCAAAAATGTAGTTCAGGGGCTGGGGATTTAGCTCAGTGGTTCCGCTGCTTGCCTCACAACCATAAGGTCCCGAATTCGATCTCCGGTATGGAAAAAAAAAAATTTTTGTTCAGTAGTAGTAGTAGCAACAGCAGCAATAGTAAGTAATTTATAAAAGGTCTCTTGGGTCAGATGGAGAAATTTGAGCATATCCTTTATATTAGGTGATACTATATTATTGTTAATTTTTTTAGAATCTTATATTTTTATACTGGTTTAAGTGCTTGTCTTTTAAAGATTCATGATTCTTGTTGGGGTTTCTAGGGATTAAACCCAGAGCCTTCCCAGTGAGCTACACCCCCAAGCCTTTTTATTTCTTATTTTGAGACAAGGTCTTGTTAGATTGCCCTGGTGGGACTTGAATTTGCTATGCTCCTGGCTCAGCCTTTTAAAGTGCTAGATTACAGGTGTGTGACATCATGCCTGCTTAAAAGGTACATGGTAAAATGAAATGACATACTACTGCAACTTAATTTCAGATGATTAAAAAAGGAAGAAGAGGAAAAAGGAAGGCAAGAAGAAATAACCTCCTACAATGCGCACATATACACATCCCCAAAAAGATAATTGGGGAGAGACAAAAAGCACAAAAACTACTAGTTTGGCAAAGTATTAAAAGTTTGAAAAATATAGTTGAGAAAATGCAATAAATAGTTTATAGTTCATTCAGTTGCAATGTTGCTGTGCTAGAAAAAAATCCTAATTTTTTAAAGGCTGAGAAATAGAGAAAATATAAATTAGTTGTCAAATTTTAAAAGTTGAGATTATAAAGTAATTGGATTTCTGGCTTTAAAACTAAAAGAAAGATCTAGAAACATTACTACTGTATTGCTACCTATTACATTAATTGTCTCTTTAAATTGCACTGTATCCGGTTTTCTTTCACTTAACATGGAATAAGGACTATGCCATTTTTTCATTGACATTTGAGTATATGATCTCTGCTATTTCAGCACTATTATATGCAGATTTGTTGACATCTGCTAGACATTTGTTACACTAATTGTAAAAAATGAGCATGTTAACTTAAGTATTGTATATACATTGCCTTATGTTATTATTATTCTTTTTGGTACTGGGGATCAAACTCAGGACCTTGCGCTTGCCAGGCAGATGTGGTGCCACTGAGCTACATGCTTGGCTCAGCATTGCCTTGTTTTATAGTCACAGTGGTTCGATGAGATAGATGTAATTTTATCCCTGTTTTTATGAATGAAGAGGCTGAAACTTAGAAAGGCTAGGTAACTTATTCAAGGTCATACAACTAGCTGAAGACGGAATTTAAATCCAGCTGACCTTGTCTCTAGAGCCTTTGTTCAACCATTATATCATTTCTATTCAGTAAAACATTACAAATACCAACAAGCAATGACAATTGTTTTTTCATTGGCGATGAGTATAAAAGTAGCTGTGAAAGACCACTGTGCTGACAGATTTGTACCTGTGAAGTTGTTAACCTTGCCTCAAGTTTATCCAAACCTTCTAGACTTAGATCACTTTAAAGAAGCAAAATCACTTATGATGAGAGCAGAATATTCTTTTTTTTATTTTTTATTTTTTGTTTGTTTTTGGTACCAGGGATTGAACTCGGGTCCTTGTGCTTGCGAGGCAGGCAACAGAACCACTGAGCTAAATCCCCGGCCCAAGCAGAATATTCTTGACTGGAGAAGGCATGGAAGAAAGTTTATAGGTAGTGTTCTTAAATTTTTTTTTTTTTTTGCGGTACCAGGGATCGAACTCAGGACCTTACGCTTTCAAGGCAGGTAACAGCACCACTGAGCTAAGTTCCTGGCCCATTAAAGATTATATCTCATGCATTATGCTGTTTTCTCTGTTTAAAATATTTTTTTTTCCAGTCTCTTCATCCCAGTCCATCCAAAATCTACATACACCCCTTACTTTCTTCTGTAGTACTACGAGTACACTCATATGTGATCAAAAAGGTGGGATGGGATAATCACTGGTAGAGTTCTCAATTTCTAGTATGGTGGGAATTTAGGGGCTAGTCTTTACAAAAAGTGCCAAGTAGTGAGAGCATAAAAATTAATAAACTATGAATTTTGTATTGAGAAAATCCTTTATTTGCCTGTTAAAGATTTGAAAGAGTTTTTCTTTCTTTTAAATTTGTTTTTTTTTTTGGTACTGGGGATTGAACTCGGGACCTTCCATTTGTGAGGCAGGTGGCAGAACCAAGTTTTTCTTTTTTAAGTACAGTCTCTACTGAGATATAAGCTCCAGAGGTGGGTGGCTGTGCTATAATGATTATTACTTACTTAAACTTGTGACATATAAGCTTCCTTTGATGGATCCAAGTTAGGAAATGGTGGAATTTGAAAATATGTAATTATAATTGTACTATTATATACCTTTTTGTTCATAGGTTGTTCCAGTTTTGGTGCATCTCTTGTCTGCTATCAGTAGTGTTAGACTTTACATTCCTAAAGACCTTCGGCCATTGGACAATAGGCAGAGTGTTTTAAAGTCAATACAGGTATGCATGTTAGTTTTACAAGTTAAATTTAAATTTTATATCAGTAGAGTTTTTGAAAAGGCAATTGAAATGCCTCAAAATATATTACTTTCAGGGAAAGTAGAAACACTTATCAATATGTGGCATTTATTTCCATAAAAATAATTACAACAGATCTACATGTAGATTTTTCCTCTGAATCCATCAGCAAGGTGGATTACTAAAGGAGGGCTCACCAAAAACAAAAAAAAACTACACCATTAATCTTAACTATTACATGGTAAATATAATTTGTTTTAATGCCTTAGTGAAAATAGTTATGTTTCACTATATTAGTGAGATAAAGTATAAAATCATGCACCAGATCTTTTAACCATTTTTGAGTATGATTAATGGGTGAAATATTTTCTTTTCAATAGGAATAATTATGGCTTGCTAAGAAATTTCATTTTCCATTAGAAAAAAGTAACAATTATTTGGTCAGTACACATTTAAATAGTGTTAAAGGAACATTTAATAGTTTGATCAACATTCATTTGTCTTAAACATCACTGTTGGATCCTCATGACAAGATATTTCAACTTTGACATTAACTTCAGCAATAATTTCACTTAGTCTCAGTTTTGCCTCATTATCTAAATAAAGCTGGACTACTGTTTTCCTTGTTCCTTCATAGATGTATATATGTCAATCGCCACATAATAGGAAACCAGAGAAAGAAAAATAAGGGAAATGAACCTGTTAAAAGACTCCTTCCTTCATTTAATGACTAAATATTTCATTTTTGCTACTTAATTATACATGTTTAAACTATAGAACTAAAATTTTATTGTTTTCTTTGTCCTTAAACTTTATGCCTATGATTCTGCTTAGTTGATTTATAGATTGTGTGATTTTTATACTGGCATTAACCCCCTTTGAATGGGTCAAACCTATCTGGAAATATGCTCATCTAGCAATCATTTTCTTTTTTTTTGGTACCGGAGATCGAACTCGGGTCCTTGCGCTTGCGCAGCAGGCTGTGAAACCACTGAGCTAAATCCCCAGCCCCTTAGCAATCATTTTCTTGAAACAACTTGCATCATTGGCTTATTTACTATAGCAGTGGTCATGCTGTTCAACCACTAACATTTGTGGTTTTTTCTATTATTGTGCCCCTCTTTTTTTTTTTTGAGACAGAATCTCACTGTGTAGTTCACGTTAGCCCCAAAATCAGTATGTAGCCCAGGCTGGCCTTGCACCAATGGTGATCCTCTTGCCTCATCCTCTGAGTCCTGGGATTACAGGTGTGCACCACCATGCCCAGCTTCCTTTTGTTTTTGAAACAGTCTTACTATGTTGCCCAGGCCAGTCTCAGATTCCTGAGCTGAGGTGATCGTCATGCCTCAGCCTTCCAAGAAGCTAGGATTGTAAGGGCATTATACCCCCTCCCCAATTTGGAATCGACTCAGGGCCTGGCACATACTAGGCAGTTGCTAACTGGCCAAATTCTTTCTGACCTGTGAGGCCTCTTCAAGATCCTAAAATTCTCGCAATATGTTCGCAGCCTATATAGTGAGCTATCCCTTCTCTGAACTCAGGCTTTTTGTATTTAACGGTTAAATCATGTAACAAAGAAGTTAGCAAAAGGGATCAAGATTCTTTAAATGTTGGTATATTTTACAATTCAGTAGGACCTTAACTAGGAATAAACTCTGAAGAAATAATCTAAAAATTAAAAATTACTTCCACATATGAGACAGTAAGTATAAGATTATATATGATGGTAAGAAGTTACACCCACCATAAATATACTAACAGATTTATTAGTAAGTTGGGGCACATCCAGACTTCTTGAACTATGTAATACTGGTTTTATTGGTGAGTTATAATATATCCCTGTATTGGGAAATGATAGCATAGTGTTTTCAAAAGTAATGCAGTGGGAAAATATTTTCCAGTTTAACTGGGAAAAATATATCACATCCTTTTTATGTCCATGTACACAGAAAAATACATAAAAAGAAATACTGATTAAAATTAGTCTTAATTTTGTCTATAAGAAAAATTTGAATTTTACATATTTTATTTCAGGAAGTTCAGAAACGTTTTCCTGATGGTGTTCCCTTATTAGATCCGATTGATGATATGGGCATTCAAGATCAAGGACTGAAAAAAGTCATTCAGAAAGTAGAGGCTTTTGAGCATCGAATGTATTCTCATCCACTTCACAATGATCCAAATTTGGAAACTGTGTATACACTTTGTGAAAAAAAAGCACAGGTATGGCAAACTTTGTTTTCATAGTACAATTTTATATATTTCACTAAATAGGTATCCTCTCCTAGCCCTTCCTCCTTACTGTTTCATGCTTAAGCCATGCTGGGTTCCCCTACTTCTTAGGCTTTTCACAATTTTTAATGTCTTCTCCCTCTGCTTTTCAAATGGACATTTTATGTTTTCTATGTACTTAACATTTTAGCTACTATTTATTAATTTTTCAGATACATCATTGCTCTCATGGGACTGCATGTAAGAAGCCCCGGTACTACAGCCACCCATCCCCACTAGTTAAAGCTTTAATAGGAAAGTATATTGTAAGGTGGCCTTATAAAATATTTTTTGCTCTCTTTCATGAGTGAATCTCCTTTTACAGTGTTATTTTATTTTATTTTATTTTATTTATTTATTTTGTTCCGGGGATCAAAGTCAGGACCTTGCACTTGTGAGGCAGGCGATGACACCACTGAGTTAAATCCCTGGCCTGTGGGTTCACTTTATTACTGAACATTCTTTATTTTTATATACCTTAGATTGCAATAGATATTAAGTCTGCAAAGCGAGAACTGAAGAGAGCAAGAACTGTTTTACAAATGGATGAGCTTAAATGTCGCAAACGTGTTTTAAGAAGGTTGGGATTTGCTACTTCTTCTGATGTTATAGAAATGAAAGGACGAGTGGCTTGTGAGATAAGCAGGTAAAATTTCATTGTTCTTCTAAATAAAAGATGTTAATCTTTTGGGAAAAAAAGCTGTTTTAAATATAGCTGTTTTATAATACTTCCTGCATAAAATACAGTTTTGTATTTTGAAATTGAGAACTTAAAAAAATCTCTTAGATCTTAGTAATTAACATAAACATTCCGTCTTTTGATGTATTTACTTTGAAACCCAATTTTGTATACTTTTAAAAAATATTTATGAACATTTTCTGCCTTAAAACTTAGTCTAGTAACCATTATCCTTTAAATGTATAGCAGATTTTACTGATTTTTGAGTTAACCACAAAATATTACAATAGAGCATGACCACAGCTTAAAGTTAGATGTAATAGACAGTTGCTCTCCATATTCCCCAGGTTTTATATCTATATATACTGTGGATAGAAATATTTGGAAAAGCCAAGAGTGGTGGTGCATGTTTGTAATCCTAGCACTTGGGAAGCTGAGGCAGAAGGATCACCATAGGTTCAAGGCCAGCCTGAACTGTATAGCGAGACTTGTCTCAAAAAAACCCAAAAAAAACAAAGAAAAGAATATTTGGGAAAAAAATAACTGCACATATACTAGCATTTTTTCCTGGTCTTATTTTCTAAACAATACAGTGAAACAATTGTTCACGTGGCATTTACATTGCATTAGGTTTTGTAAGCAGTCTAGAAATGACTTAAAGTATATGAGTGGATTGGTGTAGTTTACCTGCAAGTAACACATCATTTCATATAAAGCACTTCAGCATCCTTGAATTTTGGTATCCTCAGGTGTATTCTAGGACCAGTCCCTTGTAGATATGGAGGGACAACTGTATTTTTAGTTTGGGTAATTTTTACAAATGACACAACAGTTGTTTTATTCTTTCATGGTTTTGTTTGAGTCAGAAATTCAGGAAGAGCTTGGTTCGATGGTCTTGGCTCAGGAATCCCCTATGATTATCATCACACAAATTGTTAAGCTGAACAGTAGGAGTCTGGAGCAGCTGGAAATGTTAGATATAAATAAATGGATCCTTCTCTCCATCTTTGCTCTGCTCTCTTCCCCCTTTCTCATCTCCTTCTCCTCTTTTCCCCTTCTTTCTCTTTGTGGGCTAGTTTGGATGTCTGCACAATATGGCAGCCTCACAGTGTGAGCACTGCCTACGTGGAGGCTTAAGGTTCATGCATGAGTGTTCTAGCAGTCCAAGATGGGGGTTGCATCATCTTTTCTGACCTAGCTTTACCTTTTGTAAACTAGCTTAGATCTCATAAAGCATCACTTCTACCACATTCTCTTGATTACAGATGTGTCACAAACCCTCCCAGGTTCAAATGAAGGACAGACTCCACCTCTTGATGGTGGCGTGGCTACTTTTCTATATCTGCAGTGGTCATGAATGTGGCTAGTCAGACTGGGGAACTAAATTTTAAATTTTACACCATTTTAATTGAAATTCTTGCATGTGCAAACAGCAGTCTTTGTACACTAGTGATAAAATAGAAAATACTGCTTACAGCACCATCCTAAAAAATCGGTTATTTCCCTCCATGAGGAATGGTTCGTACCTTAGAAGCCAGCTTACTTCTATCCTCCTTAACTTGAAAGTCACAAGATATGGTGGGTGGTCATGAGCAGCATTGTACCTGAACATGTTTGTTTTGTTCATACACTGATGGCCATGATTCTCAGTGCATACAGCTGTTTTTGAAACAGTTGTGTGTTTTTTGTTTTATATTATTTTGTTTTTTTGTTTTTTAATGTCATCAGCCTCACCCTAATGGACAGAGCCAGAGAATTACAAGTTTTGTAAATGGTTTGGGGCATTCTTGTTGTGGACTTATTCATAGTCTTCATCTGTCCCAAGTGTTAAAAAAACTCAGATGTCTATAGGTGCCAAAAGGAGACCGTGTGAACTAGGACAATTCTTAGCCTCCAGAAATAGGCAGGGACTCACCCAGCATCATTTAATTGTTAGCACAGGTTAATGTGATACCAGGTTTTCTTTTTTTTGTACCAGGAATCAAACTCAAGACCTTATGCTTGCCAGACAGACGTGGTGCCACTGAACTAAATCCCCGGCCCACCAGGTTTTCCAATTAAAATTCTTTGAGCCCTGTAAATAAATGCTGATGACTTTTTTCATGGTATATTGAAAGTTAAGTGATTATTTGAATGAATGTATTTGTTTTTGGAATTTGCGATGTTATATGAAATGCCCAAATTACATATACTGTTATTACACATTGACAGGTATAGAGACCTTCCATTTCTTTTAATCTTTGTCATTTTTCATTGATTACTCCTCATTGTTACATCATACATTTTATTAAAAACTACCTACTAAAGATATGTATATGTATGTGTGTTTCTTTATATTCTGACATTTAAATTTTATTTTCTTTTTTGTGATAGCGCTGATGAGCTCCTTCTAACTGAGATGATGTTTAATGGCCTTTTCAATGACCTTTCTGCAGAACAAGCAACAGCATTATTGAGTTGTTTTGTGTTTCAAGAGAATGTAAGTTAATAGGTTTAGCATATCTTACTTATTAATTCACACATCGTATAATTTGTTAAGTAGTATACATGATGGATATTAGTAACAAATCAAAGCAGCTTTAACACAAATGTAGTAGAAAATTGAATAATTAGACATGTAGTGCTGGGAAAGATAAAATACTATTTGTGGACAATCATCATTAATCAGATTCCGAGTTTTTAGTGTGTTCTTGACCCAGTTAATTTGAAAATCTGGCCCTAGTCAAACAGTCCTAGAGTGAAAAAGATATCTGAAAATTAAATTAGGAAAAGCTAATACAAATGATGAGGGATAATGAGATTGAATTGAACACACCCTTTTATTAGAGATAACTATGCAGCAGCTATTAGAGACTAAAGTGTTAGATGTCATTGGCAAGGTATGAGGCAGTGAGGGTAAGATTTTTGTTGATTTACCAATAATATTTTCATGTAAGTAAATAATTAGTTCGTGTTTCAGAGCTTTTAAGAAATTAAAAAATGACGGGGCCGGGAATAGCTCAGTAATAGACCGCCAAGCATGGGGAAGGCCCTAGATTCACTATTATTATCTAACTTATTAGAGGGGTTTAAAAAAAAAAAAAAAAAATATATATATATATATATATATATATATATAGTTTAACTTTTAGTTAAACTGCGGAAGACATTTTTTTTCCCACTTCTGCTTTTGATCTCCATACCTGAAAGTCTTATTTATTGTTTATTGATCAGATCAAATGTGCCTACTATTGAAGTAGGCAGATTCTTTTCTCCCAGGTCCTTGATTTAGAATTAGGCTGTAGTGGTGTTAATGACAAATAGAACAATAACTTTAGAAATAAAAATGCATGCCCTCCTGAGAATGCTGCCATATACCTCTGAAGTAATTTACATACAAAAATAATTCATTACTTTGTAGGGTCATACTAGGGATTGAAACCAGGGCCTTTACACTGAGGTACATCCCCAGGCCTTTTTAAATGTGAGATAGGGTCTTGCTAAGTTGCTAAATTGCACCACCTAGACTCAAACTTGGCAATTCTCCTGAGCCTCCCAGAGTGCTGGAATTAAGGCATGTGGCACTACACCCAGCAAAGAGGAATGCATTGCTTTACAAAATGAGGGTAACTGTTGTTTTTCTTAGGTTCAAAATTTTACTGCATCACTTCCCAAGATAAGGAAATCTTTTGCTGTTTCCTTTGAGCAGATTTAAGATTTAAAGATAAGAGAATCAGTAGTATTTTATTCATCTCAGACTTTATCTTGTGGCTAAGAGGCCAGTTATGTTACTTCTTCAAAGGAGTTGGGTTTAACCAAAGCACAATTCTTGAATCTTAGAGCAAGATGTCACTATATGTGTTAAGATTTATTCAGTGAAACTACACTGTTACATGCAGTGTTACTGATTCTTGTGGTTATCCTTTTAATGTTGAGTGGAAAATGTAGTAAAAGTCACATGAAGTTCTAGCCAGAAAGAATAAATGTAGTAAGATACTTGATCTGCTTGATCATGGTAACTTCTACTTGAAAATATTTTTTTTAAATTGTCTTACACTTTTAAATAATATTAAAAGTAGTTTAAAGATTATTTAAATCTTTGTAATATAGAGATCACGTACCTACAAATATCTGTTAAGCATACATTGTGTGCAGTGCCCCCCATCAAGGCACTAGAAATACAGCAGAAACTTCTGTAGTGAATGAAGATAAAAAAGTAAAATACAAACATATTCTTTCAAGTAGAAGTGAAGATTTTGGAGAAAAGTGAAGCAGACAAGTTGGGTAGAGATGCCTGAATGTTGGGGTTATAGTTTTACTTAGTTATTTTGGGGGGTTATACTTTTAAATAAGATTAGAAAAATCCTTACCAATAAAGTAAAATTTGAATTGAGGCTTAAAGGAGAGATGAGAGAGCAAATTGCACTAATCTGTAGGGGAGAGCATTGGTGAAATTACATTTGTTCTCCTTATATTGGGACCAGTGTCTTGTACCTATAGTGGCCAGAAAAAGGAAAATGATCAGTTACTGTTGTCCATGAATAAACACAATATCAAAGATATTTAGAGGTCTTTATTTTTATTTTTTTTCTTCTTTTTGTGGTACTGGGGATCAAACTCAGGACCTTGTGCTTCCAAGGCAGGTGCAGTGCCACTGAGCTAAATCTCCACGCCAAGAGGTCTTTATTTTTAATTGTTAAACTTAGATATTGCGTTCATTCTGGCCATTTTGCTTTTTCATCACTCATCAATAAGCTTTGGTTTAAAACAAATAATATAGACCCTAGTTAATGATTTATTATATAATATACATGTTTTGAGTCAAAACCAAGTCCTGTGTAGCTATTGATACTTAACATACAGTCAGATGTATGGCAACTAACCTCTAATGGATTTAATATTTGCCTCTGTTACTTTAAATCCTGTTCCATACATTATATACATGTACACTATACTCGTAATTTAATTTTTGTATAGCAACTCTGCCTTTGTCAAAAATTTCTCACAAATACTGTCTTACTCTCACAAGCCTATCAATTTTGTGTAATCAAGTAGCTTGTCCAAGTTTATTTAACTATTTAGGGATGGATCTAAAACTCTGTTAGATTTTTTTGCATTATGTAAGTGAGAAATTGATAACCCTCACTAGTGGAAAAGAAATATTAACACAAATTCAGATTAAAATGTTAACTATTTTATACTTGGCTAAAGAAGTAGAAATATCTGGATAAAATACATATTGAGACGTTTTAATGTTCTTTATTCATCCTAAATTTTTGATTTCTAAGATCATGTTTCCTACAAACTAAAACTATTTCAAAATTATTATGATAAATTATATGTTCAGGTAACTAAGCTGTGTGTAATATTTGCTATCCTTCAGCTCCATTTATAGTCATAAAAAAATCCATAGCTTGTTAGTATACTTTACAAATTTAGCAGTGTCATTTTTTCCCCTCTGGAATGTAGTAATGGAAAATGAGAGGAATAGTGATTTTGCTTATGTAACGTAAGGGTTGATTAGAGACTCAAAATGCTAATAACTGCAGTCTTATAATTTAATGTTAATGGGTATTGTAAAGACTTTGTTTCATTTAAACAAGCAGGTACTATATATTGTACTTTAAACTTGTGTTTTTATATCTAATTTTTCTTTTCTTTTGTAGTCTAGTGAGATGCCCAAATTAACAGAACAGTTAGCAGGACCACTTCGTCAAATGCAGGTAAAATAGTATATTGTAAAATAAGTGTTTTTTTGCAATCTAATCTTAGGACTTTATCATTCTACAGAGACAACGGGAATTAAATGTTTCATTTTATGTCACGTGTCATTTAATACTATTTTATTAACATTTATTTTGAGTTTCATTTTAGTAAAGATTCTGCCTCATTATTGTAAAGAATTGTATAATCTTTGAGAGTGCAGATTGAAAACTGAATAATGTGTGTTGGCCATGCTGCAATTCATTGATTGAATCATTTCCTTCCTCAGTATTAAAAGTGGCTTATTAGCCAGGTGTGGTAATCCCAGCACTCTGGAGGCTTGAGGTAGGAGGATCACTGCAAGTTCAAGGTCAACCTGAACTGCATAGCAAGACTGTCTCAAACCCACCCCCACCCCCCAAAAAGTGGCTTATTATGAGTTAGTTGTAGTAACAGATGTTTCTAGTCCTGTCTACTCTGGATCATGAGGTGGAAGATCTCAAGTTCAAGATCAGTCTGAGCAATATACCAAGACCCTCAAAATAAAAAGGTCTGGGGATGTAGCTCAGTGCTTCCTAGACTCAATTTGCAGTACTCCAAAAAAGAATAAATACTAGGTTTAGTTCAATTTTTGCATGAGATGCCATTTTTAATACTGAGGGGAGAAAATAATGCAAGTAGTGTATTGTCAGTATAGCCTGTCTACATTCGTTTAGGATTTAAATTTTAGCACATTTTTCTATTTTTGTTTGCAACAAAGTTTTAAAATCTGCTTTGTCATAAGAAATTATTTACCTCTAGGTCCTCAAAGCCACAGTATCTTATAGAAATAAATTTACTTCTTTTATTATTTTCTAGGATGAATTGATTTTATTTACATTTTTCAATATTAGAGAAACAGGGAAAGACAAGTTAAGGCATTACAAAAAAGGAACAAAAAAATGAATCATAAAAAAAGACCCTTCACTGGAACATTTTAACATCCCTCAGGATTACTTAAAAAATGAGAAACAAGATCATGTTTTTAAGCATTATTGGGATGCTAAATTATTATTGAGGAACTAAATATTTTACTAAATGAATATTTTGCCATAGCATTTATATTTTTCTAAGTCTGTCTTACTGTCTTTGCTATGTTAATGAAACAGATTAGTTCAGTGGTGCTCTTGAATAATTTTAGTGACAATTTCTGAGATTTTTTTGTAGAATTCATGCTCTTGATACATTTTTCTCAGCCA
The DNA here is from genome assembly GCF_053883595.1 of Heterocephalus glaber. Lineage (NCBI taxonomy): Eukaryota > Metazoa > Chordata > Mammalia > Rodentia > Bathyergidae > Heterocephalus > Heterocephalus glaber. Next base: position 36,977,943 of record NW_028258333.1, read on the forward strand.
TTTCAACATGAGAAACTTTATTTAATCACTTAGCAGTACAGCAGGTACTTAGAAGGAGAATATCCATCTAAGATTAAAAAGGGACTTTATAAAATACTGATTTTAGAAACCTAGAGAAAAAAGTAATATGGGAGATCATAAGTATGGAATTTTAACCATGTCTTTTGTCTTTAAAGGAATGTGCTAAAAGAATTGCAAAAGTTTCAGCAGAAGCAAAATTGGAAATTGATGAGGAAACTTATCTAAGCTCATTCAAACCTCACTTAATGGATGTGGTATATACCTGGGCAACAGGAGCTACATTTGCCCATATCTGCAAAATGACAGATGTCTTTGAAGGTATGGTTAAATTTCATATACTTATATTTCATCTTGATATAAAAATACATTATTTTATCTAAACATGGATAATGTATTTAAAACTTTGTGGTGGCGGTATACTGTGTTTTCTCTCAATAGTCCGCTGTCATACTGTAGAGTGTACTTTTTTCCTACTTTTACTTGGTTCAAACTTGCTGTGCAGAGCATGTCTTTCCCTACCTGTAATAAAGACAAAACTTTCCTTAAAAAATTTAGTAATAAAATGGAATCTTCTGTCTATTCTGTACAGATCCTTTGTACTACCTAATAAGCACAGTCTGCTCATTATACATTCTTTAGGAAGGGGCTGAGGATTTAGCTCTGTGGCGTTACACCTGCCTTACAAGTGCAAGATCCTGAGTTAGATTCCCGGTACCAGAAAAATAAATAAATAAATTCTTTAGGAAACTGTTTTAACTGGATATAATTCTGGGCCAAAGACTGCTATCACAAGTAAATAGAGAATCATAGTAAGTCATGTTTGTGTGCATGTAATGCTCTCTGTTTTTGTTATCTTGGCTAGCACTTAATGATTTGCTCTGGTTTTCACTATAGTTAGAGCAGAAAATGATTAGTCATTCCATATCTAATAACTTATCTTCACTCAGACTCTTACAACAACATAAAGCAAATTAAATGTAATGAGCAGAATTTTAAGAAACTGAAGAATAATTGTTACCCAAATGGAGGAACTTTTAAGTGGAAAATGTAGAGGAAAATATATAAAGAATAATTACAGATTAATTATAAGAAGTAAACAAACTAAAGAAGAGCATATTTAGAAATACTGTAATTGTCTGGAAAACAATGGTTTATGTAGACGTTTTAGTGGTAAGTTACATTTACTAAATTAGGTATTTACATTGAACTTTGTTTTCATAGAAATCTAGGGATTCCTGTAAAATTTTCTTTAGAATTTTTTTTTTTTTGGTACCAGGGATCGAACTTGGGTCCTTGTGCTTGCAAGGCAGGCAGCAGAACCACTGAGCTAAGTCCCTGGCCCTATTCTTTGGATTTTTAGAAGTTCTTTCTGCTTAAATGAACAAGTTGTCATGTATGGAAGATAAATCTTAAACTGGAGACCGTTTGTAGTTCTGCCCAAATACCAGATAGCACTATAAGTTGACCTCTTCTATAGCATTCTAACATTCCTAGTCCGTTCTGTCTCCTTTGAATTTTTCTGGGGTTATTTCTATATTATAGTTTGCTTTAAATCTTAAGTTTGAAAATTTGAAAAATTTGATTTTTATAACTTGAATGTCTAATAGCACAGTTTTCAAGTTTTTCTGGTCTGGATACCATTAGATTAGCTAACCCCTTTTTTCCCTCAAGTTGAGATAAACAATATATTACCTCTTAAAAATAGAATAAACCCCTAAGAATAGGGTACTTTTCCCTTTTTCCATCATACTGTTCCTGTTTTTATTTTTACTATGTTGTTTAGTTCTTCTGTTTCCGAATAGCCTTTTGTTTCCTCATTTTGTTTTTGGTCACACTTAATATGATTGGAAAAATAAAGCTCTGGCCCACAGTCTATATTTTTATAGGCAGAAAATTAAATTGCATTGGGAATTTTTAATGTGCTATGTTCAAACCATATTCATTCCAAATAAGATACTGAATTTTATTTTTTAAAGTTGCCTGATTATTTCACACCCTAAGCCTCAAAAGTAGTTTTACATATTCTTCCAACATTAACAGGGGCTAGTTAACAGTGTCATGATTAAAGTCATGTGTTTTGGGGAATGTCTAATGAAAGAGAACCATTTATAATTGGAAAATTTTGAAGACTTTATATAAGTAACTATTATCACCCTGAGGAAAAAAATGAATATAGTTGTCTCATATAAAAAAAAAATTGAATGACATTTAAACAAAATATTTGTATGGGCTAATTGCCTAGGGTTTCATTCTGCCAACTGATTTAAGTAGATAAATTATGAACTAAACACCAGCTGGTACTATTATTTCTGAATATGCATAAATACTCATTCTAATCAAGTATAAAGGACAGAGAAAGGAGTTACTTTCCAGTGAGCATTTGCCACCAGGAAAATTTTTATGACAGTTACCTTTTGAAACTCTTCACTATACTTCTGCTTGCAAGTTTTTAAAACAAATGCTGTAAAGCTCACCTATCCCTGCCACATGTTCTCTTGAGTGCCTTTCGAAGGGCAGTTTTAGCCTTAGGACTGTACGTCCGTATTGCAGAGGATTTTACAGAGGATTTTAAAAGTACTTGCTAATGATAAGAGTAATATTTTATTAAAATGTTTGTGTTTACTTTGGTATAATCTTAGTGCTAAATGACTTAGTTATTAGTGCCTAATTCTGAGACCCTAGTGAGACTCAAGCACTATGCTGGGTGCAGTGTATGCAGCTTCTGTCCCCTTAAGAAAAGGTTCAGCCAAAGGTGGGATTTAGTGGTGAGTAGTTTTAGCAGGATACATTTGTAATCTTAACCTCAGGCCAAACTAGGTAGGAGTACTAAATTGGGGCGTGAATTGTCAGTAACCACTCTAGGGATGCCAGAAAACTAAAAGCAGAAATATCATCTGGGGAAATTTGCTGCTTTCTGGTTTTAATGAGAATGATACTGTTTTGCTAATGAACTAAGTAAGCCTAGTATTTTATAAAAATGCCCTTAAATAAAATCAAGTAGCTCCAAATGTCCATCAATAGGAGAATAAAATGTGGTATATCTTTTGGCTGTTAAAAAAAAACCAGATCACCTTATAAGTGAACGTTCAATACATCGAGAAGCTAATTAAAGAAGGCAGACACAAAACCCACATATTGTGTGATTTCATTCATATGAAATGTAAGTATAGGTAGCTCTGTAGAGATAGAAAGCAAGTTACTGGTTGCCAGGGACTGTCGGAAGTAGAAAATCGAGTGTTACTGCTTAAAGAGAACAGGGTTTCTTTGAGACCAGTAAACGTGTCCTAAAAAAGTGATGTGATAGTTCCGGGTGGGCCGGACAGTGGCTACTGCTGCTACTCCGCGATGGTCGCGCCATGGCGGATGAGTAGCTGGAGGCGCTGGCGAAGCAGAGGCTGGCTGAGCAGAGGCTGGCTGAGCTACAGGCGAAACACGGGGAGCCTAATGATGCAGCACAACAGGAAGCAAAGCACAGGGAAGCAGAAATGAGAAACAGTATCTTAGGGCAAGTTCTGGATCAATCAGCCCCGGCCAGGTTAAGTAACTTAGCACTTGTAAAGCCTGAAAAAACGAAAGCAATAGAGAATTACCTTATATAGATGGCAAAGTATGGACAGCTAAGTGGGAAGGTCTCAGAACAAAATTTAATAGAAATCCTTGAAAAAGTGAGCCAACAAACAGAAAAGAAAACAACAGTTAAATTCAACAGAAGAAAAGTAATGGACTCTGATGAAGATGATTACTGAACTAAAAATGTTTAGAGACTGACACTTAATGGAACAGTTTTAGGGCAGAAGTTAAAATTTGTTTAAATGTTTACTTTGTTTTCTCTATATGCCTTTAAAAAAATAAACTTGTTATGCAAAATAAAGTTGTTTTAGTATCACACACACAAAAAAGCGATGATCCTAGATTGTACACTTACCATCATTAAAATGGTGAATTTTATGTTGTATTTTACTACTATTTGAAAACCTCAAAAAAGCAGTGATTAGAATTTTCTTGCTGTGATGAAACCATAAGAAATTTATAACAAACCCGTAGATCAGTGTGCTTTTGTTTTTCATCGACTTCAGATTGCCTGGGAATGAGTTAGGGTTTTGAAGCTTTTGTCTCATGTCTAGTCTAACTAGTCTAATTGATGAAACAATGATTTCCAAAGCTGGGAGTGAGGAAAGTTTTGTTGGACTACAGAAAACTATGGTTAAGTAGGAAAAATGCTAGCTAATTCACTGCCTAACAGTGGTCTTCATCAATCCCTGTGGGGAGTAACCTCTAGGCTGCAGTCAGCTGTAGACTGTTTGCTCACACACAGCAATTTATTGATAAGACTTGGGATAACAACCAGAGCCATTGTTTGTGTAATCCTGTACCTGGTGACCTCATTTCCCTAATTGTTTGCATGTTATCTGAAACTGTCAGAGATAAATTTTCCAGAAATTGAAGTATTTGCAAAGTATATGACACGAGGGTGCTCTGGCCTGTGTGTGCATTTGTTTTAGTTTTATACTTTATCTTAATAATTTACTTCATATGACATAGCTTCTGTTGATGATGGCAGATTCAGGTTAAAATGAGTTACCCTAATTTTGAAAAATATTAAAACAGTATTAGGTTGTGTTTCCTGGTACACATTAGAAGTCAGTCAAAACAATGCAAGAGAGCCTGCCTGGTTTTTTGATACCTGGCATCCCATAGAACATTTTTTAAAGGACTTCATTTCAGCTCTAAATTATCTGTGAATATATTGTTCCTTTTTTTAAAGTGTTGTGAATTTAAATATAAAGCACTACTTTTCCTTTAAAATAGAATTTTTGTACAAACATTTAATTTCTGGTTGTGTACGTAATATGATGTTAATTGCCTCTATCCAACCCCCTACCCTCTTGTCTAGATAACCAGAAGCTTTGGAATCTGGATTTCCTTTCATTCCCTTACTTGGGAAGCTAGTTTCCTGTGTTTGCCTAATGGTTTTGCTTTCCTTCCCATTTCTTCCTCTGTCTCATTCTTTCCTACCCTCAGGCTGTTTTTGTGCATTTCTGTCTTCTGTATCTCTATATAGGCAGCTGGTTTTAAGAAGACATTCTGCTTTATTTCCCCTTTAGGTTATTAACTAAGTATTCTTCACTGATCCTTATCTGTATTCAATTAATTTCCTCAGCTAACCTCCTACAAGGTTCTTAGCTTACAAAAGCCCAGGATTCTTCCTTAAACTCTCACCCTCAATGGTCAAAAAGGAACCCATTGTTCTAAAGGGTAGCTAATATACTTTACCCACCATTGTAGTTTTGGGGGTAAAGGGGGTCAGAAGTCTTGGCTTCTAATCATTTCTTCTAAAACTATTAATCTGAACTTGAAAGGCACTAACTCTTCTATTTCACACCTATAAAATGATAGTAGCAATGTTGGGAGTGGGTAGTGATATTGTCATGGCTACTTGAAAACTTTTGTGAAGTCACTTTTTTACCCTGTCAAAGGTTCTTAGTAGAAGAAACAATAAACTTTTTTTTTAATCTGTTAACTTTTGAAAGCTCAAAGTAGTTGATTAGGCTCAGTATGAGATACCTTAGAAAGTAGACTATAGGTCATGGGTATCATATGGCCACTTCCTCATTTTTTGGAGGCTTTCTGCATTGGGAGAGGATACAGCCACTCTGCCTAGAAAATGTTCCCCAAATTCTTCACATACTTCCTCTTTTTATAGCCATGGAAGTAGAATTAGGAAGTAACTGGGTTTCTCATTCTCCTTCTGCCTCATGCATCACCAACCTGGAGTGATCTAATAACTCACTTTCTCTACTTACATACTTACGCAGAAGTGTTCTTTTGGGTAAAATTAAGTCTTGATGTCACTAAGGCCCATAGTATCTTATCTCAGAATGAAATCAGACCTTCTCAGTAATAGTAAAAAAATGATGAGTACTGAGCAGTCAATATGTGCCAGGCACTTTGTACGTATTACTTCATTTAGTCTTTCCCATAATTTATTAGTGTCATGATTATGGTCCTTGGATGATAGAAGGAACAACTTAAATGCACTTCCAGGACCAAAGTCTTGAATCTTTCATGCAGGACTTCTGGGATTCCTCTACCCCTTCCCTTAGTGGCAATTTCAGATTCTTAACTGTTGTCCACAAGCATCTACTTCCAACTTACCCAGCTTTCTGTTTGATCATTCTTGTTACATGTAGATGGAAACTAGAAACCTGTTTTCTTACAACTAGACATTTCACATGCATGTATCCTTTTTCTATCCCTCATTTCTCTGAATCCCAGGGCCACCTTCCGCGCTTTTTTGACTTTCCTCAATCTTGATCACACCCTTTCCAGCTGCCCGCATACCTGGCAAATAGGACAAACCCTGAGCTTAAGTCCTACCCCCTCACTAGATTAATGATCCTGGCCAAGTTTCATTTAATTTTGCCTCGGTTATGGTATCCACACTTACATAAATGAATATATCAATATCATAATTTTAATAGTTGTATAATATTGTTGGACATGTGGGAAGCCTTTGAATTTTTGCTGTTACCGACCATAAAGAACTTCAGAATTTTTCACATTTATGTTTGTGTTTAAAGTAGAATTATTTCAAGAGCTATGCACATTAAAAGAAAACAAACTATCAGATTTCTATTTGCATTCTGCTTTAGGAATTGGCTTTCACCTATTTTTCCTCCCTTAGAATATGGAGGGCATTAAAATACATTGAGCAGCAATTATAAGAACGTAATGTTAATTATTCCACTGTTGCAAGAAGGTAAAATGGGGCTGTTTCTATAGTGATATTTTGAGAACTGATATTCCTAATGTATTTCAGACATTAAATGCAAAGTCCCAAGACACTTAAATTTAGGTAGCTAGCACTTTGAGAAGGGATCCTGGGCCCCTCCTTGGCACAAGTTTAACAAGTGAAACTTTACAGCTTTAGTTGTGATATAGACACACTTGCCACCCAGAGTTGGGATACACCGGCTTATCTCCCCTTTGGTACCTCCATGAGGACCACTGTGAAGAAAGCACTAATGAAATGAAACTGTCTAAAGTCAAGAAGACTAAATGGTGACACCTTTAAAAAGATATCTGATCCTGTTGGATTCTCACTACAGGATGGTAGGCTTGGTGTCCAGATGCCAAGTGAGCCACACCCAGGGTCCTTGAATAGCTGCACTTTGCAGGCCTCTTGTGCACTCAGTGGGCTTCCCTTGTCACTGCCTGAGAGACCTTCTTCTTATAGACCCACAGTATATGTTGTTTGCCAGCCTTCCCCAAAGTTGCTCTCCTCTTCTCTCAAGGCATTTTGTTTACCTGATTCTAGTAGATATTAGTAGTAAATCTGTGTCTCAATCATCAAAGCTTGGAATTAAACCTTTCTTTGTAGACTTCCTAGTGCCTAGCAGGCAAGCCAGTCAGGTTTGCTCGTTTATTTACTTCATGGAAAGTCCTTCAAAGTACTGTTAGTTAAGCATCCTATGTTTTCCTGCCTTGCCTCTTAAAATTTCAACTGTTCTTGATTTTATATCAATTTTACAAGTAATTTGTTCCTTTTTTCTCCAGGCAGCATAATTCGTTGTATGAGGCGCCTAGAAGAATTGCTTCGACAAATGTGTCAGGCTGCAAAAGCCATTGGAAACACTGAGCTGGAAAATAAATTTGCTGAAGGTCAGTATCACATTCATAAGCTTTTTTAGTAATTTAGGAAAATCTTGTGAGACTTGAGCCATCAACACAACCTAGGACACTAGAGGACTACCTAGTATTTCTATAAAATTTTAGAGGGTCTATTGGGAAAAAGTCTTGAGATTTCAGTATTTATGCTCATTTTCATGTATTTTATTTTGCACTTACTATCTGGCATTGTTTTTAAGCACCAGGGCAGTGTTGGTGAACCTATGGCACTCGTGCTACAGCCCACTATTTATCATTGAAAGCTCTAAAACGTTTGCCATCACTGCACTAAGGGATGCAGCAGTAAACAAAATGAAATCCCTGCTTCCATGGAGCTTACAAACAAGTCCATAATTAATATACCACATGGTCCTTAGTCTACAACTGGGATGGGGGAGGGTTTCCAGGAAAAAGAGAATTGGGAGATAGATGAGGTGGTCCAGTAGCCTCCAGGCAAAAGATGACATTTAGGGGACAGGGATTTAGCTCAGTGGTTCTGCCACCTGCCTCGCAAGTGCAAGGTCCCAAGTTCGATATCCAGTACCAAAAAAAAGTGACATTTAAGACCCTTTAGATATGCTTGGTATATTGAGCAACGGCAAGAGGCAAGTGTGTCTAGAACAGCATGAGCAGCGGGTAGAAATAGGAATTTTGGGGGAGAAAGGAAATGACATTGCCCCAGCCATTATTCTGCAGTGATTGAAGGTTCAGAAAAGTGATGTGCTGCAGCATTTTTTTAAATAAAAGTATTTCTTGCTGTTGCATTAAGGATAGGCCCATAGAATAGCCAGGTGGAGGCAGGGAGACCAGATGAAAGTGATAGTAATGGGGAACATACCATGCTTGTAAATAGTTTTGTCGCTTCCTCATGGCCAAGCCAAGACTATGAAGTAAAGAATCAAAGAATGGAAGCCCACTGTGTTGGTCTAAGTCAGTCAGTGCTAGTGATTTCTGCTAACTTAGGTGTTAATATTAGCTTATGTTTCCACGTGGTTAGTACAGGCAGGCCTAATCACTCAGTTTAAGTCTAGGTATGAAATTTATATTTGTCCTGCCTTAGTCCAATAAGAATTCTGTGTGATAACTAAAAATAATATATTGTCTTCTGATGTAGGGTAAAAATCCATGCTTTCTGGATCAGTTAACTTCATTTGATAGCCTAATCCTTCCCAGAATGTCTTTTCAAATAGTTTTAGATACACAAGCCCCCCAACATAGTACTTCAAAATCAAAAAAACAGGGGTCTGGTCTCTAAGTTTTCTACCTCTTAAATGGATGTTGTAGATGACTTAAATGGATGTTCTAAGATTTTTTTATTTTCTAGATTGTTTTCTCACCAATTCAATCAGGTTTATTGTGCATCTTTAAAGCCTCAGCAAAAAAGTAACATGCTTTGTATGTAATCTTAAAAGTTGAAACCTTATTTTCTTTTCTCTTAGGAATCACCAAAATCAAGAGAGATATTGTGTTTGCTGCAAGCCTGTACTTATAAAGAGGTTAAGGAATGTGAAACTTTAAAATTATTCACCACCTGATTACATTTGACTGCACATGCTTCAAAGTATTTATGTGGTTCTTCATCTCAAGAAAGTTGTCCACAAACATTTTAATATGTATTATATTTAAATCAGTCATCCTAAGAAAGCGTATTACATACACATATGTACATAAGCATTACATTTTTTAATAAAAATGTATAGGTGGGGCATTTTTTTAGTGGAAGGCTTGAAATTTTTTGAATGAACTTCAGGTATTAAGCATTGTGTTAACTGGAACTATTTACACAAATAAAGTGGGCATCCAAGAGGTATAGTAGCAGCAGTCCCATAAATGCCTGTACACCAAGAAGAAGGGTACATCTTCTTGCCTTCTGGTTGCAGTTGTTTTTCTTTAGAAAGCAGACCAGCTTCATCTGCCACCTTGCCACCCTTTAAGGCCGGTGATTGCTCCGGTAGTGATTTCCTGCCGTTGGTGTTTCATGCAGAGTTGTATGTGAGTCCTCCTCTTTTCTTTCTTTAAAAGGGGAATTCCTCTCCTTGAAGAAATCTGATACATATACAGCCTAGATAGAACAAGTTATATTTAGAACAGGACAAAATATTTTAACAGTACAATTCAGTTTGAAATCTGCACGCAAAGTTGAAACAAGCACTTTCCCAAGATAAATATAAACAAGAGAATATCCACTGGATGGTACATATTCAGGATGTAAAAAAAGTTAGTGCCAATAGGAGTATTTTCAAAGGATATTATTACAAATAAGAGTTGCTTTATTCATCTTACCAATAGCTTCATCCTACACTAAGACTTAATGAGTTATTCTTCATGTAAATTTTTTTCAGTTCATACCAAGAAATACTGTTTATAGTCAGAGGCTTTTACAATAAAAATACTAAAATTTTTCCAACTTTTGCAGAGTAACCTGGTTTTTACCTATCTTTAATGTTACCTTTTTTTTTTTTTTTTGGTACTGGGGATCGAACTCGGCTCCTTGTGCTTGCACAGCAGGTGGCAAAACCACTGAGCTAAATCCCCAGCCAACATTAGCATTTTTAATAGAAAATACTAAGTTGTTTTCTACTTTTTCATAGTTTTCTCACTAGAGATTTTTTTTTTTTTCTTTTGGTTTTTTGAGATAGGGTGTGCTATGTGGTTCAGGCTAGCCTTGAACTCACTATGTAGCCCAGGCTGGCCTTGAACTTGGAGCAATCCTCCTACCCCTCAGCCTCCAGAGTGCTGGGATTACAGGCATGCACCACCAGGCCTGGCTTGAGAGTTTTTTTCTATTTACCCAAATATTTAATAGTATCAAAATGTAGGCTGCTGCCCTGTATACTTACAACTAATATTGCAACTATAGCTCCTTGAATAAGTCCAGTCAACACATCACTCCAGTGGTGTTTGTAATCAGAAACTCGAGAAAGGCCCACATAAATGGATACAGCAACAAGACCAAATTGCAGTGTAGGGCGTAAGAGTCTTGCCCAATCTCCCTTCATCCTGGCTTGAAGATAAAGCTAATAGAAAAGAATAAAGAAAATGATTTATTTAACATGCTACCCGAGAACAGTGTTTTATAAAGTATTACACCTCTAAAGAGTTGGCATTAAAAGGTTATCAAAATACTATTATACATGGAATAGGACTTTAGGCAAGCATTCTTGTACTCATTAATGCCTAAAACAGCATTGCTCTGGTAGCTTGTGATTAGAAGAGGGTGGATCCTCCCCTTGCAATTTGTGCTATAATTCTTTTTTTTTTGGACTGGGGATTGAACTCGGGACCTTGTCCTTGAAAGGCAGGTGGCAGAGCCACTGAGCTAAATCCCCAGCCCCTCCTGTGCTATAATTCTGATGGTCAAAAGCAATGTTCTTTTTTTTTTTTTTTTTTGGTACCCGGGACTGAACTTGGGACCTTGCGCTTTCGAGGCAGGCACCGGAACCACTGAGCTAAATCCCTGGCCCATGCAAAGGCAGTGTTCTTATTAGTTATGAGTCTTGGAATAAAATGTTAGCATTCTGAGTTTGTTATTACCCTGGGCCAGATTTCTGTTTTCTATCCAGACTGTCTAGAGATTATTTGCCTAATACCAATTTACTTGAGAGCTCTGCTAGCCTCAAACATATTAAAAAGGGCAACTGAGCCAGGCTGACAGTGTATGCCTGTAGTCCCAGCACTTAGGAGGCTGAGGCAGGAGGATCATTGCAAGTTTGAGGCCAGCCTGAACTGCGTAGCGAGACCCTGTCTCAAAAGGGGGACAGGCAAATGAAACTAAATCGTCTGTATACAAAATATAATCATCTACCTAAATAAGTCAGACAGCTTGGAGTACAGTCACAATCAGCAAAGGAATTTGTTCTTTCAACAACACCCATACCCTTTTCTGTACCCTACTCAGATCTGAGAATTTCCCCTTTCTCATATCTACCAGATTTTTTTTTTTTTTCCTGGTACTGGGGATTGAACTCAGGACCTTGCACTTGAGAGGCAGGTGGCAGAACCACTGAGCTGAATCCCCAGGCCCTTGTTCAATAATTCTTTAGACTTAATTAAATGCAGTCCTCCTCAAACAATGTACCTTGCTCTGCCCATTGACACTGCCTATTTAAAATGTACACAATGTACTACCAGACCTCTGGGTGCTGCTGTGGGTGTTGTCAGCAGCTGGCAAAAACCCAGAGGTTGTCTAATTTTGTCAAGTATATAGTATAAACATCTAGTTCTAAAGGCACATAACAGTTTGTCTGACTTATTAGCTAGTTTTAAGTTCTACTGGCTTTCACCAGCTTTACCCCTTACTTTTACTTCTTTTTCAAGATACTGGAGAAAAACTATTAAGAGCCCTGTCTCGATTCATTTTAATTTTGCAGTAACTGGAAGCTATTCATTTTCAAAGAGAAGGTAGGTGGCCTGCAGACATGTTAAGAATTAGTTTGCCCACATTTATTCCATTGAGGATGTTGGTTCCCAAAGAAAAGAATTAACATTCACTATGGATCAGTAATCAAATGTGCTCTAACACACTTCACATGAAACCTTTACCCTGTAAGTAACTGGTTTTCTCCTTAAATATCTACCTAAATATTTCTCCCATCAGTGAAACATTGACGGTGGACCCAGAAATTATGTCACTGAAGGGAGTTGTGAAATCTCCTAATTGTGTTCCTACTCCTAATCTTACACTGTAGACTCTGACTTCTCTGGTGACAAGTGGCCGTGACTTGAAGGCCATTTGTGGTCACAGAACTGTGTTTAGCTCTGGGAGAAACTGGCTAATTGAGAGTGCTTCCTATTTGGTGTGCTGTGTTTCCTGGGGCTCAGGAACTCAGTGCGGCCCTGCAAAGGCTAAGGCCCTGCTCTTCCTATGAGGATTCTTCCATTTCATTTTGAGCCCAAGGAAGTAAAACAGTTTCTTGAACCTTAGCTTACTTGAGTTTCATAGTTGACAGGCCCAGAACTCCAGACTTTGGCTTCTATCCCCCAGGCCAAAGGTCTCCTACTGAGTAGGCTCAATGGCCTCAAGAGAGCACAGTAATGGTGGCTCCACTTCCAAAGCCTGTTTTCAGGCTCAGCTATACAAGTCTAAGATCCCACCCTATCTATACACTAAGGAATTCGCTTTCTCTATTGCTTACTTTCCAAAATGTTCACCTCTTGACTATCATCTCCTTTCCCACTCTTTCACTTTTTAACTTTTCATAAAGTTTATGACTTTTTGAAATTGGTTTATCCTTTCAGAGCAAGGAACTGAAAGTCTGTGGCTGCTGTTTTTATCCTAAACACACCAGAATGTATCCTCCCCAGAAGAAAGAAAATGACTCCTAAGAAGTGGCATTACTTAAGGTGTTTGTATGCCAGGAAACATAGCTTCTGGTTCCACTGGCATTACTGTACATCATCCATGATTTTGGCCGAAGCAAGTACATGGCATGACTTCCTTTAAAAGGAAGTCTCTGTTCCTCCATGTTTCCCTAACTACCAAAGGGAAACCCAATAACTGAAGTTTTGAGGCACTGTTCTTAGTACAAGAAACAGGAACAGAACACATGCTTTAATGTTAGCTAGTAGTAACAGGGTTCACTAGGTCCTTGCCTTCACAAACTCCACTCTTCCCCTTCCCTGTACATGCCATTTACTTAAAGATAACATACACTGAACACATTCTGGGTAAGACCGTCAGTTGCCTGCCTTTTAAAGAGTTACACAAACTTAATTCCTTGTCCAATATGGAGTGTGGCGTCAGGCTCAGCAGTAGTGCCTGTTATTTTGTAGTTCCCCTTCTAAAGGAAATTGCCTGAGTAGACAGACACAACAGAAGGGGTGAGCCCTATTTGGACGATGTCATCCTGCCTTCTCTTCTGGGAGAGCACTGCCTAGATGACTAGATGCACTAGGCCTCACCAAGAGTTGTGCTGGGCTACTCTCCCTCAGGAATTCCTCCTGAAAGTATGAAGATATGCTCTACTTGAGAAGTTGTAGAAAGGGCACCTAATGGGTACATGATAGGTTATTTGCAAACTAAAGTTATGAGGAAGCAAAAGCTACCATTAGGCAAAGAATAAGCCATTTACTTAAAAAGAAGGGAACAGGGGCCGGGGATTTAGCTCAGTGGTTCTGCCACCTGCCTCGAAAGCACAAGGTCCTGAGTTCGATCTCCAGTACCAAAAAAAAAAAAAAAAAGGGAACAGAGTGGCAGCTACCCTGTGAAAACTCAAGTGGCCCATGAGACAGGTTCAGTTCCTGTTGGACACTGGTTTTTTGGATATCTTTCTTCACTATAAACCTCTTTTCTTTTAGGAGGTCCAAGGGAATCTGCTGCTTAGAACCAAAAGATAAAGCCAATTAAGAACTTCCCCTATGTGCATAACCAAAACCCTCTTTAAAATTTGGATTTCTGAGACTAAAATGATTATAGAATTTTAAGAAAGGGCCGGGATGTTACTCAGCAGCACAGGACCTGGCTGCTAATTGTGAGGTCCTGAGTTAGACTGCCGGTATCAAAAAAAAAAAAAAATCACTGAGAGGGAAACTGATGTTTTTATAAACCTGAATTCAAAGAGCAAGAAGAAACAAAATCCCAGGAGTACAAACTTACTGTATTGGCCTAAGCCAAACAGCTCATTTGCCTCAGCTCTCCCCAGGTCTGTCAAGAAAGGTTCTTCGCACTTCTGGCCAGTCTAACTGATCTGGTAACCTGCAGTTTTTTGGTGTGGGACAGCAGAAGGGCAGAACAGAGGCAGTAACTTGCAGTTCTTTGCATCAGGGCTCCCAGGAGACAAAGCCTTCTGACTGCTGTGGCAATATCCTTGTGACCCCATGCAGACCAGCAAGGGAAACAAACACAGCTGGCAGGGATCCAATCATGATGGGTGGTTTTGTAATTAGGGTTATCCAAAGTGTTCAAGTTAGAGAGGAAGACTCTCTCCCTGGCTGTGGTAAAGAGGGAAGGAGAAAAGACCTAGTCCAGGAAGCCACACTAATAAGAGATTTGCGGCAGTGATCTAATTGTTAAAGAGGAAATGAAAGGAATTAACCTAGCAGCCCGAGACAAGGAGAATAGTTGGAAAGAATCCCTAGTTAGCTGCTCATACAAAAAGACTTCCCTTCCTTGCTTGGAAAGGATGACTCCCTCCACTCCCTCCCCCTCTCAAATTTGAACACTGTCCTAAAATACTATCAAGAGTCTTAACAGTCTTGCTTACAAAAGGAACACCAGAGCCTGCCACCACTGCCACCCCTGCTGTAACAGGTAAATGACTCTAGAATTGGAAAGAGACACGGGAGTTTCCAAAAGCACAAATTTAGAAAGAAGACTTAATGAAAAAGATACAGCATATACTTGACTAACATTCGCACTCCTTCCCCCTACTTTAATCTATACATAAAAAAGTCAACCTCAAGGCCTCAAAAGGAAACCACCACTAGGCCTCTCTTTTCTCATCTCTAATAAAAGTTTGCTTGAGCCTTCGGAGACTCAAAGCAAGAACGCAGCAAATCAAGTAGCACCACTGAGTGTGCTGAGAAGAATGAGCCTTGGAAACCCACTAGCCTTCAAGAATGCACCTATCGAAATCAGGTGTCACTACTGGCTCTTGTGAAAAGGTAAGTTCCAAGTACGGTTTTTGCCTACATGAAGAGCAAAATAAACTGCTCTTTCTGGTAGGGCTCCCCTAGTCAGAAAACCCCAGGTGAGTGTCACTACCCAATGCAGGGTCAAGTGTTCTCTCTCATGAATAGATACAAGCCCCTCTCCAGTAATATTAAAGAACTAAATAAAAGCTGCTTAGTTGGGATATCACTAGAGATTATACCCACAATTTCTTATTCCTTAAGGCAGTAAGGAGAAAAGGAGTCAACTTGCTCAAAAAATCAGATATTCAAACCTAAAGAGGGTATAGGAAACTGGCCGGTCCAGCTGCAACCAGCAGATGCTCTGCTGAGAAGTGCAGTCACCTCGTAATCTAAGCAGATCAACACTTGAGGTGTTGCGAAGAGCTCCACCGTAGTTCTACAGAGTACATAAACACCTGGTCAGAATAAATAGTGAAGAATTTGTTGCATAGGGCCACACATGAAAATATTTAGAAGGTGTACACTTCATTTACATAAAAACTACACATTTTTAAAAATTCAAATTCAACGTCTGTGACACTACATGAACATTTTACTATCACTAAAGGGTACTGCTTTGGCCTGAATATTGGTGCCCCCCAAATTCCACAGGTTAAAATCTTAACCCTCAAGGTGGTGATAGGAGGTGGGGCTTTGGGAAGTGATTAGATCATGGGGCAAAGCCCTCATGAAAGGCATCAGTGCTCTTTTAAGAGACCCTGGAGAGTGCTCCTGCTTCTCCCAAGAGATGACCACAGCAGGGTCAGTTTGCAACCACAGAGAGGGTCTTTGTCAGAACCTGAGCGTGCCACTATGCTGCTTACACATGTAAATTTCAGATCTGCTTAATACATTTTTGTTGTTTATAAGCCATCCAGTTTGTAGTGATTGATTATAGCTGCTCAAACTGAGGACATAACAATTTTGGGCTAAAATTTCTGAAAAAACATTTGGCATCTATTAA
The DNA here is from genome assembly GCF_053883595.1 of Heterocephalus glaber. Taxonomy (NCBI): domain Eukaryota; kingdom Metazoa; phylum Chordata; class Mammalia; order Rodentia; family Bathyergidae; genus Heterocephalus; species Heterocephalus glaber. Next base: position 36,994,207 of record NW_028258333.1, read on the forward strand.
AGGCATCTCACTTTTTAAATCATTGTTGAATAATATACTTTCTGAAGCTGGTTTACTTTTACTTTGTTCCTTGTTGGCTAAACTTGGTAACACTTAATTGCAAAGTGTATTGTCTCACAGTCCCTTAATACTCTATACTCTTAACATAAGGGGTTTACCCCACCCTCATTTTAAAAAGTCAAAGGGTCAGTTTGCAACCAGTTATTCCTGGACTGGAGGTAGCTCAGTGGTAAAGGGCTTGCCTAATATGTGCAAGGCCCTGCGTTCAGTCTTCTTCACCACACACACAAAGTTATTTTTAAAAAGTAAGAATATATGATCTACAAAGCCTAAGTCTTTGTTATTTGACATTTTATTGGGGAAAAAAATTGCTGACCCCTGAACTAGACTAACGGCATGCTCAACAGAAAGAAATACACCTTGGTCAACTTACTTTGAAACACTGCCTCTAAGACCAAGCCCAGCAAAATAAACTGATTGTCCCACCTACACTGGATAAACCGTAATGTAGGCCTCACTGTACTCTTCTCTGGGCTTCAACTTCACCATCTTTAGGACTCATGCAATTCCTAAATTTACATCTTGATCCTACCACCTTAGGCAGGATTCTTGTGGGCTGTGAGTAATGAGTTCTTCATTTGCCCAATACTGGGCATTACTATACATTGTAGGAAACATCTTCATGAAATATTAGCAATACTGGTAACAGGATCAGTGCTAAATAAGGAATTGTATGAATCCAAGAGAGGGTGGTAGATAGGTGGGTGGCACTCTAAACACAGGAGGAGTAAGGCCAAGGAGGAATTTTGTGGCAGGGAAGAGAATATAGGATAGAGCCAGGAAAAGTATTTTAGTACATTCCTCACACCTATAGCATGGCTGTTCTGAATAATCACATAAATTTGGAATCTTTGGCATCTGACCAAATGTAAGGGATGTCACCAAGCTTGTAAACTGGCTACGCACAAAGCAGCTGTGCCCTAAGTTCCCACCAGCCCAGGTGCTTTTCACTGGTACTAACTCCTTGGCACTGTGAGTTTGCAGGGCTGGGCTGCCTGCCAAAGTAGAAGCACAATGGCCAGGGTGTTTGCTTTAAGAGACATTTTTAACTACACGGTAATTTGGTAGTGTCAGGAATTCTTCAGGAATTAAATGACTACATCTCCACCCAAATCTGGGACTGACCTATGGTGCCAAGATGCCCAGGGAAATACGATGAGTCACTGCCTAAGGAATTTGGAGGAGAGAGGTTAAATGTTGTATATAAATACAGAAAGCTGGAAAGCAAGAAGACATCTGTGTATTCAAGACTGAAATCAAAGCTGGGGCCTATGTCCTAATCAAGTAAATATTTCCACTGCCTAGAGTCAGATGCTACTGTAGAGTTCCTCTTCTTCAGAAAAGCCTTGGTGTATAACAAACCTATTTATATAGACTTTTCTTTCATTAAAATTTACATCTAAATGGCGCACAGTGATCCTTTTAGCAAATTATGGTTGAGGTCATTTTCCCTGTGTGTATATTTCTAAGAAGGAGCTTAGAAATAGGCCCTGGCAGATCCACAGAGCCGGCCTGCCACTCAGGCCCTCTGTAACAGTCATGCCATCCTGTCTACTTGAGGTTCATGTTTCATAAAAGAGACCTCAAAACAAGTTTCTATTTGAATATACAGATGCAACAGATGCTTTTGGAGAAGGAGAGAACAGAAAATGGTAAGAGCTGAAGTATGGTATAGCTGAGACTTTATAATTAAAAAGTTGGTCAAAGTTACCTGCCAGATCTGCATCACCCAACCTTCAAATAAACTGAGCTTGAGTTCAGATCAAGTAATCAGGAAAGCAAGGGCACCTGATTGTCAAGAGGTGTGGCCTACAGAGCTCACAGGCCTTATGTGGCCCTTTCCAACCCCTACTCCCTATCTGACCTCTTCATGGAAATTATTAGAGTCAAAAGTAAAAACAGCATAAACAGCATAAAGTGCAAATCATCAGTATTAACCAAAGCAGATTCCTGGGTCTCTCAATAAGGAAGGAAGACACACATGAGTGAATTACAACAACAAAAGATGCCCTGTGGGTCTGGTTCTGCAGCCTATGAAGCATGTCCACACTTTAAAAGCCATTCAGTATAGTCACAAACTTATGCTGTGGAGAAAGTTACCAGGATATTGTGGCTCTCATCATTACCTAGCCTTCTCCTTCTCTAATGCCCTAATTTGTTTTTAAAGGCTCCTTTTAGAAACTTAGCAGTTTCCAAAAAAAGGTAAATGAAGAGAGGAAATTAGAATAGTATTTGCTATTAATTGCCTTTAAGTAAGTCACATTTCCCATGGCACATCAAAAACATTTGAGTGTGTGTTTTAAAAAGGAAGCCCTAAATTGTGAATCTGTACCCTTTGCTTCCTCACAAAATTAAATTAACATAAGATGAAAGCCTTGCAGTTTCCAGAAATGCAGGAGAAGCCAAAAGTGAGTTTGTAATGGTTTCATGAATTTGAATTTCATATAACATCTGCAATTTTTACATTGGTTTCACTTTGAAATTTGGTTTTTCAAATAAAAGCAAGATTCAGGTAAAGTTGACTTAAAATTTCCTCTGAAACAAAACTAACTCCCAACAGTCTTAGTATTCTATAGCATGGATTTTTAAAAGCCGATCTTTAAAAATTCATACAGCACTTAATGTGATCAAATAAAAAAAAAAACCAGGAATCTGCAAATTTACATGGAATACAACTATATAAAAATCTACTTTTAAAGCAAATTAAGATACAGAAGTTATAGCTGGTCTGTTAGGGTAGAGATCCTCCCCACCCTGTGCTGATAATACACTATACAGTAGAATATATAATTTTATAAGCAATTTATATTTAAATAAAAGACATTTAAAAAATAAAAATTCAAAGACCCCTTGAATGTGTCCTAAAGCCTGATCTTCTATTCATTACTCTAGTAGAAAACTACATATTCATTTGCAGCTCAATAAGCAAAATGGAGGTACAGATACTTTATGTCTCCTCACTACCAGCATGGTATAATGCAAATGCAACTCAGCATGCTGCTCTACAGGCTAGTGATCAGAACTGGACTTGGGAGTCACACAGACGACAACTCACACAAGTGCAAAACCCTGATCCCGTGGAAGGCAGTCTAGGAAATATTTCCAAAAGTGAAAGGCAAACAAAATCTGCTCAAATAGAAGCAGCAACAGCTGTCTTCACGTCCAGTAACCAAAGCTCAACCCCTCTTCACATCAGATAGCAAGAGGAAGAAGAGCGACTGCTGCACCAGGTAAGGCCATGCCCCACTAGGAGACTCCAGCAATTCGGAGAGGTGACCTGCTCTGAGGATACAGAAACTGCCAGAAAATGACCCAAGGTAAAAGCAAAGGAGTAGCAGTGCAGCAGGAGACTTGCCGATGGTCTTAGGCATCAGCCACACAGCACAGGAAAAGACGCCCACCCCACATAGCACATATACCCCAACCCTCAGGAGACAAGTACTTACTGCCACGAAGACCATGCAGTACATGGAGAATGAAGAATGGCCTGAGTAGAAGGACAATCTATATGAGAAAGAAAAGAAATGTTAATTTTCTCTCAGAGGCCGACAATTTTTTTCCTTCTGTTGGTGGGGCCAAGAATCCAGGGCTTCACACATGCTAGGCAAGTGCTCTACTCCTGAGCTTCCATCTCCCGCCAGAAACTATCTTGATTTCATAAATTTCCTTAGCTTCAAAGAGCATACAGTTCTCTCCCTCCACATTTCAAAGTTAGAAGGATGAGGGTGGAGAGACAATTAAGACAGGAACATGGAGTCCAAGGAGGGTCTCAGGTCAGATTTCTATACAGTATCATTTTATTGAAATTTTCAGGATGGGTAATGAATCATCATGAACAAGTCTGCCAAACATTTCTACAGACGTCAGGGGAGTAATACTAGGTGGCATAAAAGGCCATGATTTTATTACATGAAAATTTATATGACCATGACTGAAGTTTTATTTTCCACTTGCAAAGTCTGCCTCTAAATAACGTAATCCCTCCTTTGGAACACATCGGAAGTCAATCATTTTTTTCCATCTGTATTAATATTTTACATTTTAGATGGAGACATATCTTGCCTTAAGATTTCCCAACAGATCAAGTGCTTTCCTGTGGAACATAAATTGTGCACCAACAGTCCTCTAGCAGATGAACATCTCTTTCAATATTAAAGTGTAAAAATATCTGAGTGCAAAATGTATAGCACTTTTAAAAAAGAAAAAGCTGATTAACATTCAAGAACTAAGTTCTGCTTCCACAGACTTAGCCATTAAAGATGCTCATGCAAATAATTCAAACTTTTTTCCTGACTGCTTTCTCTACACAAGAATAAGAACATCTAAGTATTTTATTGATTGCATTCTGCCTTACTCAAAAGAATTTAAGGGCAATGTTGGTTCCCTGGATTTAGAGAAAAGACCCCCTATAAAACATACTAAGAAAGTCATGTGGAAGTCTGGCAGCTGACCATGAATGGGAAAATAAAGGTTATTAAGTATATAGTGATGATGACTCAACCGAGAATTTGTTTTTCCTATCATGAATTTTTATTGTATTTTTTTGCAATATATTCTGAGAATCTTCTCCAGGTACTGCTAAGGAGGCTGAGGCAGGAAGATCACAGGTTTAAGGCCAGTCTCGGCGCCTTAGTGAGAACCTGTCTCAAATTTGAAAAGGACTGGGTATGAAGCTCAATAATAGAGCACCTGCCTAGCATGTGCAAGGCCCTGGGTTCAATCCCCAGTGCCAGAGAAAAGAAAACAAAGAGAATTTGTAATTCCAGTGCTGCCCAGGAATTATGTAATTAATCCTCACAATTATTCTGGCTTTAATCTATGTGAAATCAAAATAAATCAATCACTTTTTAGCCTTACTGTTTGGAACAAAGAGTGAAGTACTAAAATCCTATTTTAAATTAGGTAATTAGATTAAGAGTTCTGAACATTTTACAGTTGGTTTCAGTAAGTTATACTGAAGGAATTATAAATTAAAAGTGAATTTCAGGGACTGTCAAAGTCCATCAAGCCAACCTAACCGTGATCACAGAAATACTGTATTCTCAAACTCAAATGATTTAGCTTCACTAAATCTTGTATCTTATACACAAAATCATAAATTACAACCTAACAGTTTATTGGGCAGAGAGTGATTTCATTAGTTGAAAAAAGTGGTTTATATTTTGTAATGCTGAATATATAAACATTTTTATTCAAGATACAGTCAGCCAAGAAATCTGCCTATGACTTTGACAGGGATTAAAAGCAGTAACTATTCAATCTCAGTTTCTGAGTTTTCACCATAGTAATTTATCAAATATATCATAGTAATATGAACTTTCACTACAGATAAAAAGAGAAGTAATAAGAAAGCAGAAAATTATAAATTCAAATAATTCCTATTCCACACAAATCTAATTCTATTCAAGTCTCTAAGAGATAAAGTCCTGGAGTTAGCGTATTTCCATAATTCACAAATGAACTAAATAACTGGATGGTTTAATAAAACTTATAGAGTAGTCCAAATACAAACTGTTTTCATATAATAACTTCAACTGAACTGTTGCAGATTTTGGCCCGTGCTAAGAACCATACCCTTAAATTTTAACCAATGTTAGATTTTAACTAATTCCGGACTAACACCTCACTTCACTATAACACTCAGATAAAGATACAGTAACACTGTAAGCAAGCTTTCCATCAAATCTTAGGAAAATGTTTTCAGAGAGAAAGTTTCTAGAGATAAAAATGTATTTTCAGGGCTGGGGATTTAGCTCAGTGGCACAGTGCCTGCCTGGCAAGTGCGAGGTCCTGAGTTTGATTTCCTGCTACCAAAAAAAAAGAAAATGTATTTTTCAAATATCTGTTTTCACAAATACTGGGAAATAGCCTGTTAACAATAACCTTCAATTAGCAAGTACACTGTTCTTGACTATTTAACTTACTGGGAATGGGACTCTATTACAAATGGCAAATTTAAGATTTTTTTCCTTCCATTTGTCAGCCAAAGCAACTTATCCTGAGAACATGACTGAACCCCAGAATTCCGGCCTTCAGAGTATTCAGTCATCCACTGCCTCTTCTCTACTCAGCACCCTTCCACCTCTGGACTCTCAAATCTGCACCCATGTTCAGCCTTACAAATTGCAAAAACAATCAAGTCTAGCCTTCATGGGTCATCTGAATAACAGACTCATATAAAGCATTTTTTAATTTAGTATTTTTGTGCTTGTGAGGTTAAATCACAAGTAACTCATCTAATAATCCCTTTGGTCCTCCCTCACCACCAGACTTTCTTTCTTCCCTCTTGCCCATTCTCCAAAGTTAAAAGGCTCACAGCAGTTACACTGTTAGCTATATTTTTAGTTTGGGAATATCTTTTTTTCTTTTTAGTTTGTTTTTCAGTTTGTCATTTTATTAGTATTCATTTGCAGTACATAATAATTACATTCCTTGTGGGGAGTTGGTACGTGTACATAACACATCTAATTCTTTTTCTATCCTCTTCTCATTTTCTCCCTCCCCGTTCCTCATTTTCCCCTTCCCATTTTCAAAAGCAATTTTTCCCTGTTTGCTATTATCTATCTTTTTTGTTCTTCACTTATATTTTGGGTTTCTCATATAAGAGAAATCATGCCATATTTAAGCTTGTGTGGCTGATTATTTCACTTAACATTATGGTCTCAGAGTACATCTTTCTTTATGGCAGAGTAGTACTGCACTGAGTGTAAATACCACATTTTCTTTATCCATTCATCTGTTGAAGGACACAGAGGCCACTTCTAGGACTTAGCTATTATGAATTGTGCTGCTACATAGATCATTGGAATACAATACCTTTATTTATTCCTATTTTAGGAAGATATCTAGAATGAGAATAGCTGGGTCAAATAGAATTTTTAGTTTTAGTTTTTTGAGGAATCCCCATACTGATTTCCACAGTGGTTGTACTAGTTTACACTCCCACCTGCAATGTAGGAGGGTTCCTTTTCCCTGCAGCCTCACCAGCATTTGTTATTATTTGATTTCTTAATGATAGCCATTCTTTCTGGAGTAAGATGGAGTGGTTTGGAAATATCTTTTCTTGCATTAATTTGAGTAGTTGTTTTCCTAAAAAATGAAGTCTACATTGATGGCTTTCTTACTCGTCACTTTGATTACATTATCTCTGACTTCTACTTTTGCTATTAAAAGATAAGCCATCTGTCTGCCATTGCTTCTGGGTTATCTGTCTTTTCTCTTCAACTGCTTTTTCCCTCTCCAAAATACTATACAGTTCCACTACTGTATCTAGTAGGGGATTTCTTTTTAAATTAGATGAGTTTCCAGGCATGGTGGCACACACCTATAATCCTAGCGCTCAGGAGGCTAAGGTGGGAGGATCACCATAAGTTCAAGGCTGGCCTGGGCTACACAGAGAGTTCAAAGCCAGCCTGAACTACGTAAGATGTGTCTCAAAAAACAAAAACTTAATAATAAATATAAAACTTATCTTGCTGGCTACCTAAATCTGAGGATTTATATAATTCACCAATTTTGGAATGTTTTCAACTCTCTGTCCTACCTTTTTGTGAGATTCTGACTGAATGTGAAATATATCTTTTCATTCTATCCTTCCATCTCAACCTCTCTTCTGCATTTTCTTGGTCTCTTTAGGTCAACCTTCAATTTCAGTCCTCCCTTTTTCACTTTTACTTAATCTGTTATATTTTAAAATTTAAGTTAAAAAATATGTATCATTTTATCAATCTTTTTGGCTGTTTTTCAAACCTGTATGCTCAATTTTTATTCTCTTCATCCTGTATCATACTTTCAATCTCCTTATTTTACAATTTTATATTCTGTATAGTAATTCTGATATCTGCAATCTTTGGCAGTCTCTGTGACTTGGATTTGTTGACTCTCAGGGTAATTTGCTTCTATGTGTGCTCACTTATATCACATTCTAAGCTCAAGTCCTTGGGACTATCTGTTGGGAATGTCACAGGCCTTGGTTTAAAGAAAGTTCTTTTGTGAGATTTATGGGCACCTCTGCTAGGTCCACTATCAATCCACTTTTTTAAAGCCACATACATAGCATGTACTTTGGCTCCAGACCAGCTTGAGTGTGGTTAAGAAGCTCTCACTAGGACAATACTGCCCTTTGGGAGTCCTTAGAGAATCCATGTGCCTCACCTTACATGTCTTCCTATTTTCCTGAGCCTCAGTCTTTTATCTTATATTCACTGCCTTTGTATCAAAGCCAGGCTCTAAGCTTCCAGGAGTTGGCAGATACTTTTAGGGAACATACTGGATCTGCAGCACTCGATGACCCTGGCTCTGGCCTGAGAAAAACTCCCTTAGCCTCCCATTGGCCATTTATTCAGGGGAAATTATATATATATATAGTGCCTACCTTTGTGAGTCTCAAGCAGCTGGGACCACAGATATGCACCAGCATGCCCAGCCTTATACATATATTTTAAAGTGAAATGAGTATATGAAGAAATTAGACAAACTCTGAATAAACAGATGTTGTCAATGAGTAAATAATCATTTGACGAGAATATCAATTTGTCCTTTGTACACTTTCAGCAAAATAAGTCAAATTGCACTGAGAATTTCTTTAACTGTTATTTCCTGATTATAACATTAACATAACACAGATTGGCTTGAAGTATAAATTTTCCTCTGTGATAACCTTTACTTTTTTCTTAATGATAACCTTTAAACTTGGCTTGTCTATTAAAAACTTTAAAATGTCCCATAGTAGTGGACATATGAACAACAACCCCTTTTTTTTTTTTTTCTGGTACCAGGGATCAAATTCAGGACCTTGTGCTTGCAAGGCAGGAGCAGTGCCACTGAGCTAAATCCCCAGCTACAATGACCTCTTAATGAAGACAAATTTTCTCTACGCATTAGCTCTGTTTTATTTCAAAAGGATATTTACAATTAATAACTGTTAAATGCTCTGCCATCAGGTGTCAGATTATCTTCAAAGGTCTACACCTAGTATACTTGGGGGCTCAAGCAGGTGATGAGGAGAAATGCGTGCTCCCTTGTATACTTTAGGCTTTTTTTTGGTACTGGGGATTGAACTCAGGACCTTGCGCTTGCGAAGCAGGCAGCGGAACCACTGAGCTAAATCCCTGGCCCTCCCTTGTATACTTTAAAAGGATCGTTTGGCACTATCTACAACATGAAAAACATGTTTTGGCCCAGCAATTCCACTTGAAGGCATCTATCGTAGAGGAGTGCACACATGCACAAAGATGTGTACTGCAAAACCACAGCAACTCAAGGACCCAAGGAGGGTTCTAGCACTATTCTTCTGAATGCTGTCTGTGTCAAAATGAATTCAATAATCACAATCTATGTGAACTGACAAAGTATCACCAAAGATATATTCTTAAATATATCATTTATTTAAAGCACACAAAACTATAAAATTTCACATTCAATATAAAAATACATATGTCAAATGTCAAAAATGCAAATGTCAAAATACCTTTCACATGCTTGCTACAAATTTCTTCCAACTCTTTCTCCCTAGCTGGCCTGCCACACTACACTCTTCCTGGCAGTGTCAGAGCTGAGGGTCACTACTCAGAGCACAAACGCAGCTCCCTACCTACAAATCCAGGCGTAGAACCCAGTGGTGACCCAGGCCCAGAAAACTCGTTCTCACATCTTAATGAAATGTTTTGACATTTTTATATATAAAAAACATTTTAGAAATGTTTAGAAATACAAGAACCACAGGGTATCTCTCTCCAAAATGGTACAAAGATAAAGATGATAAATAGTACAGGAAGTTAAGATGGTTCCAACCAAAATTAACATAAATACAATTCAGTAAAAATAATGTAAATTCATCTCACTTCTTTAAACTACCCAGAGATTGAGAAATTATCTCAGTAGCAGCAAAAACCATAACATATATTTCTTGAATTGTGTATACATTGACTTTATTTTCATTTAAAGCTTGTGTTAGTTGATTTTAACCATGCCACATTATATATAGAAAGTCACATGCCTATCTGAAATAAGACAGAAGGGACTGTCCTGTTTTATTCATTAACATCAATTCATCAGTTACTTCACTGTCACTATCATACACGAATCATATACCTTTACAGGTATTAGACCATGATCCTTAAAGGAGAGAAACTATTGGGTCCATGAAAAGGGAAAAAATAGGGCACAGTTGGTATATGTGTAGAGTATTTTAAATTCTAGATTTAATGTACTATTTTATGACTAAAACCTGATGAGAAAATCTGTTTTCTGTTTATGAAAGAATCTTGCAAAAAGCAGGAATTTAGAAAGCAGTAAGTTGCTGACAATCATGGGATAAAGGAAAGAGAAGTAGGTGTTTCTCTCTGGGAAGAAATGCTTCCCAACTCTTGGCAAGAAACTTTATGACTAAAACTGATGAAGAGGGAGTAGATTGTGACAAATGTTGCTGGCAGAAGTGTGAAACATACAAAGTTGTACTTGGAGTGGAGGGGGGTCACATGTTTCCACTGTTGTTAAGGAAAAATTCATGACTTCGTGCATAAAGACTCCAAATCACCAAAGCCACCTCATCTAAGACAAAAAGGAAACAGACAAATAATCTGAACAAAGGGCATATGGTGCCCAACCAGCCAACCCTCTTTTTAAAAACACTGCTCAAAAGGACTATTGCTAGGGGCTGGGGATTTAGCTCAGTGGTTCTGCAGCCTGCCTTGCCTGCTTTGCAGGCACAAGGACCTGAATTCAATCCCTGGTACCAAAAAAAAAAAAAAAAAGACTATTCCTAAAAGGTAAAAGACTGCTGAGTTAGAAAGAAAAGATCATTTTAAATTGCTGGGTGGGTGGGTGGGTGGGTGGGTGTGTGTGTGTGTAAGAGGCAGGACTGCTAACCAGAGGTAAGCTAGAGACTTCTACTTTAAGTCCTCCCCAAAAAGGCAGCAACAAGGCCAAGAAAGTCTTCTGTTACCACCTGCAGCTTGGTATACTAACTTTCAACCCTCCTGCAGGTCACAAAATCACCACTGACTCCTGGTCACTAGGCTCAAAAAAGATAAGGCTCAAGACAGCAACTGAAGGGTCTTTAGTATTCTACTAATACAGAAATGCAGATGAGAGGTAAAGTAGACACTGTCAATGGCAAGGTAAGAAGCAAAACAGCTGAGCCCAACAGGAAGCTGGACAAGTCACTCTTTCAGATTAGACCAGGTGACATCACTGCAGCTCATGTTGTACACAAGGCCTAGCAGAGTGTCACAATACTTCACTTTCAGAGATCTTTTCTACCCAACTGACAAAAGCAGAAAAGACACATTTCCCTTAGTATCCCACATCCTTTTCCTGTAAAAATAATGGCAATTTCTATCATAAAACATTAGATATTCATTTTAGTATTTAGATTATGATGAAGGAGAGGAAAGCTAAATGACTTTCACCAAAAACGATGAAAGCATACTATTCCCCGGCTTCAGGCCCTTCCCTAGAATAGACTGTTGAGCACAGAGTAACATTCTTCCTCAGCCCCATTAACCTCTCCAGAACCACCATCTGTTAACTACTTACTAGTTCCCAACACGTTTCATGCTCTTCATTATATATATTTTCTTGCATATAGTAAATAATATTATCCAATATATTATTGTCTCCTCAAATACACCCTAATCTTTCATTAGTTCTCAAAATAGATAATAAAAGGAATGTTACCTCTGCATCATCACTTTATCATGTAATAAATACTACATAACTGTTCTGTTACATGAGGTAAGTTATCTGATTTTGACACTTTATTTTCCCTTACGGTGGTGAGAAATCTGAACTTCATTTTCAAAGCTTAGGAGCATTAGGAAGTCCAGTTTAACACCCAGCTGTTGTGATGCTTCTCTCAGAAATTCTCACCAGAGTGGCAAAGTGTCTTAGCTTATAAAAGAAAGTACTGCATCTTTTCTCAACACATCTGGCAAGCATCTTTATAATGTGTGTAAAATGTCCCAAAATCTTTTTTACACTGCAATCCAGGTTAGCCAGATTGGTTGTGCGAGTAATATTTATAACGTATTCATATAGGTGTATTCTGTTGCAAATTTTTTAAAATTTAAGTTTCAAAAGTATTTTCAAAGGTAGACAGAATAATAACAACAATGACAAGGAGAAGTTTTAAGTACTGTCTGTATAAAGGAGCAGTTTCGTTCTTTAATAAAATTCTTGAAAACTGCCTATCTTGTAAGTTTCCAAATATTACCTCAGAAGCAAAACACTGTAGTTGCAATGTTACCTACAATGTTAATGGTAAATATACAAACTTAAAAGGTTAGCCAGTCCTATAATCTGTCTCTCCAGTCCATGTACAGTAAGGTAAGTTCATTATCTATCAGGATATTAATTTTATTACTGTTATCTAATGTCTTCCCAAGCTTCACTCTCCCAAAAAAGAACCATTAAAAATTCTCTAGTAATAAAAGTTTTTTTCCTGTCTGCATGCTCAATGGAGAACAAACATCATCACAGAAACTCAAGTCAAGATCCAGGCACTAGTGGTCAAGAAGTTACTGCTTGCAAATTTAGTTGGTCCAGGCAAGTCTGGCATTCTGGTACAGCACATTTTTGTATTTTTCAGGGGCTGTTATTGGTTTCTTTTTTTTTTTTTTTTTGGTACTGGGAATGGAACCCAGGGCCTCGTGCTTGCCAGGCAGGCACTGTGCCTGCTTAGCTATATCCCCAGCCTGTTACTGGTTTCTTTACTTGCATATTTCCTGCAAACTGAGCAGCACCGTTTATTGCAAGAACTCTCTTGTTCAACTTCAGTGAAACTCCTATCCCCCAGGAGCAAGTTGCTGAGTTCTATATACGCTCTGCTTTGATATCTTGTGCAAGTGTTAGCACCATATTCTTCCAACTGTCTCCATACTGCAGTCTTTCCACTCACTTTCTACACCATTCAGTTCAAACTCTTTAGAGTAATACTCCAGCACACTAATATCTGACCCCAAACCTGTATCCCCTCGGCCTCCAGCCTGCCTGCCTTTGCTCATGTGGCTCTCTGGACCTGTGACATGTTCCATTTCAATTCTGTTTCAAAAAAAAATTTCTTTTGGTGGTACTTGAGAGTGGACTTGTGAATGCTCTACCATCAATGCTCTACCTTCAGCCCTTTTTACTTTTCATTTTGAAACAAGGTCTCACAAAGTGGCCCAGGATGGCTTCAATCTTGCAATCTTCCTGCCTCAGTCTCCCAAGTTGGGGGATTATGGTTGTGTATACCTGGCTACAATCAAATCTTATTCATCATCCAAAATGCCTCCTCTAACTAGAGGTAATACTGCCATCCTCTGATTTAATGTGCCATACTACCTTAAGGCATCTATCATTTTCCATCACCCACACCATCACACATTCAATCTCCAAGCATCTTATCTACATCATAGCACCAAAAGATCGACATGTGCATCTTGGCCACGTCTCCAATGACAGGGTGTAAGAGCAATAAGGCATTGTAGAACAAGGGAGCTGGAAAGAGGTACTGATCTTAAAGTCATATTCCTTTTAAATATAATACCTAAAGTCTTTTCATAAAGTGAAAGATCTTTTAAAATAATCCCCTATTTCATTCTATATGTTGATATTTCCATATGTATATATGATTTAAAAGGAAGTATAAAGTTACATATGCAGGAGAAATATGATAAACCTGAACAAATCAATCTTCCTGGAGGCACAATGATTCATGCAGTAATGTTTACAATTAAACCACATAGAAGAAGCCATTTTCTCAAACTATAAAGCAGGTTTTATCAGGTACATACATACCACAGCTAGCCGGCCTACTCATAATGGATTTTTCACTATTAGAGAAGACATTTCCTCAAAATTCAGCTTTATTTACCTGCCCTGGGTTGCATTTAAAAAAGAAAAACTATGTCTCACATTCCACAATACATATTCAAAACTATGTCACACATTCAACAATACTGCAATTAAACATCTGAACAATACAAGGCTGCCATAATCCAAACAGAAATAACTTTGTATTAAATATCTGATTCACAGATGCAGAGACCTATCATTCAGAATATATCAGAAACATGAGTTTGTATTTAAATATAATATGGGGTTGGGGATCTAGCCATTAATGGAGTGCCTGCCTAGTGTATATGAGGCCCTAGGTTCAATCCCCAGCACCACAAGAAAACAAACATACATATAATTTAAATAAAAGCAGAAAAAGGAAAACGATATATCTTTTAAAGCAGCCAATATTTTGTGTACTATATTATCGCAAATACACCAGCTCATTGTACACAATTTTAAATTCACCCTATATCAGTCCCTATATCCTGAGACAGAGTCATACAAGATAATATTCCCATAACCCAGGTGATCTAAAGCAGTGCTGACAAAATATGGTCACATGATATCAACAGCAACATCTGAGAACTTGTTAGGAACACAAATTATCAGGCCCCACGGCCCCAAACCTTCAGAATCGGAATCAGGCACTTGATGATATGGTTCAAAAATCTGTTTCAAAAAGCCTGCTGGATGACTCTGAATGACTAAAGTTTGGGAGCCACTAGTCTGAAAAGAATCTTGACCCAGGTGGGAGCTACAGTTCTGAACTAGGAGCTCATTAGTTTTCTGGGTTTTGAGTCTTTTTTTTTCCCCCGCAAAAAACTGAGAGTAATGGTATTCTCATTGGCATAAGCAATGGCAGACTTGGCCCGGGGATTTAGCTCAGTGGTTCCGGCACCTGCCTCACAAGCGCAAGGTCCCAAGTTCGATTCCCAGTACAAAAAAAAAAGAAATAAGCAATAGCAGATTTAACAACTGGATGTTCTAATCCTGCAAGCACAGCCCATTTAATTTATAGCAAATTCGCAAGTGTTAATTTAAGCAGTGAACAGAACTCTCTAGATATTAAAATTAATAAGTATATATTAAAGTCCCTTTATGTTCTCATCTCTAGGACCTAATGGCTACCACAATCGAAATCCATACTAAGTCCTGTGATATCAGTGATGGCAGACACAGTGTGAGAACATGCAACACAAGTGCAGGAAAGGGGCATGTGGCAAGAAAATAAAAGAACCAACAGGAAAAAATCAAAACCTAAACCCAGAATTATGGGAGCATATTCTCTTCCTAACACGTAACTCTGACTCATTTACACAGTCAACAAAAATGACTCATTTCGGGTACCTTATGTTCCTCTCTCTCCAATGTCAAACATTATAATTTTATAATTAAAATTATAAAAGGGATCAGGCTGGGAAGATAAATAAAAGAACAAATTATACCATAATTCTAACCTATAGATAATACTGCATTTGAAATGTTTTTGCCATTTGGCTTACTTGGCCTTTGAAATGCAAGAGAAAAGGAAAAGGAAAGGCTGTATCCAGCTAAACTACAGTCCACAATATAACAGCAATGCAAAGCCACAATTATGTGCTAATATCATCCAGCTCTGAAACTGGCAACAACTGACTCATTCTGGAAACAATGATGGGAACTGCATTTTTGTAAGATACAAAGTCTTCCTAAAATTTCATTTTTCCACTTGATATTTATTTCTCCTTGTTTTAGACTTCCAAAGTTTAACAAGGGCTCTCCTCATTGAAATCAGTTTTTAATGTACATACCTCTGCAATGTCCTTACAGTTTTTAAAGAAGGTGTTTTCCAGCCCTTAACAAAGGACTAGTGGATAATTCATATGCATTAATGTAGAAACTTTAAAGGCTGATGGAAAAGCCTAAATGTCCTTGGCTCAAAAGTACAATTAAGGTAACTGTATGTCAGCCAATTTATACATACTAGGAAGAGACAGTGAGAGTGTGTGACAAATATGAATTTTAAAATAATTATTTTTTGTCATTTTAATAAATTGTATTAAATATTTTACATTTTACCAAAATGGCTTGTGCTGAAAAATCTCATCAATATGAAATGTCATAATAAGAAAATCCTGAGCTAAAATTTATGCACCTGAACCACAGAAATAACAGTGTGTGAAAAATCTGCATCCTTTCTTTAAGAATCATTTCAAGGCCGGGGATTTAGCTCAGTGGTTTCGCTGCCTGCTATGCAAGCGCAAGGACCCGAGTTCGATCCCTGATACCAAAAAAAAAAAAAAAGAATCATTTCAAAAACATTTTCTGGAGCTCAGGTAAACACTTATTACCATAATGACTTTCTTAAACTCCTTGGCTGAGAGAAAAGTTAGTTTCTCTGCCTATTTTATGGTGGTCGGTCCACAAAAGATAATATCAGAGACACCAGGCAGAGGACTTGGTGGAAAGGTAAAAAACCAAGAACGAAAGTCCTAGGTTGAGGTCCGCACTGCACTCAGGGCTTCAGTCATCAAAGTGGGGGAGTGCCACTCTCCACCCTGCGGGGTAAGAATGCTAAAAGGGCAAAAATGAGTAACAAAGAGCCAACACTGCAAAAGTTGGATAATAATGACAGATAAGAAGCAGATAGTTAACCCCAGATTAGTCTTCGATCACTGAAAATAAACATCCTTCATTTAGCTCTAGGTAAAAAATACACTATAGCCGGGGATTTAGCTCAGTGGTTTCGCCGCCTGCTGCACAAGCGCAAGGACCTGAGTTCAATTCCTGACACCAAAAAAAAAAAAAAGATATTCTGGGAAAAAATACACTATACACATCAATACTTCTTACTACCTAGAAAACACATAACCTTAAGAACAGAATGTTGATCTGGGGGTAGCAGATGGGAGTGTGAATTAACTGCAAAGGCTCAGGAGCAAACTTTTTAGTGTAATGCAAATATTTTAAAAGTGTGATTGTCTTGGTAAATACCTTTCTACACAAAGCTTATCCCACTGTCTACATGAGATAGGCGGATGTTATGGTATGGGAATATACCTAAATAAAGATAGTTCTCAATGTACAGTGGTTTGATTTACATTATTTCAACTTTACACAGAAACTTTACGTAGAAATTATACTTCAAATTGTGGCCCTTTTCCATGTCAGTGATATGTGGTACAATTCTCTTGTGATTCTGGGTAGAATCAAAAGGCAGCAAGCCAAGGCAGCTACACAATCAAGAAGGGAAACAACTCAAGGTACTACACTGCTAAGCTAGGATGCCTGGTAGATGCATTAAATATACTTTTGATTTAGGATATTTCCAACTAATGATGGGCTTATTGTCCCACAGCCCTACACTAAATCAAGCACCACCTGGGATTTAAATCCTTAGAGGTAGTTTTTTCATCATTACATTCACAGATATGGATTTTTTTTCTTTTTTAAGCCAGGGTCTCAACTATGACTGTGTAGTACATACTGGTCTTGAACTCACACTATGTAGCCCAGGCTGGCCTTGAACTCATGATCCTCCTGCCTCAGTCTAAGTGCTGGGCTTATAATCATGTGCCATCCATACCAAGTTGGAATTTTTTTAAAAGCTTCTATGATAAAGCTGCAAGTGGAAAAAGAAATCATGATCATTTTATTGTATTTCATTCTGTTTCTCATGATATATTTTTACTCAGCTGTTATTTTTTTATAATTTGTGATAAACATCAGTCTCAATTCCAATAAGCTTCCTCTTGTTCCACCATGCCATTTGATTATCCCCTCCATCCCACATCCTCTACAACACACTCTAGAATTCCAGTTCTATTGTGAAAATCACCTATCCTCCCCTGTGTCTTCAAATTTTTCCCTGAAGGTTCACCCTACTACTTTATTCATCTAATTAAAGAGCCTTTCTTGATAACATTGCTTGGTTCTGCAGCCCTAGTAAGCAAAAAACAGATTCCATATCTCATACATTTTAAGAATACAGTTTTGTTGCTTTTTGTTTTTGTTTTGCAACAGGGTCTCACCATGTAGTTCAGGCTGCCCTTGAACTCACTATGTAGCCCAGGTTGGCCTTGAAGCGATCCTCCTGCCTCAGCCTCCCAAGTTCTGGGATTACAGGTGTGCACCACCACTCTTAAGACTCCAGTATTGGTGATGTCTGCAACACTTCTTGAAGCCACTTCTGGACCATTTTTCCTCTATCCCTTTAATAAAAATGCGTGCTCACCTGAGTTCTAATTAGCATCACTTTCTGCCATCTATTTCTCAACTACCTAACTCTGGTCACTCTGCTTTCTTCACTAACATTTTACACCCATATCAGTGCTCCTTACCACTTCAAAGTTGCTATTCAACAGCCTGATCTCTCCATTCTTTGGCCTCATTATCCCAGGAAGGTTCTCTTCCATTCTAACCATTTGTTTCAGATATCTTCCCCATTAGACTAAGCTCCATGAAGATGGGGAGCAGAGATATCTTGTTCATGGCTTGATTTCAAGCATACTGTATTTTGTATCCTCTAGTTAAATAAGGTGTTTTTTCATCCACACTAAACATGAAAAATGGGGATTACTTGTAGGTCTATGTTCCTTACAAGAGAACCAAAAGGGACAGCAAAGTGTCTGGAAATCATTTAAAAGCAATCACAGGATATTTTACCCAGAGACAGCATTTGTTGGATGGTAAACAAGTAAGGGAAACTAATAGCTACCTTAAAATATAAGAAGGTAACCATATAAAACACAAGGATGACAATTCTAAGAGTTAAGATAAGGAACTGACACTGCCAATAATTAGTGGCTTTACTTAATGTTACTGGGCCTGCATTTTATTCCTTACATATAAATTAAAGGAGTTAGACCTTTTGGATTCTGTATCTATACCTATTCTATTTCATTTCTGCCTCACTGTGCTCTAGGATATAAGTAGTATTCCAATAAGGGTGTGTAAGAAGGCAACTTTGAACTGAGGATGTAGCTCAGTGGCAGAACCCTTCCGTAGCATTGTAACAGGCCCTGCCTGAGTTCAGTCCCCATCCCAGGTGATGAGGGGAGGAGGCAACCTGAGCATGAGCACTAAGAACTGTCAAGATCCGAGCCAAGTTACCTGAGTAAAAAACTTACTCTAAAGATACAAGATTGCTAGACACGGTGGCACACACCTGAAATCCCAGCACTTGGCAGGCTAAGGCAGGAGGATTGAAGTGAGTTCAAAGTCAGCCTAAACTACATAGTGAGTTCAAGGCAAGCCTGAACTCATAGTGAGATTCTAACTTAAAAAAAACAAACCTCAAACAAACAAACAAACTACAGGTCTAGCAGAGCTTCAATTTTAGTGTATGTGCTGCTGAAGTAAGCACACTAACAGCGCTTCACAAATGGCTGGGTTAGATCAGGGTTCAGCAAACCATGATTCCTGGGACAGCTGCTATTTGTGTAAATAAAGCTTTACTGGAACACAGCCACACCCCTTCACTCAAATATCTATGGCTGCTTTCCTGCTACCATGGCAGAGTTCAATAGTTATGAAAGGCAGCATATGGCCCATAAAGCCTTAAATATTATAATCTAGCATCTTAAGAAAAAATTTGCTGACCTTGTTCTAAATGATCTCTAAGGTTCAATTTACATTCTTATGCATCAGCAATGAGTAGTTTCAGTAAAATGTTCTTAAACAGATAAAACATCATGATTAAAACAAGGAAAAAGAATGAGAGAGAGAATAAGGATCACACATATGATTTCAATTAATTCCCAGTGATTACTTCTCCCCTTCAAGGTATTGGATGGCTCACCTTTCAGTCACTGGAACCTTCTATTTCAATACCAAAGGTAAAATAAGCAGTAGAGATTTAACACTCACCTGGCTTCCTTAACTTTTTCTGCATTTCCTCGACATACATAGTACTCAATGTAACCTGAATCAGTGCAGTTGATTTTGGACCAATCTGGATCACATACATTCAAGAAGTGAGGCCGAAGTCTGCCTATTGAATACTTGGCAATGTCAGTTAGGGACTGACTAGCAGCTGCACCAAATAAAAAGGTTCCAATGGCTTTGTAAATAGTGGCTATGTAATTATTCCTGATAAAGGAATTTGAGTGCAAAAGGTTACAGTAAACAGACAGGGTTTCTCCAACAATCATCTGAAAAAGAAACAAAAATAGTATGTTAAAGTAGCAAACACACACTAAACAAAACAGGGAAAATGATATATCACAGTAAGCTCTTAGTTTTAAAAACAGCCCCTCCCACAAAGGAGAGTCAACTTTGGGTATCCAATCCTAAACTGTACACCAAGAAGTGTCAGGTCAATCGTGGACACTTGCTAAGCAATGGCTGAGCCAAAACCATTTCATAGTCTACCTAAAACAACAAGGCCTTATTTTCTTGTATTCAACTAAACCAGGCTTTTAATAAGTAGACAGTGATGTGTCCTGAAGGACAAAAACCAGAGCTTGTTCAAAGAATTCAAATTTCCTCTATCAGAATCTCCCTTACTTTTATCTGTCAGTCTTTTATTATTTCTCAAATATCCCTTTGGACCAAAGACATCCATCATATTAAAAAGGGTAAAGACGCTTTAGGGAGTAAAACAACTAATATAAGAGCAGGAATCTAAGACTAATGCCCACAAGTCCACTGGGTTCACAAGTCTTGCCTTCCAGAACTTTAGGTCAGTTCCCTTTTAAGAAGTCTTACTAAAAGACTTCTGTTTGATACTTTTCCTTTTCCCAAGGAAAGATCAAGTGATTCTTCCCTCTTTTACACTGATTTTTATGAAATGGCGTTAAAGCCATCCTGTGACCATCCCATTTTAGTAGTACCTGCGTGTGGATGAGCACATGAGTGTAAGGGAGTTTAAAGGCATAAGAACATCTCCAAGTGCTTTACAACTTCACAAGTCAGTATCCTGAGAAATTCAAATAATACTGAATGGCAACATTATGAATAACATTTGTTGCTTAAATAAGATACACTCTATGGCTGGGAATGTAGCTCAGGGGCACCAGGCCTGCCCTGCAAGCACAAGGTCCTGAGTTAGATCAGGTACCAAAAAAAAAAAGACACACTCTAGTTAACTGAAACCTAAACACTTAGGGAAAAGACAGCTTGCTAATTGGGGAAGGGGGTTATAAGTAACAAAGTATCACTTGAGATATATACCAATTTCCCTGCTTGTCTTAAATTTACAGAAATATTTTATAAAGCATTCAAAAATTTCCAATTAATGAGTACTAACTGTATTCAGGGTTAGACTTAGCACAGATGAAATAAATGCTTGCCTCCTAAAAGGGATTTTTAAGAACCTGTTAGTGCCAGGCATGGTGGTGCACGCCTGTAATCCCAGCATTCCACAGGCTGTGGTAGAAGGATCAGTGTCAGTTTGAGGCCATCCTGGGCTACACAGTGAGTTCAAGGCTGGCCTGAACTACATGTTGAGACCCTATCAAAAAAACCAACCAACAAACAAAAAACCCCTATAACAAAATTCTGTTCTCATTGGGCTTAGTGGCTTGTAGAATTCCATAATTAGAATGTTGTAACTTTGATGACCAGACTGAACTTTATAAAAGGGTGATTTCTTAATTGCTGAATAGAAAGCTAGTATTGATAAAATGACCAAAAACTGAGTAGACAGTCAATAAGTTTTAATTGAAGACATTGCCTCTTGCATAAAAATCAAATCCTCTAGACAAATTAAGTCACACAGAAATATACCCCCCATTATAGTCCTTAATGTAAATGAACTGATCAGACCCTTTACTGAGAACACATCACAGGAGAGGAAAACTATGGTTACTTGTAGGGATGATAAATCTTCACAATTTTGCTTAGGGTCATCCTCGACAGCCTCCAGCTACCCAGTTTTAAAGTGTATACTGCCTTCTTGGGCCATTTACAAGTCTCAATAATTCCCAATAAAATAACAGCCAGAATAGATTTCTCAAAAAACTTCATTACGGAATTGATCTGACAGGCGAAAACATACCAAGTATAATTCAACCACAATTTTAACAGTTAAAACTTCTGTATCTCAGCTGTCAGCTGTTTTTCTTAAGCACTCATCTAGTTTCCAAGAACAGGTACTAAGCTCTGTGAGTCTTCCTAGACATAACCATCATTCTTTAGAGCTACCCAAATCCTGTTCTCGCCACTAATAGAAAACCAGTTTGCTAAGAACTGTGTACAGATGACAAGCTGATACACAGAAGTAACATAAGCTGAAATTTAACTGTTAGTGCTAGGATGGCAAGGGCACTACAAAGCTAGCAGCTTCCAGGATAGCTAACATCATTTTTTATATGCTCCTTTATTGTGAAAAACTGACAACAGAGAAATCTAAATCAAGTCTTCTAAATTAAATGTAGAGATGTATCTGTCTATTTGTTCTACACAAAACAGCCCTCCTCTTCTAATTTTAATACTTTATACTGCCCCTTTAGCTCTTTATGCCAATTCTTTTTTTTTTTTTTTGGTACCAGGGATTGAACTCGGGTCCTTGTGCTTGCAAGGCAAGCGGCGGAACCAATGAGTTAAATCCCAGGCCATTTATGCCAATTCTTAGACCTTTGGTGACTCGTGCACCTATGCCAACTGTGGCCTAATTAACCCTAGAATTGAAAAGTCTTCTCATGTTTATTTATTTAGACTCTAAAAATATGATGAAATTTTTTTTTTGGTAGCAGGGATTGAACTTGGGACCTTGAGCTTGCCAGGCAGATGGCAGAACCACTGAACTAAATCCCTGGCCCAAGACACGATGAATTATTAAAGAACTAAAAATAATGTCTGGGGGAATAAAACAATAAAAAGATCAAAGGTGAATAATTATCAAAGTGGTGTGGGGCTGGGGATTTAGCTCAGTGCCACGCCTGCCTTGCAAATACAAGGTCCCAAGTTCGATTCCCGGTACTGAGAAAAACAAAAAATGGTGTGATACAACCTTTCTAAATCTATGACCCACAGTATTCTCTCACCATCTCCTTTATATCTCCACTATTCAAGATTGTAAGTCTATACTGTCCCTATGGTTTCATTCAGGGGCCACCTTTCCAAAAAGTAGTAAAGTCATTGGCACTTTTCCACATCTTCCATTTCCCTCAAATAGCTCCAACTGCCTCCATTGCTTTATTCCACTGAATCTCAAAAGCCAAAGATGTATCATCAGATTGAACATATTTTTATTAACTCTTCTCATTCGTATTAGAATTGACCACTTCCTCCTCATTGAAATTCTCTCTTGTCTTCCAAGATAATATATTAATCTTGGTTCTCTACCAGACTCCCTCAATCACTCATATAATTAGGGATCATTTGCAATTCATGTCAAAGCTATGGAATGAAGTCTGAATCATGATCTTTAAATGCCTTACTTTCTAATAAATAAAAGTAAACATATACAAGTCTAACCAAGTACTGCCTGCAAGAAGCTAGAGTTAATAAATGAACTGGAACTATTTTACTATTTTAAATTAGTACATGAAACTACTGCCCTAAGCAGAGTTTGTCTTTGATACTGCTGATATGAAAACAGTACTTTTATAGCACCTTTAAACAGTATGTTCTTTTAAGACATTTATATTAATTTACTTGTCACTTTACTAAATGTACAAATAACTTTCTCATGGATTATGCTGAAATAGTAAAAGTCCTATGGTAATGAAATCCAATCCATGAGTTTGGGCTATTTTGTCAGACTGTGTGCTGTGCAGGCTGCATGCATCCACAGGAACCCAGCAATGAGCACCCTGTCTGTAGCAGTCCTCCACTTTGATTTCTGCATTTTTGCTTGTGCAAGATCCTTTTCAAGACAGGCATGGTGATACATGCCTATAATGCCAGGAGGCTGAGGCAGGAGGATCATGGGTTCTAGGCCAGCCTGGGCTACAGAGTAAGATACTGTCTCTTAAAAACACTAAAAATTCCTGACAGAAAAGTGGAACTGAACGACAAGTATATTTTTAGCACTGCTTACTTGAATACTGAACTTGAATCTTGCCTGAAATCAGCTATTTGCCACTGAGAGCTAGTTAAAATTTTTATATTGAAATAGTTCACAATCTTTCAGAAATATGTATACTTAGGGCCAGGCATTTGGCTTAGTGGTTCTGCCGCTTGCCTCACAAACACAAAGACCCGAGTTCGATCCCTAGTACCAAAAAAAAAAAAAAAAAAATCACACAGAAATATGTATACTTTAAAAAGAAAAAAGAAAAAGAAAAGCCCCTGAGTGTGGTGGTACATTCCTGTAATCCTGTAACCCAGCTAGAATCCATCTCCTGAGGGGTAGGAGGATTGCTTGAGTACATAAACTTGTGACTAGCCTATGTAGTTTAGTAAGACCTTCAAAAAAAAAGAAAACCCTACTCCTTCCTAAGTCATATTGCTTGCTTTCTTTCAGTAGTAAATACTCAGTGTTAAGAACTGGGGGTTAACTTAGTGGGAGAGCGCTTGCCTAGCAAATTTGGGCCCTGGAACCCCAGCACTGTAAAAACAAAGAACCTCAGGTTAAAGATTTGGGTAGGTTAAAAGAATCCCTGATTTCGTAAAACTTCACAATGCTGTAAGACAGACAACAATGTTACTTCACAATTATTCCACAGTTTGATTCATGTGACCAGTTTCATGCAAGCACCTAGGACATGCCAGATTCTACTACACCAGGCAGTCAGGATACCAAGCCGAAAAAGGCACCATATCTTTGCCTTCAAGAAACTCACAGTCTTAAGAAACAAACATTTTTATATAATAGAGGCTTTCTTTTATTAGTTGTTTATCACAAAATATGAGTTAACTTTCACAGCTAATAAGATGCTGTGATCACTCTAAAGACACTGTATTTCTAAATTAAGTTTAAAAAAAAATCTCCCAAAACAGAAGATACTAACATCTTGTTGAACTTTCTCTTGGGTATAGCCATATTTTCCAACTGCTAGTAATTTAATTAACAAGTCTAGTTCCTAAAGCTATAAGCTATGGAGCACAACAGTGCTGATTAAGTCACAGAATCTCTGAGTAAAAAGATTATAAAAATCATCTAGTCTAATCTAGAAGTCTTCTCCCTAGAATGACATTCTCTAAGCATTTCCACCTGAAATTGTAGAAAACAGCTACAATTGTGGTTAAAAGACTCAATCTTGCCTTCAGTAGCAGTAAAATTTCTTTCCTGTTCACTGCTGCATATTTATAGAACTGTGCCTTTACTCTTCCATTAATGGCATTATTTAAAAATTCTTTTTAAAGTAAACATAGATTGAATGTAGTTTTTGTTTTTTGGGTTTGAGGGGGGATTTTTTTGGTACCGGAGATTGAACTCGGGTCCTTGCGCTTGCACAGCAGGCGGCAAACCACTGAGCCAAATCCCCAGCTGAATGAAGTTTTAACATTAGTTAGAGACTTTCTTTTCTAGAAAGAAAGTGACTAAATAGAAGAGATATGTACACACAGATACAATAAATTATAAAATACCACCAATGGATAAAGTATTAAGAAACATAGTACTATAACATTTGACAATCATCCAATTACTGAAACAATAAATTAGAGCTTTAATAATCACATGAAACTGATTAGCATAAAATCTACACATATCCAATAATGTTCTTCTAATTAAACATTGTTATTTTCTGGACTCATGTAAAATAGCTCAGATTATCTTGATCAAATAAACCTTCAATTCAAGGTTTTTTAAAAAAACCACATTGTTTTGGAGGGTTATACATTTAATCATTAACAGACTAATACAAAATTAAGCCAACTGTCCAAAAGTTATAAACTTCAAAAAGTGGATTTAACTTACAACGATAATACTGAATGGAATGATTATTCCACCTAATAACGCATAAGGTATGGTGTCTTCTTTGTAAGGGTAGCTGATGGACTGATCTTTACAGAATATTCCTCGTTGGAAGGGAGTATGCCTTGAAGTAAGAATTGCAAAAGGCAATCCAGCTAGCAAAAGGGAATAAATAAAAATATCATTAAAAATTATCAAAACTGGTTAATGGCAATAATTATCCCAGAGACTATGTTTAAAAATGCATTTAGCATGAAAATAAATGAGAGCACATGTAAAAGGGAAATGCAGCAATGCATGCAACAGAAATTAGAAGGGTTACAGTTCAGAGTAAAGTTGTTTTTTCTAGAGGAAAACAGACTAAATGGATTTGGGGGAGAACTCTTTCAGATTCTAGTTGTCACTTAATCGCCAGGTTTTCAACACTATTTCCACACCAATTTGTCAAACACTTCGCTTCCAAAAGGCGAGTAATATTTTGACATCCCCCATTAAATCCCTATACCACTACTACATTTGGACAGGTCATGGTCACAGCTAAGCTTATCGGAGTATCTAAATATAGCATTATCCACTACTATCAGAATAGGTTTAGAGCTGTTGGAGGAGTCTGGACTCAAATCAAGTTTCTTAAGTAAAGATGGACAACAGGTGACAACATAAAACCAGCTAACAGAGAGCTCTCTGTTTTTATCATCAATGTTTTCTGTAAAGATCACCTCTCACACTCACCTCCTGCAATGCCTAACTTTTTGCCTAAACCTAAGTTTTAAGAACTCAGTTCTCCTTTACTTCACTGAACCTGGCCACTGACTAATACTATAGCATACTGACTAGTACTGATTTGTCTTTTAAAATTTAGCAGAAACCCTTAGTTTAGCAGAAACCCTCAACACAAGGTCTGAAAGGATGTTCCCTTAAGTGTTACACACTCTCTGCAATATACTGTAACCAAGCTAATATACTCACTGTAGGTTCAAGTACTATCTTTCCCTCCAAGAAGCACCAAGACTTGATGACCATTTATAGTTTTCATTAACCACTAAGACCCCAAAGGCTGAATGACAACCTAGCCTCAGCCACTCTGCTCAAGTGTATATATCACAAACACCAAATATGTCCAATCTACAAGGGCCAAAAAGAGAACATGAAATCATATTTCTTTTATTTCCAACTCTCTTATTTCCCCTTCCCTTTCTCAGTTAGATATTGACTACATGAATCAAAGTTTCTTTGCTAGCCAATTTGCTAATAGCTGTCAACCCTTTCAAGGCTCCCAAAGCCATAATTCTAACTAAATGCACACCCACGCACGTACACACAACTAGAGCTGACACTGACCTTTATTACTATGTAACGGTCATATCTAAATTTGGACTCTCTGTTCACCAAATTGCTGGCACTCAAGAGAAATGGAGGGAAATATCCAAGTCTTCAACACATGTAACTATAAATGCAGCACAACTTCAAAAGATTTGCACAAACTTTTGACACTTATCAGCACACACTATAGAGGTAAATACATACATAGAACTGTGACTTTAGTTGCTGCCTGCTCTACACAGTAACTAAACCTTTAGCCACCCACTATAATAACCAAACTACTCAAAGAATAACCATACTATCCAATTAAAATTTACATTTACAAAGAATCACTCATTATTTCTATAATTCATTTTATTTGTAAGAATTCTACACAAAATAATGGGAAAGTTTACTGTTTTACATAGCATATTTCTGAATTGGCTGCATTTTTCAGTAAGCATTTCTTCCTTCTGGAATAAGATATTTAATATAGAAATTAAATTCACAAATAATATGATTAGTGCCCAAAACTCATTAGGCTTTTGTCTCTGTTCTGAAGACAATGCATAATAGTTGCCCAAATATACTGAAAAATATTAACATATATATGCCCATTAATATTAAGAATTTTTTCTTTGACCATAAAAGATATGTTAGAAATTATTCATAAATTTAGAGGGGGGGAAAAAAAGCTCATGAGTATTTTCAGGATAAAAGGGGAACAAAATAAAATCACATAAGACAGGAATATTTAAGTGGACAGATACTGATTGAATCCACAGTGTAAGGCATTCTGCTAGGTGCCACCAGGAATATTAAGCTGAATAGAGCCCAGAATATAATTATAGCAAAGAATAAACAGAGGTAAAAAGAACTTTTAGAGGGTTCAAGAGGGAAGAAAAATTGGTGAGCCTCTAAGTGGTGATATTCAATCAGCTAGTGGTTACCAAGGTCTGAATCTCAGTTAAAGGGGTCTAGGTGAATGATACAGATTTGAGAATATAAAGGATTTCTAAACCCAAATGTGAAGACATTGTGCAATGGGTTTTCAATTGCCAGTCTTAGAAGTTTTAATATGGAAGAAAGGGCAGCATCCAGACTGTACAAGCTTTACTAAGAAATAAGAATGTAAGCATGAGAGCCAGGGATTTAGCTCAGTGGCACCATACCTGCCTCACAAGCGCAAGTTCCTAAGTTCAATCCCTGATACCAAAAAATAAAAGGAACATAAGCATGAGTCTACATCTACCACAAACGCATACTAGTCTCTTGAGAGCTTTTGAAGCATCACAAAAGCCCTCAGCAATATTTCTAAATTGGTAATAACCACCACTATGCATATACCTCAGTGGTAGAGTACTTGCCTAGACTGCATGAGGCCCTGGGTTCAATCCCCAGTACCATAAATAAATAACCAACCAACAGACCAACTAGCCAACCAATATTTGCCATCCCTCATACAGGTCTATGAGATACACTACTATTATGATTTGGATTTTAAATGTCCCCCCAAAGTTCATGTGCTGAAGACCTGGTCCCCAGCTGGAAGCCCTATGGGGAATGGTTAGAACCATTTGAAGGTAGGACCTAATGGAAGGCAGCAGGTCACTGGGCGCACACCTTTCAAGGGTGTATTTTGTAGGGTCTCTTTCTGCTTCCTAAATGCCACAAGGTGAGCAGCTTTGCTTCACCATATAATCTCTACCATGATGTGCTGCCTTACCACAGACAGAAAAACAAAGCAGTCAAGTTACCATGGACTGAAACCATGAGCCAAAATAAATCTTTCCTCCTTTTAAGTTCTCTCTCAGGTATTTTGTAACAGTAACTGAAAGCTAATGCAATTACCCAAAGCTATTTCGTTTTCACTAATTATCTAAACCTGAAAATGGATATCCAAAAGGGAACCATAAGCTGTTCACTGATGCACTTATGCCTCAAAATGAGTCAGGAGTGGTAGCATACACCTATAATCTCAGCATTGTGAGAGATGAGGCAGGAGTATAAATATTAAGCCCAGCCTGGGGAACTTAGTGAAACCCTGTCTCAAAATTAAAAACTAAAAAAGGACTGGGGATTTAGCTTAGTGCAAAAGCCCTGGTTTCAGTCTCCAGTACTTCAAAATGATAAGCTAGTTCAGATTCCAGTTCTGGAAGCATTAAGAATTAGAACGAAGACTGAAACCACCTAAGTTGGCAAACAACACTGGGGCACATAGAAGGAGGCTGAAAGCAAAGAAGGTCTACAGAGAAAGAAGTGGCTACCTGACCCCTGAAAATGTGAAATGGAGAGGATAGCTTTGGCTTCCCATTGCCGAACAGCCTTACTGCGCTTGCTATCTGAGACTGTTATAATATCTTGTATCCTTCTCAACAAAACATCACTATGCTATTTACTGCAGCTATATAGAAAATTTCTACTATGAGAAATACAACTTTAAGACAGACAACTTTAAAAATTGTCCTTGGCTCCCAGATCAGAGGAAGGGGCTTCCGGGCCACCATTCCACCACTCCCAGCTCAGAGGAGGTGAGCCGCATGGGCACCAACAGCACCCCCACCCCCACCCTGTCGAAATGAGAAGACACATAAGTCTCACAACCAGACTTCCAAATCACCTACAGCAACCCCAAAGGGAAATGATATGGAACACTCTGATAATCAACCACCTGGACTCCCTGAACTGGCAACAAAAGGGGATCTGCAAAAAATGAAATCAGAAATAATTTCTCACATAACAGCAGAGATTGTGTTCCTAGTGCAAGACATGATTAATAAATCTAGAGGAGGAGCTGAGGAACATGATGGAATACCAACATAGGAAACAAATGGAAGGGGCTGGGGATTTAGTTCAGTGGTTTCGCCACCTGCTGCGCATGCACAAGGACCCGAGTTCGATCCCCAGTACTAAAAAAAAAAGGAAACAAATGGAATGCATAAAACAGGTGCAAACAGATTTCCAGGAGATAAAAAACTCCACTGAAAGTCTACACAGCAGAATGAGCCAATGTGAAGACAGAATTTCATTTCAGATATAGAAGATAAGATTGCAATTAGTGACCAGGAAAAGAAAATTTGCTTCAAAATTGTAAGAGACCATGAGAAATCAATCCAGCAGCTGCTAGACCATGCAAAGAATAGCATAAGACTAGAGTCAATGAAGAAACGGGAGAGTGCAGATGATATAAAAAAACTGTTGACAGAAGTGATGGCAGAAAACTTCCCAAGCAGGGGAAAAGAATGTGACATACAGATAAGGGAGACATATAGGACTCCAAATAGCCTTGATCAAAGAAAATCTACACATAGGCAGATAACTGTTAAGATTCCAGAAACACAACAGAAGAACAAAGTTCTACAAGCAGTTAGAGAAAAGAAACAAATCACATACAAAGAAAAGCCCATCAGAATCACAACAGACTTCTCAACACAAACCATCAAGGCAAGTGAATTATTTCAAGCCCTAAAGGAAAAGAGCATCAAACCCAGATTGATGTACCCTGCAAAACTATCCTTCAAAACTAATGAATAAGATACTTTCATGACAAAGAGCACCTTAGGAACTTCATGAATACCAAACCAGCACTCCAAAATATTTTAGACAATATACTAGAAACACACAATGAGGATCACAACCCCAGGAAGCAAACCAGAATGAACCCATCGGGTGTGACAAGAAATTAAATGTAAAGGGGGAGAGCCCAACAAAAAGATAAAGTCATGACAAGGATAAGTCAATACGTATCAGTTATAACCATCAATGTTAATGGTCTCAATTCACCAATCAAAAGAAACAGACTGGCAGAATGGGTCAAGAAGCAAGACCCAAAAATATGCTGCATACAAGAAACACACTTAATTCAAAAGGAAACTCATAGACTGAAAGTTAAAGGGTGGAAAACAATACTCCATGCGACAGGAACCCGAAAAAAAGCAGGAGTAGCGATCCTCTTTGCAGATCAAGTAGATTTCAAACCAACACTGATTAAGAGACACAAAGAAGGACACTACATCCTTGTAAAGGGAAGAATCCAAGAGGAAGAGATGACAATCATAAATATCTAGGCACCAAACACTAGTGCACCCAACTATATAAAACAAATACTAACGGACATGAAAAGTCATATATACACTAATACAATTGTAGTGGGGGACCTCAACACCCCACTGTCACAAATAGATAGATCAACTAGACTAAAAATAAGTAATGAAATACCAGAACTCAATCGAACTCTTGAACAAATGAACTTAACAGAGGTTTACAGAGTCTTCCACCCCTCAAAATCAGAATACACATTCTTCTCAGCTCCACATGGGTCATTCTCAAAAATAGACCACATACTCACACGTAGAACATGTTTAAGTAAGTGGAAAGGAATTGAAGTTGTCCCCTGTACATTATCAGACCATAGTGCAATGAAATTGGAGATCCATAGCAAAAGAAACTCAAAAAATTTCATAAACACGTGGAAACTGAACAACACACTTCTGAATAACCAATGGGTCACAGAAGAAATTAAAGAAAAAATCAGACAGTTCCTTCAATTAAATGACAATGACAATACAACATATCAGAATCTATGGGACACAATGAAAGCAGTCTTACGAGGGAAATTCATAGCAGTGAATACGCGTATTAGGAAAACAGAATGGTCCCAATTAAACAACCTGATGCTGAACCTCAAGCTTCTAGAAAAAGAAGAGCAGGACAACCCCAAAGCTCATACAAGGGAGGAAATTATAAAGATCAGAAGAGAAATCAATGCAATGGAGACTAAGAGAACAATACAAAAAATTAATGAAGCCAAGAGTTGGTTCTTTGAAAGAATAAACAAAATTGACAACCCCTTAGCCAACCTTATCAGAAAAAGGAAAGAAAAGGGTAAAATTACAACAGACCCAGAAAAAATCCAGAGGATTATCAATGCCCACTTCAAGAACCTATATGCCAATAAGATGGAAAACATAGAATGGACAGATTCCTAGATACATATAAATTACCAAAGTTGAATGAAGAAGACCTAAAAATTCTAAACAACCCAATATCAACTGATGAAATTGAAAACATAATTAAAAACTTATCAACTAAGAAAAGCCCAGGTCCTGATGGCTTCACTGCTGAATTCTACAAGACATTTAGAGAAGAACTACTGCCACTACTATTGAAACTCTTCAATGAAATTGAAAGGGAAGCAATACTCCCAAATTCATCCCTGGAAGCAAGCATCACCTTGATCCCCAAAGCAGAGAAAGACCCAACTGAAAAAGAGAATTATAGGCCAATCTCACTAATGATCATAGATGCAAAAATCCTTAACAAGATACTGGCAAATAGGATGCAAAAGATCATCAAGAAGATCATACACCCTGATCAAGTGGGATTCATTCCAGGGATGCAGGGATGGATCAACATACACAAATCAATCAATGTAATACACTCTATCAATAGAGCCAAGAACAAAAACCATATGATCATCTCAATAGATGCAGAAATAGCATTTGACAAAATCCAACATGCATTTATGACAAAAACCCTACAAAAAATTGGAATAGATGGTCTCTACCTCAAACTGATAAAAGCCATCTATGAAAAACCAACAGCCAACATAATACTAAATGGTCAAAAACTGAAATCCTTCACACTAAAATCAGGAACAAGACAAGGATGTCCACTATCACCACTCTTGTTCAATATAGTTCTGGAAACATTAGCCATGACAATTAGACAACAGAAAGAAATAAAAGGAATAAAGATAGGAAATGAAGAAGTCAAATTGTCATTATTTGCAGATGACATGATACTCTATACAGAAGGCCCCAAAAACGCCACCAAAAGTCTTCTAGACTTAATAATCAAATTCAGTAGAGTAGCTGGATACAAGGTCAACACACAAAAATCAGTAGCTTTCCTCTACACTAACAGACTCTCTGAGACAGAAATAGGGCAAACAATTACTTTCACAATAGCATCCAAAAAACTGAAATACCTAGAAATCAACCTAATTAAAGAAATCAAAGACCTTTTCTCTGAAAACAATAGCACTCTGAAAAGAGAGACTGAAGACGATATCAGAAAATGCAAAGACATCCCCTGCTCCTGGGTAGGAAGGATCAACATAGTGAAAATGGCCATACTTCCAAAACTGCTATATAGATTCAATGCAATCCCAATTGAAATCCCAGCAGCGTACTTCACGGACCTTGAGAAAACAATCCAAACATTCATTTGGATCAAGAAGAGACCCAGAACAGCAAAAGCAATTCTAGGCAACAGAGATATGCCAGGGGGTATCACAATCCCCAACTTGAAACTATATTACAAAGCTACTGTGATAAAAAACAGCATGGAACTGGCAAAGAAACAGACCTGAGGACCAGTGGAACAGATTAGAAGATCCTGAAACAACACCAGACACACTCAGCCACCTCATCTTCGATAAAGGACCCAAACAACCTCACTGAATTAAAGATAGCCTCTTTAATAAATGGTGCTAGAAAAATTGGGTTTCAACTTGCCAAAGATTAAAACTAGACCTATATCTCTCACCATGCACTAAACTGAAATTGAAATGGATTAAAGATCTAAATATTAAAATAGAAACTCTGAACCAGTTGGAACAGAGGTTAGGTAGAACTCTTGAAGACATTGGTGTAGGAAAAGATTTTATGAACAAAACCTCAATTGCCCATGAATTAGCACAAACAATCAAGAAGTGGGATCTCTTCTTATTAAAAAGCTTCTGTACAGCAAGAGAAACCACCAACAGTGTGAAGAGAAAACCCACAATGTGGGAAAAAAATCTTAACCTGCTATTCCTCAGACAAAGGTCTACTATCTGGAATCTATAAAGAACTTAAAAAGATCAGACCTCCCAAATTTAAAGACCCAATCCCAAAATGGGCATCTGAAATGAACTGACATTTCTCAGACAAAGAAGTAGAAATAGCAAATAAACATATGTAAAAAGGTTCAACATCACTGGTCATTCAAGAGATGCAAATGAAAACAATGCTGTGATTCCACCTCACTCCAGAAAGAATGGCTGCTATCATGAAATGAACTAATAACAAATGCTGGTGGGGCTGTGGGGAACGAGGAACCCTGCTCCACTGCTGGTGGGAGTGTAGACTGGTGCAAGCACTGTGGAAATCAGTATGGAGATACCTCAAAGAACTAGGACTGGAAGTCCCATTTGACCCCGCTATTCCACTGCTGAGAATCTTCCCCAAAGAATTAAAAGAATCATACCACAGTGATACATGTGCACCCATGTTCATAGCAGCACAGTTTCTAATAGCTAAAACTTGGAAATGGCCCAAATGCCCATCAACTGGAGGCTGGATAAAGAAAATGTGGTTTTTTATAAAATGGAGTACTACTCAGCCATAAAAAATAAGAAATTAGAGACATTTATAGCTAAATGGATGCACATTGAGGCGACACTCAAGTGAAATAAATAGGACACACATGTAAATACCAAATAGTTTCTCTAGTGTGAGAAACTGAAAGTGTAAATAAGGACTAGACGCTATAATAGATAAATGTGAAATAGGAAGAAATGGGGCAAAGGGGAAGGGGAAGTGGGAGGAGTAGGGGAATGGAAAGAAGCAAATGGAATTAATATGAAAAAAAGGAAAAAATGGAAACAAAATCTTTGTAAATAGGGAGGGATGGAGGAGTTGAAGGGAGGGCAGGGGAAGGAGGAAAAATAAGAACCAAGAGAGATTATGTAAAGATGCAAATTTCCAATGATGAATGTCATTATATTGTATACCTAAAATGTACCAGGGCTGGGGATTTAGCTCAGTGGTTTCGCCACCTGTTGCACAAGCGCAAGGACCCAAGTTCAATTCCTGGTACCAAAAAAAAAAGGTATCATCATAAAATGTACCAATGATTAAAATGAGTAATTCATAATGCAAAATAGGAAGAAAAGGTCCAAATGGGTAGGGGAAGTGGGAAGGGTATGGGAAACGAAAGAAGGGAAAAGAAAAAATACGAGAAAAAGAAAAAAGTAGAAACAAAGTCTTTGTAAATAGGGAAGGGTGGAGGGGGTGAAGGGAGGGCAAGGAATTGGGAAAAAATAAGAACCAAGATACATCATATAAAGGTACAAATTCCCAATGATAAATGTAAATGTACTGTATACCTAAAATGTACCAATAAAGAATTTAAGGAAAAAAACAATAAATGTTAACCTTTGCCAAGGATTTAGCTCAGTGATTCCGGTGCCTGCCTCGCAAGGCCAATGTCCCGAGTTCGATCCCCAGTATCCAACAACAACAACAAAAAATGTTAACCTTTGAGAGCATATAGATTGCTTTTAATTTTTCATTACCGTATATAATGCTGCAGTGAACATTTCCAAATAAAAACTTTTGTTTGCAATTCTAAATATTTCCTTAGAACATAGTCTTATGTGGAAGCAAAAGATACAAACTGTTATGTTTAGATCTAAAATATCCCCCAAAAGCCTTATCTGTTCAGAGGCAGAGCTTTCAGAAAGTGATTGGATCATGTGGGCTCAAACTTCATGAGTAGATTAATCCACTAATATAACATAGCGACGGTACTGTTGTTAATGGAAATAAGAGATGGGGCATAGTTAAAGGGACTGAACCATGGAGGCACGGCCTTGGGGACTACAGTATATCTAGGACCCAGGTTGTTCTTTCATCATTTCAGATTGAACATTCTTTTTCTTTTATTTAAAAGAATGCATTTCTAAAACATTTCTAATGCATTTCTAAATACCTCTTCATTATTTCTCATGACTGTATTTGTCCGTTTCTTTTAATATTAGCTAGCAAAATTCATTTTTATTTCCCTTACCCCCTTTAAACAACTTCAAGGTGCAATTTACATATAGTATCATAAAATTCTTCCACTCTAAAAAGTGACTGATTTTTATAAACCTATAAAGTCATGCAGCCATCACCATAATAATAGTTTTAGAAAATTTCTGTTACCCTAAAAATTCCCTTGATGGTCATGTCAGGACACCATGATGTAATGTCTGGTATGTCTGATAACGGCAGCGCTGAAGGAATAAAGATGAACAGCTCTGGCTCACCTGCTTCTGCTGCTTTCATGGAAAAAATAAATAAACATTCTCCTTGAGCCCATTGGCATTCAGTCCCTACAGGCTTTCTGTCTCTACAGAAATTTGCCTTTCGTAGACATTTCATATAAGTGGAATCATAGGATACTTGGCATTTTCTACACAGTTTACATTACTTATTACCATAATGTTGAGTTTCATCCATGTTGTAGCATTCATTTGTTCCTTTTTGTTGCCATCATATCCTTTTGTACACATATACCACATTTGGTTTGTCTATTCATCAGTTAAAGGACATTTGGGTTGTTTCCAGCTTGGGGCTACTATGACTAATACTACTTTGAACATTCACATACAAGTCTTTGTGTGAATATATTTTCATTCCTAATGGGTAGATACCTACAAGTGGAATAACTAGCTCATATGGTAATTCTGTGTTTAAGTTTTAAAGAAACTGCCAAACTGTTTTCCAAAGAGACTGTACCATTTAACATTCCCACATCCTGCTTTTTAACATGCCCACACAGCCGGTCACAGCCTGTTTAGGACTCAGAATTTCTGCATAATAAACTCATACTCATCCACAAATAAGCACAGCTTTCTATTTGTTCCAGTGAATATGTATAAAGGCTCAAAAGAGAACATGTGATATGGTAACTCATTGCTTCCATAAACTCTTGTTCCACAAGAACACTACCCTACCCTATATCAGAGATAGGAAAGAACAACTTAAGAACATGGTCACACCACAGTGTCTTTAATTTATTCTTGGAACCATAATAGAAATACTAATAAACTGTTTTAATTAGGAATATTGGTGGTAGGGTACCCAGAAAAACTGAGAAAATATGGCTAAAAATTCTTTTACATTTGTAGGGAACTCTGCTAGTATTACTGAATGACACACATGCCTCCAAAAATAATGTTTTAAGGTTCTTCTATATCTGGTGGGGAACCTATGGCACACATGCCATGGCTGGCTGTTACCAGTGAAAGCTCTAAAAGGTTCACTATCACTGTTCTATACTGTAGCATGGATCAATATTCTGTTCCCTCTTACTGAGTATTTTATAAAATATATCAGATGCCCAGGAGAGAGTAACATGTAACTCCAGAGCCCACAGTAGCGAATCATGAAGGTTTATTATTAAGTATTAATACTTAAATATTAAATTATTACTAAGAAGGAAATCACTGTGTCAGGGCTAAGAGCAGCAAGCAATAGTCTGAGAAGTTCTAACACACTAATGTCAGGGGCCTTGAGATTTGTTGCAAGGTAAAAAACTGCCCTGGTAGTCTGGAAGATGAAAGGACCCCATTAGCAGACCAGAAGAGCCATGAGACAGAGAAGATGATGTGAAATAGTTCATATTCTTTTGTGAAATAGTTCATATTCTTGTCTTTAATGCATGAATGGGAAAAGAAGGATGTGGATGGAAGAAGCCTTGGTACAGACTAGATATAGAATAATGAGTCAACTGTTATTTCTGCCACCTGACTGCACCCCTGGGCTAAACAGACATGTGATGTGTGTATATATTTAGTCTAAAATCTAGCTTTGTTTATTTACCAATGGGGAAAATTCCAAATAAAGTCAATTTTGAAAATACAAGTTTGGGCTGGAAGTGTAGCTCAATGATACAGCACAGCTTATACACAGGTCCTTAATACATGCTCCAGCATCAATAAACAAACAAACAAACAAACAGGGGTGGTGGAAAAGCTGTGGTGGTAGAGTGTCTGCTTAGCACGTATGAGGCCCTGAGTTCAATCTATTGCACTACAAAGAAAAATTTTTAAAAGAAAAGAGAAATACAAGTTGTCAAAAAATGTTAGCGAGTACCTAAGATAAACTCCTGCTGAGTAAGACAATAAAGAAGCTGGATACAATGGCACATGCCTATAGGCCCAGCACTGCAGAGGCTGAAGCAGGAGAATCAAGTTCAAGGCCAGCCTGGGCTACCTACTGAATCTGCAGCCAGCCTGGACCACATAGAGAGATCCTGTCTCAAAGAATCAAAAAAAAAAAAAAAACACAGTAAAAAGAATATGCCAGTATCTTACTTCTTTTCCTTCTGTTTATATTTAAGAGAACGCAATTGTGGTGACTGCTTAACAACCTGTCCAGTTACCTGCCCAGTTGATACATGAAATGTAAGTGCACTGAAGTGCACTGGGGCACATGGGGATAATATAGAAAACACACATCAAAACACAGAATGAATCAGAAAAAAGAAATAACAGGCCTGTAATGCCAGTGGTTTATGAGGCTGAGGCAGGAGGACACAAGTTCAAGCCCAATCTGGGCAACTTAATGAGACCATGTTTCAAAATAAAAAATGGACTGGGGACATAGCTCAGTGCAAAAGGCCCTAGGTTCAATCCTCTGAACTGAGGGGGAGAAAAGAACCAAGAGAAAAGAAGGAAGATCATGAGTACCATATAACTAAAGTTTACCTGAACTGCTGCATTCCTTTATCACTTAATCACGGATGTATTTCCTATAAACAATTCACAGCAGTTTCCTTATGCATAACATACTCTTAGATATGGAATGCTTACCTGGAATGTACTTCATTAATATTACTTTTACTAGAGGCAAGGTTTTAAAAACCTGAAAAATTATTATTTTCAGATGTACAGGGCAAATTATAAGTAATAACGGCTGAGAGTAAAGCATTTTCCTATTTGTAAAGTCTTCGAAACAATTTAATATTAAGTGCACTTAAGCTCAATTCAGTACACAGACCGAAAAGCTAAGGAACACCATCTATTACAAAGTCTGACAAATTAAAGAACTTAAAATATTGTTATTTTGATCAACATTAAAGGACATTTCATTATAAAAGCTTATAACTCAACTAGAAAAAGTGAGCTCTTACTGCCTCTGATTACCACTTCTTTAATAATGAAGCAATCATTCAATTCAGTTCAATAATTAACTGAGTTCTTGCTCTATACAAGGTATTATTTAGAGATGGGAGCAGGCCTGGTACAAACTTTATAGTGGTCAAAATCAGAATTTAATGTGAAAGTAAAGTCAAGAGGATCTGAGAATAAATTGATTGGATATAACTATAAGAAACAGCATGCCAGACATGGTGGTGCACACCTGTAATCCCAGCACTCAGGAGGCTGAGGCAGGAGCATCAATGAGAATTTGAGGCCAGTCTGGGCTACATAGTGAGCTCAAGGCCTGCCTAAACTACAAAGCAAGATTCTATCTCAAAAAACAAAGAGCAGTTAGCAATGACCTAAAGGTTTTCCACTTCCAGCAACCAGAAGTTTATTTTGTGGTACTGGGGATTGAACTCATGCCCTCCCACATGGTGAGTATGTGCTCCACTACTAAACTACATCCCTAGCCCTTCTTAAAATTTGAGACAGGGTCTAAGTTGCCCAAACTTGCAACCCTCCTGCCTCAGCCTCCTGAGTAGCTGGTATTACAGCTATGTGCCACTGAACCCACCATAAACTAAGATTAAAAGTGCATTAACTGAGTTGGGGATTTAGCTCAGTGGTACTGCACCTCCCTCGAAAGCCCAAGGTCCTAAATTCAAGCCCCACTACCAAAAACAAAACAAAACAAAAAGTGCATTGTGGGGGAAGACTGAAGATGGAACAGAGAGCCAGGGACAGACCTAACAGTTCAATCTTCGATGCCATCTAGCTTGAGGCACCTATTAGTAGACATGTCAAATTGGCAGTGGGAGTAGAGTCAGAAGGCTGGGGGAAAAGTCCAGTCTAAAAATACAAATTTGGCAAACAGGCAATTAACAATGATTTCACATGAGATTACTAACAAAGGAGGAAGTATAATTACAGGAGAAAGGAGGATCCAAGCACTGATCTCTAGAGCACTCCAAATTTAAAAGGTTAGTGAAAAGACAAAGAACTTACAAATGAGGGGCCAGACATGGTGTTGTACACTTATAATCCCAGAACCCAGAGTTTGGGAGGCTGAGGCAGGAAAAATGTGAATTCAAGGCCAACCTAAACTACTTAGCAAGATCCTGTCTTAAAAGAACAACAATTAAAAAAAAAAAAAAACAGCCAGAAAGGTAGAATTAAAACCAGGAAGGTGTACAAAATCCCAAGAATCTATCACAAAATCCTAGAACTAGTGAGTACCGTATGATCACAGGATATAAACAACAACAAAAAAGTCCTATCTCTATATAGTACCAAAAAACAACTGGAAACCAAAATTAATTAAAAGCACAGTATCATTTATAAGAGTTCAAAATACTGAAATATTTAAGCATAAACTTTAAAAAATACACAGGATCTGTATGCTGGAAACTACTAAAACTAAAAAAAATCAAATGCCTATATAAGGATATACTGTCTTCATAGATTGGAAGACTTAACAAGGTAAAGGTCAATTCTCCCTAAACTGATTTATAGGTTTGAGGTAATTCTTATCAAAATTCCTGCAGGACATTTTTGTAAACATAAACATAGTCATACTCTATGTGGAAAGTCAAGGGAACTAGAACAGCCAACAATAATTTTGAAAAAGAATACTACAAAAAAAAAAGAATACTACAATTGGAGGAGTTACACTCCCTGAATTTGAGAAACACAATGCTATAATTTATTTTCTTTTAACCAATTTTAAGGTACTGATATATATATTTTTTACCACCCAATATACAGTTATGTGTGGTATTAATGTAAGGCCAGACACAAATATCAATGAAGCTGGGCAGGTGTGGTGATGCCTACCTATAGTCCCAGCACCATAAGAGAATGAGGCAGGAGGATCACAAATTCAAGCCCAGACTGGGAAATGTGGTGAGATCCTGTCTCAAAATAAAAATAAATAAAAAGGACTGAGGAAGTAGTTCAGTGCAAAAGCCCTCAGTTCAATCTTTAGCACCTTAATGAATGAATGAATATAAAGGAATATAGAGAAATAGAACCATACAAATATAGCCAACCAATTTTTTATAAAGGCACAAAAGTAATAAAATGTAACTGATCATCCAGGAGGAGGAGGAGGAAGTGGAAGGGGGAAGAGAGGAGAAGAAATAATAACAACAACAATAATAATATTGGCAAAACATTTAGAAGGTGAATAGACCAGTGCCTTTCTTCAAAGCCCAATACCAAAGTGGTTTCTTAGACTAAGGCCAGACTAAGATTAATGTGGTATTTGAATCAATGAAACAAATCCTCTTTTCATGACCTCTGAAAGCCATCCTTTTCATAGGTAAACATACATGAACAGATTAAGTGGCTTATATATCATATCGGGAGTGGAACTAAGGAGCAAAATTCTAATTCAAACCTTCATTCTTAAAGTGTCTAGATCCAGATTCAGGAATTCTTTCAGTAGATAAAGTCTACCCAGACAGGCAAGCTCCAGTGTATGCCTTAGTGAATGCTATCACACCAACCCAAGTTTCCAACTATTCTTCTCTAGTCTGATCTTTATCAACTAGACTCACATTCATTATAACTTATAACTGATAAAAGAAAACCAAAACAAAAGATCTTATAGGACTTACCAAAACAGACCAAATCCCTACTAAAGATACTAAGGAACTATCAAAAAGGAGTATGAGGGCTGGGGATTTAGCTCAGTGGTTCCACTGCCTGCTTCGCAAGCGTGAGGTCCCTAGTTTGATCCCCGGTACCAAAAAACAAAAACAAAAAGGAATATGAACAAGAGAGCAAGGCAGACTTGGAGTTAAAATCCCAACTCAGCCACTTATAGCTATAAAACAGAAATACTTACCAACCTCAGGGACTTATTTTGATAGAATCTGTATCATATCTAGTACGATGCTTCATATAGAATACTCAATAAACAATAGAATACAGCCTTCTGTTTACATACATATGCAAAAATTCTAAACTAAGCAATGAGCATCCAAATTATATTAATGGGAATAGCAACATTATATAGTTAAAAGGGGGAGGGGGGAGACATATCTCCCAGTTGTTCTTTCCACCTCCTTGCTTCAGTGATTTCTTTATCAGGTCAGGGTTACTTTCCATGCTGGAAAAAGACAGTTTCCTGCTAAAATTAAACAAAGGTATATTTCCTCAAGTCATAAAGAAATTAATTTGACAGAAATTTTACTTGGTCCTCTCAAATTGACAACTTCTAAACCAATGGTGTTAGATATGTCAAATTAACATTCAAATATAATAATGTATTTGCTTCAACTCATGTTAACACACAACTATATTGTGCTTCAAAATTCCCATATATTCTGAGGAAAAATCAGTGAATCACTGATGCCTGCCACTGACCTCCTTGATCTTTCACCTACAAATGACAAGATCTACTCCTACACTCCACTCTCTAAGCCAAGATGCCATCTAAGCCATTGAAAAGCCATCTGATTAAAAAGTTCCTCAGTACCACTACATGCCCCCTCACCAGAGTCAGCAAGTGGGAAGCTTCTTTCTAAACTAGGTTGCTGTACTCTTATGCTATGAGCTGGTATCGAATGTTCATAGTTCAAAAGACTACAGAAACAAAAAGTTCGCCACGCATGGTGGTGCACACCTGTAGTCCCTGGTACTCCAGGGGCTGAGGCAGGAGGATCACTGGAGCCTAGGAATTAGAAACTACCCTGGACAACACAGCAAGACTGTCTCAATCAATCAAAGTATGTCTCTTTCTACAAGTAATATGGCATTCTATTTCTTGTCATGTTGCAAACACAGGTTCAGGATATAGCAAAAACAGCCATTCTTTAATTTTATTGATACAATTTAGATATACATAATGTTCACAATCATCACAGGAAATTTTACCTGTATATGGTATATCTTATTCCTCTTTTCCCCCAATCCCCTTCCCCTCCCCACTCCCTTCAACCCCTCTTAGTTCCCCTTTCCTTTTGAACAATTTCTTCCTATTTCACATTATGTATTATACATTTTGCTACTTATTTACACTTTCAGTTTCTCATACCAGAGAGATAATGAAATATTTACACATGTATCCGATTTATTTCACTTCAGAGTATAGTCTCAAGGAGCATGAATTTAGCTATAAATGTCTCAAGTTTATCTTTTTTTTTTTGGCACCAGGGATCAAATTCAGGACCTTGTGCTTGAGAGGCAGGTGAAGTTTATCTTTTTTATGGCAGAATAGTGCTCCACTGTATGAAAAAAAAAACTTTTTTATCCATTCATTGGTT
This sequence comes from Heterocephalus glaber, assembly GCF_053883595.1. Lineage (NCBI taxonomy): Eukaryota > Metazoa > Chordata > Mammalia > Rodentia > Bathyergidae > Heterocephalus > Heterocephalus glaber. The sequence goes on from NW_028258333.1 coordinate 37,037,402, forward strand.
GATAGGCATTTGGTTTGTTTCCAAGATTTAGCTATTATAAACTGCCATTCTTAAGACTCTATCTCATTGTCATTCTAAAAATAAAAGCTTAAAGATAACTGACAAAAGTGGTAGAGAGATTTTTTTTTTTATTTCTTAAAAATGAAGTTCAAAGGAATGTAGTTACAGAAGAATACCGAGTAGCATTCTAGAGAACTTGTGAAACACAAGCTGTTCGTAGCTATGGGAGAAACACGTAAGGGTTTTATGAATGGCTTCTTTCCAGACACTACTATTTTTGCTCATGTTTTCACAATTACCAAGTAATATATATTGAAAAGCACTACATTTAATTCCTGGTGGTAATTAAACGAACATTTTCATTTCAATTGTCTTATTACACATAATTCATTCATGATAGTAGAGGTTTTAAAGCTTCTAAAAAACAAAAAGAGTTCCCATCTAACAGCAACATTTAACCAAGTCAAATCCTGAAGATCTGTCAAAATATATGCAGTAGAAGAGTGAAAAGATGTCTACTAATTTAGCAGAGGTGAACTCAGCACATCAGATAACTATACTTACCACTTAACCTTAGCAGAGGAGTTCCATGATGTGGCCTGAGACTACTAATTTATTTAACACGAAAGTTTTCATGGGGTGAGGGGTGTCCAAAAGCCTTTTAAAGATTTTATGAGCAAATACTTCCCTTGAAAACCACATCACTTTCCTCACAAGTGCAAGGTCTGGAGTTCGATCCTCGATACAAAAAAAACCAAAAAACCATCATTTGGAAAAACCCTACCAGTAAGCTTTGGTAATATGAAAGAGTTTCACTTTTCATTATTAACAATGCATACTCAATAATTATATGATTTTCTTCCATTAAGTTCATCCAATATAAAGTAAACTTTATCAAAATACTTTCAAGTGTTCTGTAAAACGGATGTATAACAAATCCTTAAATATACCAAATCTAAACATCCAGTACTTTTTAATGTCAAAAGTATTTAATTCTACATATTACCTCTTCCAAAGGTCCCATGTAAAGCAAAGTTTTAAACAAAGAAAATATCTGTGATTACAGCAAATCACTGACAGTTGGCGTCTGTTATTACTTCATCATATAAAGAATAGAAGCTAGGACAATTACTCATAAGAACTTACAGAGAGTTATTTTCCACAACAGTAGATAGAAAATGCAGTTCCACATAGGAATAAGCAGACAAGAAAATAAAATTTTTTCAATCTAAGCCAACCTTCATAAAACTGTGTTTCTTCTAACAGGAATTTCCCCCATATTTTAAATATCTCTAGTAAGGCAAAAATCCAACATAATTGTGTCCCATTTATTTTTTCCTCAAAACTTATTATATCTGATATTAAGAGATGACTTGGAAACATGGTATATTTCAGCATTAAGCTGAATTTTCATGGTAGCAGTTATTATCAAAAATATACAGTGGGGCCAGGGATTTAGCTCAGTGGTTCCAATGCCTGCCTCGGAAGCACAAGGTTCCGAGTTCGATCCCTGATCCAAAAAAAAAAAAAATACACACACACACACACACACACACACACATATACATACAATGGCCAGGCGTGGTGGCGCATGCCTGTAATCCCAACACTAGGAAGGCAGAGGCAGGAGGATTGCCATGAGTTCAAGGCTAGCCTGGGCTACACAGTGAATTCAGGGCCAGCCTGAACTACATAGAGAGACCCTGTGTCAAAAAATATATATATATACAATGATCTTCCATTTCACATTTTGTACTTTTCATTAAAATTTTCTACCTCTAGTTTATTAAACTCCTAAAGCTAACAAGCACTGTGCTTGACACTGAGGATATGATGGTGAACAAACAGACCCACAATGTCACACTACTTTAACCAAGTGTACTGTCTTGTTGCCCACTGGGTAACAGCAACATAGCACCTACGTCACCATGCAAATAAGGTAGACAAGAATCCAACTGTGGGCATTAGGCTATTCGGATACCAGCTTCCTGGACCAGTACAGGAAATGGATAGCAAGAAAAATTTATGATCCCATAAAATTCAACAAATATCAATGTACTCCTCCCATCATGCAGAGTAAAATTCCACAGCTGCTTCTGCCATAAATAACATTTTACTTGTATATCACTTTACACCTTGTAAGAATTTATTAATCTATCCATTCCTTCTTTCTCATGACTAGAAACTTATGTAAGCTATTCAAATGAACAGAAATTAAGACCATAGTTAACTGCTTTGGAAACAGTCACCCTAATAAAATGTATACCAAAAACAACTTCTGAAAATCTATATACTCATAGTAATCTCCATTAATTATCAAACATTATCAAATCCTCAACTTGACAGATGGAATTTTAACTCTAAAACTTTAAATTGCATTTCCATTCCTCTCAAGCATTAATGGAGAACAAAAGTGACTTTTAAAAAGCTATCTTGAGAGTAATTATACTACCAAAAATGAAAAGCATTTCTTGCAACTTGTACTATATAGTTTAAAAGTATGATTATCTACTTAACATAATATATTTATTATACTGATAGAAAAAACTGAGGAATAATCAATGCTGGAAAAATATGCTTAATAGTATGCAAAAGCCAGACATTTTTGTTATTCTAACAACTTCACTTTAAAAAAGGTAACTTAAAGTACATTATTCTAAATTTTGATTTAAGAAATTATTTCTATTTCTGTATTTTTTAGAATAATTATGTAGAATGACTTCCCTTGAGCACTTTCTTGGAGACAGACAAAACTAAACCCACATATAACAGTTAAGCACTCACAACTATGTGAAAAATGGGTATACAGTTAACACAAACTTTAGGTATATCAAATGAAAATGAGATAACTTCTCGTGTTTTTTTTAAAATTCATAATAGGTTTCCTTGTTTGAAAAGCAATATATGTTCACAGGGAAAAAACAAAATATACAGTGATAAAATGAAAACCTCACATATTAGTAACCCTACTATTCAGAAAGAACCATTAGTATCCTTCTCCTCTCCACTCTCAATACACATATTCCAGCCAGGTGAGGTGGCACATGCCTGTAATCCCAGCACTTGGGAGGCCGAGGCAGGACTGCCGAAAGTTCAAAGCCTAACTGGCCTACACAGTGAGTTAAGGCCAGCCTTAACTACATAGTGAGACTCTATATTTCATTTCAGTAAGTATCATCAAAAATAATATGAAATAAGGTGGGCATGTGGTGCACACCTGTAATTTCTGGTGCACTCTGGGATCCTGAGGCAGGAGGATTGCAAATTTAAGCCCAGGTTGGGCAATTTAGTAATTTAGCAAGACCTCGTATCAAAACAAAAAATACAGCCATGTGTGGTGGTGCATGCCTGTAATCCCAGCACTCAGGAGGCTGAGACAGGAGGATCACCTACAATTCAAGGCCAGCCTGGGCTACGTAAGTGCATTCAAGACCAGCCTGAACTACATAGCCAGACCCTGTCTCTGAATGAATGAATGAAGTCAAAGCTGGAGATGTATCTCTATGTGAAGGCTCTGTGTTCAATTCCCAATACTGCCAATGAATACACACACACACGGACATATATATCTATGAATGAATGAGGTGGATGAATCCTTAAGGTAAATAATAACAGACTCCTGCAGCTGGATTTATTCTTATTTTCTGCTATAAAACATAATACTGCATGAATATTCTTGTAACTAATTCTCTGCATAACACTATTATTGCCTAGGATAAAGTGGTTAACAGTATAATTTCTAGGTCAAAAAATATATTCTATTTTTTTCATTAAGTATATTGGTACATTTTAGGTATAAAATACAGTTACATTCATCATTGGGATCTTGGACCTTTACATGACATACCTTGGTTCTTATTTTTTTCCCCATTCCCCTGCCCTCCCTTCACCCCCTCCACCCTTCCCTATTTACAAAGATTGTTTCCATTTTTTTTCTTTTTCTCATATTTTTTCCTTTCCCTTCTTTCCTTTCCCCTACCCCTCCCACTTCCCCTACTCCTTTAGATCTTTTCTTCCTATTACACAATATCAATTATACATTTTTTAAATTACAGTATCAAGATTTAGAGAACATCACCATAGATTTTACAGAATTTTAAAGGATACAGAAAGCATATTACAAAAATCTTTTTTGAAATAAATTTGACAACTTCTATGAAGTACCTTGGAAGACAAATTAATGAAACTGACTCTGGAAGAAATATAAAATTTGAATAGCACCTATTAAAGAAAGTATATTCCTACCTTGAAAACCTACCTAAATGACAACAACAGGCTGATATGCATTTTAACTGATGAAAAGTAAAAAAAAGAAGGAACACTTCTCCCCTCATTTTAGGAAATCAACATTGTGTTAATACTAAAACTGGATAAAGACAATAGAAGAAAAAAGTATGAACATAGATAAAAATTTGTTTAACAAAACAATTAGAAGTCAGATCTGGCTGTATGTAGAAAGTGGTTGTATTATAAGGATGACAGTGTTCATTCAGCATTGGAAGGTCCACCCCCATAAGTCATCAATTTAACAGAGGAAAGGAAAAAGCCATATGATCCTATCAGTAGTTGCAGAAATAGTATTAGACTAAATTCTACAGCTGTTCATGGTGAAAGTTTTCAGGAGACTAGAAGTAGAACAGAACCTTCTCAACAGGTAAAAGACATGTACTCCATACTTCCAGCAAAAATGCCTTATATGAATGGAATACTTACAATGCTTTCTCCCTAAGGTGGGGAACAGGACAGATATGCCTGCTGTTCATCCGTCCATTAAACTTTGAAACACAGGCCCAAACCAAAATAGTCTGGCAATAAAATGACACACTTAGGATAGGATTGGCAAGGTAGAAGCAAAATCTTTATATGTAGATAAAGTGATCATCTACAGAGAAAATACTAAGAAATCTCAAGGAGCCCCTAGAACTTGTATTTGAATTTAGCAGGATTAGAAAACACAAGGTTAAAAAAAACCCCAAAAAACAAGGTATATATAAAAATTCAAGTATACATATTCAGGTATACAGTATACATAGATACTTGCTATAAATGAAGAATTGGATATTGAAATTTAAAAGTTATGTAGGAGTACAGAGGACCTAGAGAAGTAAAAAGAAAAAAATTAGTGTTGGAAGACATTTATTATCTAATTTTTTTCTTTTTTTGGTACGGGGATTGAACTCAGGTCCTTGTGCTTGCAAGGCAGGTGGCGGTATTACCTAATTTTAAGACTTCCTCTCAAGCTATAGTAATCAAGGCAGTGCTGGTGTAAGGAAAGACATATAGATCATTGGAATAAAACAGAGAATCTAGAAATAGAACTACACATATATGGTCCACTGAGTTTTGAAAGATTATTTAACATTAGCATTTTATAGAATATAAACTCAATTCAAGAGCTGAGGAAGAGATAGTGTTTTCAACAAATGGTACTACAACACCTGGTATCTGTATGTAAAAACATAACCTCAACCCTTTATTTCCATACAGAAAAATAACTTGAAAGGATCTATGAACCTAAATTTGAAAGACTAAAACTATAAAACTTTAAGAAGAAATTATAAGGAAAAATGTTTATGAATTTAGGGTAGGCAAGAATTTCCTAGGATACAAAAAACATGATATATAAAAGAAAAAAATTGATGAGAGTCCATCAAAATTTAGAACCTTAAAAGACATAGTTAAGAAAATGAAAAGTAGTCCTTAAACAGAACATATTTATAATACATATAACCTATGACCAGAATATATAAAGAACTCTTACAGCTCATTAACAGACAACCCAACTAAAAAGTAAACACAAGATGATAAATAGCCAGTACACCACAAGGAAAGGTGTGCAACACTAAAATCAGAAAAATACTAATCAGTGCAATAACAAGACTGCATTATACACTCATTAGGGAGATTAAATTGAAGGTTTTAAAAGAACAAATGTGAGCTTAGGTGTGAACCGGTTAGAACTTTCTAATACTGCTAATGTGAATGAAAATGAAAAAACCATTTTGGAATACAATACAGAAATTTCTGTATTACTGTTAAGAACCAACAGTTCTGTTCTTAAGTTTTTTACTTAAGTGGGCTGGGGATTTAGCTCAGTGGCACTGTGCCTGCCTTGCAAGCCCAAGGTCCTGAGTTCAATCCCCAGTCCCGCAAAAAAAAAAAAAAAAAAAAAAAAAAAAAGTTTTTACTTAAGAGAAATGAAAGAATATGTTCACAATAGATTTGTACATACAAGCTGACTATCCCTTATATAAAATTCTTGGGACTAGAAGTGTTTCTGATTTTGGTTTGAAATTCACTTCAACTACAAAGAGGACAGCTACTCCTTTTTTTCGGGTTCCTGTCGCATGGAGTATTGTTTTCCACCCTTTAACGTTCAGTCTATGAGTTTCTTTTTGAATTACGTGTGTCTCTTGTATGCACCATATTGTTGGATCTTGCTTCTTGACCCATTCTACCAGTCTGATTCTTTTGACTGGTGCATTGAGACCATTAACATTGATGGTTATAACTGATATGTATTGACTTATCATTGTCATGACTTTTTCTTTTTGTTGGATTCTCCCCCTTTACATTTAATTTCTTCTTCTGCCCAATGGATTCATTGTGCTGGGCTTCATGGGGTTGTGATCATCATTGTCTTTTCCTAGGATATTGTGTAAAATTTTTTGGAGTGCTGGTTTGGTATTCATGAAGTTCCTAAGCTGCTCTTTGTCATGAAACTATCTTACTTCTCCATCAATTTTGAAAGATAGTTTTTCAGGGTACATCAATTTGGGTTAGAGGCTGTTTTCCTTTAGGGCTTGAAATACATCACACCAAGCTCTTCTAGCCTTGAGGGTTTGCATTGAGAAGTCTGCTGTGATTCTGATGGGCTTTCCTTTGTATATGATTTGTTTCTTTTAACTGCTTATAGAATTTTGTTCTTCTGTTGGGTTTCTGGAATCTTAACAATTATATGCCTATGTGTAGATTTTTTTTGATCAACGCTAGTTGTAGTCCTATATGCCTCACTTATCTGTATGTCAAGTTCTTTTCCCCTGCTTGGAAAGTTTTCTGCCATCACTTCTGTGAAGAGTTTTTTTAATGTCATCTGCACTCTATCCTGTTTTTTCATGGACTATCAGTCTTACATTATCCTTCTTTGCATCATCTAGCAGCTGCTGGACTGATTTCTCGTGGTCCCTTACAATCCTGAAGCAATTTTTCTTTTCCTAGCCACTAACTGCAATCTTATCTTCTATATCTGAAATTCTGTCCTCACATTGGCTCATTCTGCTCTGTAAACTTTCAATGGAGTTTTTAATCTGGAAATGTTTGGATCTGTTTTATGCATTCCATTTGTTTCCTATGTTGGGATTCCATCATGCTTCTCAGCTCCTCTATTTTTTTAATCTGTGTCCTCTCTAGATTTATTAATCATGTGTTGTGCTATGGGCAAAATCTCTGTTGTTATCTGAGAAATTATTTCTGATTTCATTTTTTTCCAGATCCTCTTTTGTTGCCAGTTCAGGGAGTCCAGGTGGTTGTGTATTATCAGTGTGTTCCATCTCTTTTCCCTTTGGGGTTGCCTTAGGTGATCCGGAAGTCTGGTTTTGAGACTTGTTTACATGTCTTCTCATTTCAACAGATACAGTCTGCTGTGCCTTTGTTGAGATAACTTTTTGGTCACCTAGTGGTCTTCAATTCTCAGCAAGCCACAGAGCAGCCTTTTCTCTGCCGCTCACCAGTACACTAATTCCTGGGTTCAGAAAGGTGGCCTTCTGGCTGGGGCCTGTGCACACTTGGGATGGTATCTCGGTGTGCCTCTCACTAGGGCCCCTATGTAGCTGCTGAGAGGGCCTTTGGCTGTGGGCTGTGCACCCCAGTTCTTGTTGGGTGAGCAAGCTTCTGGCTAGGATCTTGTGTACTTACTGATGGTATCGGGGCCAACCTCTGGCTGTTGCTTGTGTGCCTGTGCAGCTCTTTTCCAGGTGGGCCCCTGGCTTGGGCCGGTGTGCCTAAGCCTCTGGGGTCAGGGCGGAGCCCTGGCTGGGATCGGCTTGCAGCCATGCCGCTCTTGTCCACACTGCTGCTCCCCCAACTAAGGTGGTCTGGTGTGCCTTTATTGCAGAGATTTTCTTCACTTTTACAGTGGGCTTTAATTTTCAACAAGGAGCCTCAGAGAAGCCCTCTTTCTGTTGTTCACTTCTGTTCTATCTTCTAGAGTTCAGAACAATGTCCTTTATGACCCCTGCAACTCTGTAGTGTGGATCCAGGTAATGGCTTGGCACAGCCATGGTGGGGGGGGGACACGGGGACACTCACCTCCTCTGCGCTTGGGGGGGCTCTGCTCCTTGGTGCTCTGGGGCAGTGATATAGCGGCCACAGCAGCCAATATATTCTTTTTAATAACAATTTATACCCCTGCTAGGTTTGTGTATAATACTTGTTTTCCATGCATGACAAGCTAGGAAAAGTTCTTATTTTTGCTAATATGACAGGCCAACTGTCTTTTCAGTGTTGCTTTAATAATAACTTATTTCTTAAGAACATTAAATCTTTTTTATATACCTTAGAAGTTTTTCCCTCCCACTGAAAACTTTGTTTATACCCTCAGCCTACTTTTCCTTGGGCCATTCATCTATTTCTCACTAACTTATAAGATATATAAAGAGATTAAGCCTTTTTCATACATTCACATATACTCCTGGTTTGTAATGATGCAGTTTAGGTCACCGTGAACAATACAGTGTCTGTTTAGGAGTTGTATACATTTGTCATACACATACAAAAATCATTGGCTATATTATTATTTTAGGCTAAACATTTTTACTAAAAGATGATACCTTGTAATAAAAGCAACTACTCAGAGTCAGTACATATGTCAGTGTAATATAACCTGTTAAAGATAAATAAGAATTTTGTATTCCCAAACTCTACATTTACTCTAGAACAGTATACTTACTCATTTGAATATGTAGATTTGAGATTTAACATTAATTTTATTGCTAGTATCATTACTCTGAAAGGCACCCAGATTAAAATTTTTACCTTTTTCTAGAAATATAAAAATGTATAAAAGTACATATACAGGGAAATACTAAAGGAGAAGACAGACCTACACAAAGCCAAGAAACCTGCATGTGTTTGCAAGGACTAAGGGTGGGGTATGAGGGTCAAGTCCAAAGCTGATCATTAAAACTCAAAAAGAAAATAGTTTAGGCCAAATAATGGCAGAAACCCACAGTCTTCTTAATTTGGCATTTTTCTGATAGCTAATGAAGAGGGAGCAGAGAGTGAATTTTAAAAAAAGATTATGGACCTCAGACTGTAAAAATAAATCAGCACTTTAAAATGTGGATTTTATCATTCAGAATATTATTACTTGCTACCATATAAGGTATGTGCATATAACATTATATCAAACAATTCATTTCATTGTCTTCCCCAAAAACGTCTTATCTGATGTTATAAACTATTAAAACAATTAAGTATGTAAAATATTACCCTAGGAATTTGCCAGAATCCTTTCATATTAGTCCAAAAGCCATCAGCATGTTTAAGACCCAGAAACTCACTCAGTTATTATTACTTCTTTTTAATATAAATAAGTTTGCACTAAAATATCTTTCCAGGTCATTTCTGTCCAACAAATCCAGAAAGTCAAGGATTCATACCAAGTCCTTTACCACTACATTTTTTTAAAAAACATAATTTAGCCTTATTTCTCTTCATTTAAACTCCATGGTTATTTGATATTTATATTGATAAATACTTTTTAAATATCTATTGTAAAGATAAGTAAAGGTATAAAACTGAAGTTTGTAGTGTGGTCATAATGCTATAAAAACTGCCACACTAAAGGATTTAACAACAAAATGTTACAATTTGTCCTTAGAACTAAGAATTATTTCTTTTTTTTCTACTTCATAAGTTTTAATTCATAAATGAGTATTATTTTATAATTAAAATTTAACAAAAAGATGTAATTAACAAATCAAATCACTAAAAGTAACTTCGTGAGCCTCATGCAATTATTCCCTCAAATACGGAACAGTATTTAAAAGACTACAGTAGGGCCGGGGATTTAGCTCAGTGGTTTCGCCGCCTACTGTGCAAGCACAAGGACCAGAGTTCAATCCCCGGTACCAAAAAAAGAAAAAAAAGAAAAAGAAAAGACTACAGTATCTGGCAACAACTGCTCAAAATAATAGCTACAGCAAATACTTTGGACTTCAAACAAGGAGAGTAACACTGTCAAAGCATGCTTCCCTATTCAGTGTTCATTAAGACTGACAACAAAATAGATGTTGCCACAGTTATGGTGAAACAGACATCTTAGAAAAAAGCAAGTCTCTCCTTAAACTAAGCCCAGACTTTTTTTCCTTTTACTCCTATAAAAGTGATTATAGGGCTGAGGATTTAGCTCAGCAGCACTGTGCCTTCCTAGCAAGCACAATGTCCTGAGTTCGATTCCCGGCACCAAAAAAAGCCAAAAAAAGTGATTATAATCAAATTAGAATTGTTAGTATATAGAAATACTTGTATATCTTTTGGAACATAATACCCAAGTCCCTTTCACCTTCAGAATACTGTGATGACAATTAGGAAAAAAATATCTCCTAGGGGGAAAAAAATGAATATTTATCCTGCAAAATCAAGTAAATTCTTAGTCAATTTGGGATCAAAACGGGAAAAAGCTAGCCAGTCCTATTATGGGATAAGACTGCTCAATTTTGGTGAGACACTAAAATTGTATAAGTCAAATATCTAAGGAAGTCAAATGACAAGAAGCAGGTGGTCCAAAAAAAAAAAAATCTGATCTGTTCCACTCCCAAGAAGTTCAAGAAGGTAAATCTTTGCCTTGCTCCTTCCTATTTCCATGCCGTATTAAAAGGAAGGAAGAATAGGTATCATGTCCAAGGATAAAGAAAGTAGGCACACTATCCTAAGTGGCAGTCTTAACCCAGTTTATGAATCTTAACTAAGAAGAAAAGTTTCCAGTTATCTAAAATAGTGAAACACAACATTATCCTACAAGCTGATGAACTATCTAAAAAATAACACAACTTTATTTACTACTCCAGAGGCTAAGGCAGGAGGATTGAAACTTCCAAACCAGCCTGAACAATTTACCGAGACCCTGTCTCACGATAAAGATTTTAAGGGATAACATGTAGCTCAGTCAATGGGTTCAATTCCAGCGTGCATGTGCACACACACACACACACACACACTCACAAAGAACAGCACAACTTTTAAAATAGTGACACAGTTTTAGTGTATTCTGAGATTTTATTTTCCATACATGTCTTTATAATCTTTCTGCTGAGTTTATTTTCTCAAATTTAAAAAGTAAACCTATCTCTTTTTTCATGACCTCAATTTCCACTTAATAGTATGATAAAGCAAGCATAATCTTAGTTTCAGCTCTGCCATAAAATAGTCTGCTGGACTTGGATCAAATATCTGGGTCTAAGTTTCTCCACTTATACAGGAAGAAGAATTGGCCTAAATGATTAGATGAACCTTTCCATGGTAAAATAATCACTCTATAATTCTTAAGGATGACATTAAACTGTTTTGGGTAACAACTACCTTTAACTGGAAAAACATCTATAGATTAAAACAGTATATTTCTCAAACAACCATTCACCACATCAACACTGGTGAAGATATGACTAGGCTTTACCCCCACCCAGCTCCTTCACCTCATCCAACCATCAGCACAACAAACCCATCACTACCTATTAGTTTACTTACAGAGGAAATGGGTAAGCCCAGCCCCACTATGGTGAGGATAGTGGATGTGATGGTACTGTCATGGTACGGATACTGGATGCTGTTGTCTTTACAGAAAAAGCCTCTCTGAAATGGATATATTTGGCCCAAATTTAGAACAGCCATAGGCATGGAAGCTGTTGGGGAAGGGAAAAAAAAGACACATATGATTAAATTCAGTTCGCTTCTTTAGGAAGTAAAGTCTACTGAATGGGATACAAATCTTAAAAAATATTTTTCCCTTTCTGGAGAAAGCTAAATATTCCATAATACCCAAGAGAAAAAACTGAGGAAACCATGCAGCATTTGCTAATCCAAGAACATATTCGCTTACTTGCATTGACCTGATTTTAGGAACAATCAATAAAAGAAACTCAAAGAAGAGGGCAAAATTGACCCATGGAAAATTAAAGCTGAAAAAAACAAGATTTTTCTATTTTCTATTCTATAACTAATTCATATTTAACTGAACTGTTTAATATCTTAAATACATTTTTTAAAAAGGCAAAGATCTGTAAATTTAATAAGAGCGTAACAGTCAAATGCAGTTAAGTAGCTATCAGAATTTGTTTCACATTAGAATTTAAACAAATAGCTAGAAAAAATAGAAAACCTAAGTATAAGTGATAATGAAAACAGAAAGAAAAGAACACACCTTTTGTTTTCCAAAGACAAATCAAAAGAATTTTATTAGCCCTGGTGGGCCTCCAAAACCACTTTAAGAAGTTATAAAGAAATAATTAGTTGAAAACTTCCACCTAAATAAAAAGACCCTGAAAGACCAAAGTTAAATAACTTAAAATAGCAGCTTCTTTGTGTTTCTTTTCTTTTCTTTTTTGGTCTTGTTTTGTTCTGGAGACGGGGTTTCACTATGCTGCCTTGGGCTAGTTTCAAACTTCTAATTCTCCTACCTCAGATTCCCAAGTAGCTGAGACTACAGTGGTGCACACTGTACCTGGCTAGCAGCTTCTCAATATGTTCAAATTTACCATGCTTTAGGCTTTGCTTTATAAAATTAAAATACCTAAACATCTACTCACTGGATACTCAAATAATAAGCTAAACTATATATGCAGGAGACAAGCTAGTATGAAACAGATACTAGACTGAAGAACCAAAGTTTTAGGTATAAAAACAAGAAGGCATACTCAAGAAATTGTTTTAAAAGAAATACCAATATATGTAGTTCAGCGGTAGAGCACTTCTGTGCCATGGAAGAAGTTCTGGGTTTGATCTCCAGTACAAAAAAAAAGGTGCATGTGTGTGTCTGTCTTTTGGGAGTGATGAAACTTCTGTATCTTGATTGTAATAATTACACCACTAATTTTACTATATATAATATTTCAAAAGAAATACCATAAAAGGCAGAAATACAACATAAAAAATAGAAATATGACTACTAAAAAAGAGTAAGGGGACCTACAGGAATTCAAAGTCAATGTAAACTGAAATAGAAAAGTCTAATACAGGAGAGGCAACTGAATTGAATTTGATACA